>NC_136730.1:585000-865000 GCF_936440315.1 Barbus barbus
TTTCACTATAATCATAGTGAGACTGAAGTGGTTACTTGTAAGGAGATAGCTGAAAAAAAATCTGTTATAGGTATAGATTCAGAAAAGAAAGACCAAGTTGATAGTGTATTTGATGTAAAACGATCAAAACATCCTGAAAAAGAAAGAGAAGATGTTACTATTGGAAAAGTAACACAGGTTGCACAGAAGAAGAGTGGAATTGATTGTGTAGACATGGAAATGGAGGCACAAATAGAATTGTTCAAAGCACCTCTAAAAAGAAAAAAGATTGATAAATCTCAAAATAAAAAAACTGGGAAGAAAGCTGAATTAGATGACAGCAACGATAATGAAACTGAAAGTGATAGTGAATCATCAGATTCCAGTGTGGCGTTGTCTTTGAGTGACTTCTCTGTTCGTAGCTATGATAGTGAAGAGATAAAATTGTTCCTTAAGTCAACGAAGAATAAGAGAGGGGTGTGTGTACAAGACTATTTCCCTAATACAACACAGTTTGTTGAGAAAGCAAGAAACTTTATGGCTGAAGGATGCTTTACAAATAAAGAAGTCTATCGTTTAAAAAAGTTGGTGAGGAATGTAGAGAATCTTAAGGATGTTGTTTAAGAAGTTAAGCTCATTTTCCACAGTAATGAGTGTGGAGTTTGTTTTGTGGGCTTTCCTCCTATTGGTCATGAGTGAAGTTAATCTAGCAACCCTGAATATAAATGGTGCTAGAGATATTAAGAAAAGAGGAATGCTAAATGTATTAATGAAACAGAAGAATCTTGATATTTTAATGTTACAGGAAACACATAGTGATGGGGGAAATGCAGCAGACTGGGGAAGAGAATTTGAGGGGTTAACAATTTTAAGCCATAACACTTCAATAAGTGCAGGAGTTGCAGTGTTATTTTCTAAGAATTTTAGTCCAATCTCTTACGTAGTTGATGAAGTTGTGAAAGGAAGATTATTAAAAATCAGAGCTGTCTATGAAAGCTATGTTTTGGTTTTTATTTGTGTTTATGCTCCAACGGTTCCTATGGAAAGATTGCTTTTCTTAGATTTATTATGTACGGCTTTACAAAGCTGTTCAGAAGAAGATTATTTGTTTTTGGGGGGAGATTTTAATTGCACAGAAAAGATGATTGATAGGAACCATGTTGAACCCCATTTACCGTCTCAGAAACATCTTATTCATTTCATTAAGAAGTTTGAACTATGTGATATTTGGAGACAATTAAATGGAAATGTGAGACAATATACATGGGTTCATATGAGGGAAAACATGGTATCCCTTGCCAGATTAGACAGATTGTATGGCTTTTCACATCAGCTTAATATTTACAAAAAATGCTCTATATCTCCAATAGGGTTTTCAGATCATAGCATGGTACAATGTAGTTTTATTTTAAATTCCATTAAACCTAGTAGCGCTTATTGGCATTTCAATGTTTCTTTACTGAGTGATCGTTTTTTTAGAGACTCTTTTAAGTATTTTTGGCAGAACTATAGGAAATCAAAGACTAATTTTAGATCAATACAGCAGTGGTGGGACATTGGTAAAGTTAAAATAAGACAGTTTTGTCAACAATACACTCGCAATGTCACTATAGAGGCTAAAAAATCTTTGGAAATTTTGGAGAATGAGTTAAGTGAGTGTCAAAAAATAGTTGAATCAACTGGGACAAGTAATCATTCTGAACTATTTTTCAAAAAGAAAGCTCAGTTAGCGGATCTGCTAGAATACAGAACACAGGGCGCATTGGTTAGATCAAGATTTCAAGATATAAATCATATGGCTGCACCGTCAAAAAAAAATTTCTGTTTAGAGAAAAAGAATGGACAGAAGAGATTGATTAAAGCTTTGCGGTCGGAAGATGGTCAGTTTTTGCTGAACCCCAGCGACATTCGAAAGAGAGCAGTTGGTTTTTACAAGAATCTGTATAGAAGTGAGTATGAATCGGAGGGTGTTGTAGACAGCACTTTTTTGAGTTCCCTACCAAAGATGTCTGAAGAGGGTAATGTGGCTCTTTCAGGTGTACTAAGCCTGGGGGAGTTATATAAGGCCCTTCAGGACATGGAATCGGGAAAAGTTCCTGGGATTGATGGTCTCCCAGTGGACTTTTATAAGTCTTTCTGGGCTGAGTTGGGAGCGGACTTGTTACAAGTGCTGAGTGCTAGTCTGTCAGAAGGTATGTTGCCGTTGAGCTGCAGGAGGGCAGTAATAACGCTTATACCTAAGAAAGGAGACTTGACAGACATCAAGAATTGGCGCCCTGTATCACTTCTGTGTTGTAATTACAAACTGCTCTCTAAGGTGTTGGCAAACAGATTGGCTGAAGTAATAAGGCAAGTAATACATCCAGACCAGTCCTACTGTATTCCTAGCAGATCCATTTTTGATAACATCTCTTTAGTTCGGGATGCTTTAGAGGTGTCAAAGTTGCTTGATTTGGATTTTGGATTGATCTCACTGGACCAGGAGAAGGCCTTTGATAGGGTTGAGCACCCCTATTTGTGTAAAACTTTGGCAGCTTTTGGTTTTAAAAAAGATTTCATTATGATGGTCCAGGTACTCTATAGTGAGATTGAAAGTGTATTGAAGATTAATGGCGGTTTATGTGCTCCATTTCAGGTGAAAAGAGGTGTAAGACAAGGGTGCTCTCTATCTGGAATGTTGTATGCCTTAGCCATTGAGCCTTTATTAGAAAAAATAAGGGAAACAATTGATGGGTTACATTTGCCTAATTGTACAAAAAAGATATGTCTATCTGCTTATGCTGATGATGTAATGGTGTTTGTAAGTGGACAAAAAGATGTGCAAAGTTTATTTGATGTAATTAATGATTTTGCACTTGTATCTTCTGCAAAGGTGAATTGGAAGAAATGTGAAACACTCTTGGTTGGTAAATGGAAAAAAGGTAATCCAAAAATTCCTGAAGGTTTGGTCTGGGGTAAAGGTGGCTTAAAATACTTGGGAGTTTTTTTAGGTGATGACACAAATCAACAAAAGAATTGGGAAGGAGTTGTTGAAAACATTAAAGGACGACTAGAAAAATGGAAGTGGTTGCTCCCTAAAATGTCATATAGAGGAAGAATTCTTGTCATCAACAATCTGGTTGCGTCTTCACTGTGGCATAAACTGGCGTGTGTTGATCCTCCTCCCCATTTACTGATGAAGATACAGGCGATACTTGTAGACTTTTTCTTGGGACAAGTCGCATTGGCTTCGACAGAGTGTTCTTTATCTACCCAAAGAAGAAGGAGGACAAGGTCTGATCCATTTACAGAGCAGAACTGCCGCTTTTCGTTTGCAGTTTCTGCAGAGACTTTTAGACGGTGCATCGGATGTTAGCTGGAGGGCAATGGTCCACATTGTCTTGCAAAACTTTGGAGGTTTCGGACTAGACAAACATTTGTTTTTACTAAACCCTTTAAAAATGGACTTGTCTGTTTTCCCTCATTTTTATCAGAGCCTTTTTAAAGTTTGGAGTCTGTTCCAGATTCAGAAATCTGAAAACCCGTATTCACTTCACTGGCTCCTGGAGGAACCTTTAATTATTGGAGCCCGGTTGGATGTTAAGGACAATAACAGTTTGTTTAATTGTGGTTTTAAGTTTCAAGAATCAAAAGTGATCATTTTAAGACATTTGCTGGATATAGCTGGAGACAATTTGGACAATGATGTAAAAGTAGCTGAATTTCTAGGCACTAGATCTATTCGTTTAGTTGCTCTTTATTTAAAAAAGTTAAAGTCTACCCTCAAAACAGAAGAAAGTCTAATGAAAAAAGATGATTTTTCTGGAGAATCCATTCCTGATGAAAATGATTTTTTTCCTTGTTTAATGATTTCACCAAAGTTGGATGGTTTTAAGGGTTTTCCTTTTAAAACTTGGGATTTGCGGTGGTTGGATTTATTAACCACTAAAGGAAAGATATTGTATAGAGCTTGTGTGATGGGTTTTAACAAGAATCATCTGGCAAGTAAACCTGATACACCGTGGAGAAATTTTTTTGGTTTAAAGGAAGATGTAAAACCAGAATGGAGAATTTTATATAAACCGCCATTATCAAAAAAAGTTGGGGATTTGCAATGGAGGATTTTCCATGGTATTATAGCTGTTAATTCTTTTGTTTCTGGGTTAAATGTGGAAGTTAAAGATGATTGTCCATTTTGCTCACAAAGAGAAACAGTTTTTCATGCATTTGTACAATGTGCTAGATTGATACCATTGTTTGAGTTTTTAGAAAAATGCTTTCGTGGGTTTAATGAATCATTTACTGAAACTGTGTTTATTTTGGGTTTTAAATATAGTCAAAAAAAGAAGTATATTTGCCAGTTATTGAATTTTATAATTGGTCAAGCAAAAATGGCAATATATGTTAGTAGAAGGGATTTTTTAAGCCAGCGTTCAAAATCACAAGGCGGCGTACAAATAGCTTGTCTTCAGCCAAAATATTGCTGCTACTGCTGCTACTATCGGGAGATGTTCATTTGAATCCTGGACCACTTTCTCACTCAGAGCCTACCTCAACAGCGCATGATATCATTCAGACGCAGTCAGCGTCACCTGCAGTGACACTTCAGTCCGTTATAACATCTAAAACATCTTCGTTACTCACCCTGGCTCCGATGCTGGAGAGTGTTTCTTCCGGTGGGGCTGCATGCGCCGCCCCTGGGTGTCGGTTGGTCGGAAGGGGTTCTCGTGGACGTGGTTCGCCGGGGGATGCATTGTCGAGTGGACGGGCGGGTCCGGCCGTCTCTGATGGAGATGCGGAGCCGGGTGGTCGTGAATCAACAGGTGCTCTGGAGGAGCAGGATGGACTCAAGCAGTGGCTAAAGTTACAAACTCCGGGCTCGGAGTGTCTGACGGGAGGGGCAGGAGCGGCGGCAGCGTTTGATCAGTCTGGGACCACTATCACGGACATTGGGGTGAGTTATGAACCTCACACTGATCTACGTACACCAGCTACAAACGATCGATTTCGTGACGGCCCGTCAATGACGGTGGAGAAAAGTCAACAAAGACCGAGTCCCGTGAGGGTCAAAACATATGGAACAAATCTTGCAATGTTGAAACAGAGTAAGTCAAGACTTTTTCAAACTGTTAATCATGCTAAAATCATCTGGAACTCTGAAACAAAACCCAAAGGAATATTGGGAGGACATATAAATATAAGAAGCATATTGCCGAAAATAGACCAGATACATCATTTACTTATTGATTCTAATTTGGATTTCTTGTGTATATCTGAGACTTGGTTAAATCGAAATGTTTCTACTGATCTGATTAATATACCAGAATATACTTGTTATAGGAGAGATAGGGTCAAAGGAAGGACAATGTCCACATAGGCTTATTCTGTATTAAAGAGGTATCTTGTGATAAAGTCAAAAAGGTGATTGTAAATATGAGTAACTCCAGGTCTAAAGATATTTACAACATGCATGCTGCATTAATTAAGAGATATGAAAGTTGTCTCTTAGAGCCAATTACTTATTTAGTAAATTTATCTATACAAACAAAAATTTTCCCAGAGAGCTGGAAAACAGCAATAATTGTACCAGTCTATAAATCAGGCGATAAGGAAGTAGCAGGTAATTATAGGCCTATTGCTATCCTTCCGGTAGTTTCTAAAATTCTGGAGAAAATTGTGGCAGAGCAACTATCGGAACATTTAGAGTCTAACCAGCTGCTTTATCCATTGCAGTTTGGATTTAGAGATAAACATTCAACAGAAACAGCTAACTGTTATCTGCTTGACAAAATTAAAGAAACACTGGATAAAGGAAATGTTGTCGGGGCAGTGTTTCTGGACCTAAAAAAAGCATTTGACACTGTAAATCATAGTATCTTACTACATAAATTAAATCAATTTAAAATATCCTCTGAAGCCTTACAGTGGTTTAGGTCTTATTTGGGTGGGAGACAGCAATGTGTTAGGGTTAATGGGGTTAAGTCACATTTACATGCTAACAACATGGGAGTGCCGCAAGGGTCTGTACTTGGCCCATTGCTGTTTACAATGTATATAAATGACCTACCAAAATGCTGTCCGGGGGTAAATTGTCAGATGTATGCGGACGACACAGTGGTTTATGCCTCTGCTAAAACACCAAGTCTGGCAGGTGAGCACCTGACAAAGGCATTACAGAATATCTCGACATGGCTGGAGTTATCTCATTTATCCCTTAATGTTAAAAAAACCGTTTCCATGTGTTTCTCTATACGAAATAGGCCTATAAGTAATATATTTGAGGTACAGATAAAAAATGAGGTAATAGAAGTAGTAAATGAAGTCAAGTATCTTGGAATTATTCTGGACAAAAATTAAAATTTTGATAATCACGTTAAGTATATCTGTAAGAAGGTCAAACCAACTATAAATTGCTTCCGTTTTATTAGAAGGGATTTGTCTTGTCACACTGCTAAACTATATATGCACTCAATGATATTCTCACATCTATCATATTGTATTACATCATGGTCACAAGCATCTCCATCTAAATTAAAACCAATTTTCTCAATTTACAAACAGGTAATAAAAATTATGGACAAGAAACCCATGAGATGGCATCATTGTGATGTTCTGAGAAAGCATAAGCTTTTGGGCTTTGAAAGTTTTATTGATTTTAATTACATTACATTGGTTTATAAATGTTTAAATAATCATGTCTCACCATCATTTTCTAAACTAGTAAGTAGGCGTCAAAGCACTTATCGGGCGAACACACGAGCCACTGTTAGAGGTGACTGTCTAGTCCCGAAGTGTAAGACCTCGTTTGGTCAGTCTGCTTTCTCAGTAAAGGGGCCAAATCTCTGGAATGCTTTACCCACTGATTTAAAACTAGAGACCAACGGAAGTGTTTTTAAAAGAGGACTTAAGCAATGGCTAAAAGTAAAGCAACAGTGCTCACATGAATTGCCTACTATTAATAGTCTTTGATTCTTAAGGTTTTTTTTTTTTTTTTTTTTTTTTCTCTTCTCTTCTTCTTTCTTTCTCTTGTATTGTATATTTGATGTTGTATTCTTTTGTTAAAAGCCTCCCGTGGACAGGTGTTGAAAATTAGCATGTGTGCTATAACACTCATACTAATACATATGGTTTGTCCTATGTCATTGTATGTCCATGTCAAATAAAAGATCAATCAATCAATAGAATTGAACAGAAACCTGGTCATTACATCATTGAGACTTTTTTATTATTGGTGAAATCAAGAGTACTGATTGATTACAAGTTTTATAAAACTATGAATGATTTGTTTATTTTTGAGAAGATTTGGTGTTGTAAAGGAGTTGTTTGTACTATTCTAGAAGATGATTTAATTTTTTTTCCGTAATTTGTGTGTTGTTTTTAACTTGTTTGATTTGTGTGTATTAAGTTGATTGTAAAATAAAAATTCTTTTCAAAATTCTCTCTCTCTCTCTCACACACACACACACACACACACTCTCTCTCTCTCTCTCTCTCTCTCTCTCTCACTTCCGGTGTGACTGTTGATCGTGAGCGTGAGCAATAGAGTGGTGCGAGTGTGGATTAGAGACTGTGAGTGAATCCTCTTTTTCTTTCTTTCTTGCTTGGGCTACTGTTATTAAGTTCGGTGGTTTATTTTTCTGGTTGGGCCGCGTGCTGCCGTTTCTTTTTGCGGTCAGCATGACGGCCCCACGGTCACAGGTTTTGAGTAAACTCACACGGCGCCATGGGGTGAAAGTGGCGTCCGTGGTGAGCGTGGAAGACTGTTGTCTAGCTGTAGGGGAAGTTGTAGGGCATGAGAATATCATGTCAGCCTCTAAAATGAACAGTGCCATAGTTAGTTTTCTTAGCTCTGTTGAAAAAGCAAATGAGTTAGTTGAGACGGGAATTGTTGTTGACAATCTTTTTACTCCAGTTCTTCCACTTTCTATGCCATCCAAAAAAGTGCTGCTGTCCAATGTTCCGCCTTTCATAAGTGATGAAACATTAGTGGGAATTATGTCTCGATATGGCAAATTGGTGTCACCTATTAAGAAGATACCAATTGGATGTGGTTCGCCTCTTTTAAAACATGTGGTGTCTTTTAGACGTTTCGTTTACATGATTTTGAAAGATGATGAGGAGCTCGAGCTATCGTTGCATTTGAAAGTTGATGATTTTGACTATGTTATCTATGCTACAACGGACAAAATGAAATGTTTTAAATGCGGGGAGATGGGTCACTTGATTCGCGCTTGCCCTGGTAAAACTAAAGAAAACAGCTCAGCGAATGATGTTAATGTTGGCGAGCCTGTTGAGGCTGGACCGTCAAACGCTTCCCCGCCTGAGGCAGGGACAGGTGCAGTGGAGGAGAGCACTGTTGTGAATTCGTCCGAGAGTGAGAGTGCAGCGAATACGATTCAGGTAACTGATCCCAAAAATGCGGATGAGATTAATATACCGGCTAGTGTTGAAGCCTTGAATGTTCAGTTTCAAAAGTCCGCTACTAAGACGGATAAGAAACAAGACGATAGCGCGGTCAACATTTTGCAGCCAAGTTTGTTTGGTGATGGCTTTGAAATGGAGACAGAGCAAAGTAGATTTAAAGTACCATATAAAAGGAAAACATCTGGCGATTTTCAAGCCGTTAAGGCTAAGAAAGCAGATGTAGAGGTTGTTTATGGTGAGGACGAAATGGAAAGTGGCAGTGAGTCTTCTGACTCCAGCGTCAGTTTATCTCAGAGTGATTTTTCTGGCCGAAGTTATGAAGTGGACGACATTAAGCTATTTCTCAGAGCCACAAAAAATAAGAGAGGGGTGTGTGTTGATGAGTATTTTCCTGATATTAAACAGTTTGTTGGTAAAACTAGGTTTTTTATGTCAGAGGGGTTGTTTACCAACAAAGAGGTATATCGATTAAAGAAGATAGTGAGAAAATTCACTTCTGACAATACTAATGAAGAGTCTGAGAAGGCCTAATAGCTTGGCTGTTGATGTGGTTAGTGTGTGTGAAGTGCTGCTATGGTTATTTTCCTCTTTTTTTCTAAAAATGAGTGAAGTGAATATTGCATCTGTGAATGTGAATGGTGCAAGAGAAATGAAAAAAAGAGCAGAAATATTTGAGGTAGTTAAACAAAAAATAATTGATGTTGTTATGTTGCAAGAAACACACAGTGATGTAAAGAATGCTGCTGATTGGGCAGGGGAGTGGGAGGGGGTCTCAGTTTTGAGCCACAATACCTCACTTAGTGGAGGGGTGGCCATTCTTTTTGCTAAAACTTTCAGTCCACATTCTCATCAAGTTGAAGAAATAGTTAAAGGTAGACTTTTAAAAGTAAAAGCTACTTTTGAACATTTTGTTTTTGTTTTTATTTGTGTGTATATTCCAACTTCAGCAGTAGAAAGAATGTTTTTTTTTAATATATTGTGTTCTGTTTTGCAAAAATGCTGTGGGGAGGAATATTTATTTTTGGGGGGTGATTTTAACTGTACGGTGTCAAGTTTGGACAGAAATCATGTTGAACCCCATTTACCTTCTCGTAATTTGCTAATTCAGCTTGTTAAGACACACGACTTATGTGATATTTGGAGACAGTTTTATGAGAAACAAAGGCAATATACTTGGACTCATATTCGTGACAGTGTGATTTCTCTGGCAAGACTGGATCGATTTTATGTTTTTAAACATCACTGTAATATTATAAGAAGATGTTTAATAATCCCACTGAGTTTCTCTGATCATAGTATGGTGCAGTGTTCTGTGTTTCTAAATTCCATTAAACCAAGGAGTGCATACTGGCAGCTAAATACCAATTTATTAGGTGACAAATATTTTAAGAAGAGTTTTAAATTGTTTTGGGATGAGTTCAGAACCACAAAGGGGTCTTTTAAATCTTTAAAACAGTGGTGGGATTTTGGGAAGGCCCAAATAAAACAATTTTGTGTACAATATACTCGAAACGTCACCAGAGAGATAACTTTGAGTATGAACACCTTGGAGACTGACATTTTAAAACTTCAAGAATTGGCTGAGTCAACTGGTGCTCAAAGTTATTTGGATTCTCTTGTAAATAAAAAGACACAGTTGGCTGATTTGCTGGGTGGTAAAACACAGGGGGCTCTGGTCAGGTCTCGGTTCCAGAGTGTGGACCAGATGGATGCTCCATCCAAGTTCTTCTTCAACTTGGAGAAGAAGAATGGTCAGAGCAGGGTCATGCATGCCTTGCGTTCTGAATCTGGAGGTTTATTAACTGACCCTGCTGACATTCGCAAGAGAGCAGTTATGTTTTATGAAAACCTGTATAGGAATGAACTTGGGGCTGAATACAGGGGTGATAATGAGTTTTTTGATGACTTGCCCCAAGTATCAGAGGAAGCCAACGGGAAAATCTCGGGTGCTTTGAGCACGGGGGAGCTGTATAAGGCTCTCCAAGGAATGGAGTCTGGAAAAGCACCAGGAATTGATGGTCTGCCAGTTGACTTTTATAAGTCTTTCTGGTCAGATCTGAAAGAGGACCTTTTGGAAGTGTTGAATGAAAGCCTGGCTGAAGGTCAGTTGCCTGTGAGCTGCCGTAGAGCAGTGCTAACGCTTCTGCCTAAGAAGGGCGACCTTACGGAGATAAAGTGTTGGCGGCCCGTATCACTACTCTGTAGTGATTATAAACTGCTCTCTAAAACCCTGGCTAACAGGCTAGCAGGAGTGATGGATGGTGTCATCCATCCTGATCAGACTTACTGTGTTCCCCGTAGATCAATATTTGATAATATTTCATTGGTTCGTGATGTTTTGGAAGTCTCCAAGTTGCTAAATTTAGATTGTGGGTTAATCTCTTTAGACCAAGAGAAAGCCTTTGATCGTGTTGAGTATTGCTATTTGTGGAGGGTTTTAGAGGCTTTTGGGTTTTGTCAGAATTTTATAAATGGTATTAAAGTTCTCTATAGTGACGTTGAGAGTATTCTTAAGGTGAACGGTGGTTTATGTGCTCCTTTTAGTGTTTATAGAGGTGTTAGGCAGGGGTGTTCGTTGTCTGGTATGCTTTATTCTTTGGCAATAGAACCGCTTTTACAGCAAATAAGAGCCAAACTTCATGGTATATGCTTGCCAAACTGTGAGAATAATCTTATATTGTCGGCATATGCCGATGATGTAATAGTCATGATTAGTAGGCAAAGTGATATTCAGGTCTTGTTAAGATTATTTAGAACTTTTAAAAGTCTATCTTCTGCAAGTGTAAATTGGAGTAAAAGTGAAACTTTGTTGTTAGGTAAGTGGGCAGATGGCAAGCCAGAACTTCCCGAAGGGTTAAGTTGGGGAAAATTTGGTTTTAAATACTTGGGAGTGTTTCTGGGTGACGAGTTAACGGTACAGAAAAATTGGGAAGGGGTGATCGAAAAAGTTAAAGGTCGCCTGAATAAATGGAAATGTTTAGTGCCAAAGATGTCATACAGAGGTCGTATTTTAATTATTAATAATTTGGTTGCATCTTGATTGTGGCACAGATTTGCCTGTGTTGACCCTCCCTCACAACTGTTAACTAAAATCCAGGCTATTTTGGTAGATTTCTTCTGGGATAAATTGCATTGGGTCCCACAGAATGTGAAATTCTTGCCAAAAGAAGAGGGTGGGCATGGGTTAATACATCTTCAAAGTAGGATAGCAACCTTTCGGTTGCAACTTGTACAGAAACTACTAGTTGGTTCAGTTGATTTTAAGTGGTGTGCGGTTGCATATGTGATCTTACACAATCTTGAGAGTTTGGGACTGGACAAGACTCTTTTGATTATGGACCCATTGAGACTGAATACTTCTAACCTGCCAGTGTTTTACAGAAACATTTTTAAGGTTTGGAGTCTTTTCTTGTTTAAAGAAGCAGAGGGCTCATCGTTCATTGGCTACTGGAAGAGCCTTTAATTCGTGGAGCACGTCTGGATTTGTCTGCCAGTGGACTTTTCCCAGGACTTAGCAGGACACTCATTGATAGTAAAGTCATCAACGTGGGACAGTTATTGGAATTAGCTGGACCCGATTTTAAGAAGGAGGAGGCAACGGCTCAACGTTTGGGTTTTAGATCATCTCGTCTGGTTGCACAGCTATTGGTGAAATGGTCGGCATCTCTTAATGCAACAGAAAGGACTCTGCTGACTAAGTATGGTCATGGCCTCTGCAACCCAAATTCTAAAGACTCTTTTCCTTGTTTGTTTTTTTGTTTGAATCTAGAAGGGGTTTCCGGAGTCTTTCTTGAAGTGTTTGAATCCATGTGTGTAAACTTATTTTCGAATACAGAGAAGGTTTTGTACAAGTGTTGTGTAATTAATTTTAACAAAAAAATGTTAAATAAGAAAATTGATACTCCATGGCGTGATTTTTTAAAGTTGAATATGGATAAAAAACCTGAGTGGAGAGCATTATATAAACCACCGTTGACTAAAAAAACAGGTGATTTACAGTGGAGAATCCTTCATGGTGCCGTAGCTGTCAATGCTTTTATTTTGATCTTAAATCCTGAGATTAATGCTGGTTGTCCATTTTGCACTGAGAGAGAAACTATTTTTCATGCATTTGTGAATTGTGCTAGATTGGAATCTTTATTCTTGTTTTTAGATGGCATTTTTAGAAATTGTAATGAATCTTTTTCTATGGTGTTAAATATGTAATGAAGAAAAGATTTATTTGTCAATTTCTGAATTTTGTTTTAGGCCAAGCAAAACTGGCTATCTATATAAGTAGAAAGAAAAAAGTGGAACAGAATTTGGAACAGAATGTAGTTACATTGTTTTTGAACATGGTGCAAGCTAGAATATTGATTGATTTCAAATACTATAAGTACATGGACGATCTGGTTTCTTTTGAGGAAGTTTGGTGTTACAATGAGGCTCTGTGTTCTGTTTTTGAAGGCGACTTGGTTTTTACACATTTGTGAGTTGGGGTTGCTTTCTTTATAAATGAATATAAGTATATATAAACTAGAAATAAAAATAAAATAAGATAAGGGATTAGACAGATTTACGGAGGCAAAATGTGCATCTAAGTAATATAATAGAGTAATATGGTTTAATATAATCTAGATGTGCTGGACACATCAGATCAGGGCAGATAGAGTGTTTTCTCTTCTATGGTGACAGGCAGACAAACACACAGCAGTTCTTGTGTTCTCCTAACAGATAGGGTAGTTTCTCCTGGTTTGAAAGAGTTTTAAATGTGGGCTGGATCTGCTGTATTTGATCAGAGAACACTGTCCGTATATCTGTGTATTTGGAGCATTCTGTTAGGAAGTGCAGCTCTGTTTCTGTCTGATTCAGATCACAGTGTGAACACAATCTCTGCTCCGGGGGCAGCCCGTCTCTATCATCAGCTTGTGTCCGCTGAGTCTGTATCTGGTCAATGTGCTTCTCAGCTTCTTATCTGACACTGTGTACAGATACTCTGCCATACTGTACTCTCTCTTTAGGGCCGAATAGCATTGCATTTTACTCTGTTGTTGTGTTTGGGTTTACCAATGAGTGATGTAACTCTGTTTGATTTGTGCAGTAATCTGATTGATTCTGATGTTGTGATTCAGAGCATCAGTAGATGTTAGTGAAGCATCAGGACTGAAGCTCTGGATCAGCTGTGGGAAGGGCTTGCTTTCTTTGCTCATCTCTTGGTATTGCAGGGCTTTATAATGATATGATTGGGATGTTTCCAGAATTTAATTGCTCTTTTTTGTATCTTTATGATTAGAGGATATTTGTCTAATTCTGCCCAGGGTCTCAATTGCATGTTTTTCCCATTTGGTGAGATCTTGATTTGGATTTGTCAGTGGACCCCACACCTCACTGCCATAGAGGGCAATGGGCTCAATTACTGATTCTAATATTTTCAGCCAAATTCTAATAGGGATTTCTATAGGACATTGTGGTTGTATGGCATAGAAGGCCCTGCGTGCTTGATCTCTCAGTTCTGTCACAGCATGGTTAAAGTCTCCTGTGGAAGTGATTGTCAAACCCAGGTAGTTGTAGTGTGATGTGTGTGTTATCTGGTTAGTGCCTAATGTAAATATGTGTTGTGTTCCCTGGGATCTGGATCTTTTCTGAAATATAATAGTTTTGGTTTTCTTCAGGTTGACTGTCAGGGCCCAGGTGTGGCAGTATTGCTCTAGCAGGTCCAGGTTCTGCTGTAAACCATGTTGAGTGGGAGACAGCAGAACCAGATCATCTGATCTGTGAGTTGTGTAGAGCGAGGCCAGGGTTGCAGATCGCTCCAGACTGAGCGCCAGGTCATTGATGTAAATGTTAAATAATGTTGGGCTTAAGCAGCAGCCCTGTCTCACTCCACGCTCCTGGGAAAGATACCCTGTACGTTTGGTGCTGATTTTTACTCCACATTTACTTTCAGTGTACATTGATTTGATAACAACTTCTTAGAATATGCTCTCAATATGGACTAATGTTTGATATAAAATTTAACTCAATGAAGAGTGTGGTACTGATCGCTAGAACCAAGGAGGATATGAAGTGTGTCTATCCTTCTTTCTCATTGGCAGGTGAACCACTAGAGGTTGTAAAGAAAGTTATGTATCTGGGACATGTGATAAGAGATGACCTCTGTGATGATGATGATGTGCAGCGGCAGTGTGGAAAATTGTATGGGCAGGCAAACATGCTGGCACGCAAATTCCACATGTGCACTCCTGATGTTAAAATCTCACTCTTCAAAACCTATTGCACTCCACTGTATACTGCCCACCTGTGGTGTAATTTTAGTGAGTCGAAAATGAAAAAACTTAAAGTGGCTTATAATGATGCTTTGAGAATTGTGCTTAAAATTCCTAGGTGGAGTAGTGCCAGTGAAATGTTTGTGTCTAATAATGTGCCCACTTTTAACGCTGTCTTAAGAAATTTTATGTATGGATTCATGTGCAGACTGACAGGGTCTAAGAATATGATTATTATGCCCATAGCTGAAGTTTCTAAGAGTGACACAAGGTACACATCTTGCTTTTGGAAATATTGGACTCGAAGCCTGTATATGTTTTAAATGATGCCTCATTTGCATCGTTCTTAAATGTTTTGTATTGTTTTATATTTATGTATATATTTGTACTGTGTTGTCTCTATGGACCTCTGTGTCTTGAATAAAAAGTTGATTGATTGATAAGGTCATAGTTTTTACCTCCTATGCCACTTTCAATAATTTTGTAAAATAGTCCTTGGTGCCAGATTGAGTCAAAAGCTTTTTTGAAGTCGATAAAACATGCATATATTTGACCTTTATCTTGGTTAACATGTTTTTCAGTTAGAGTATGTAATGTATAGATGTGATCAGATGTACGGTAATTTGACTTCTGCTCAGTACATTGTGTGTGATGATGAAGTCTAATAGTCGAGCGTTTATTATGCTACACAATACCTTTCCCAGGTTGCTGCTCACACAGATGTCTCTGTAGTTGTTAGGATCACATTGATCTCCGTTTTTAAAGATCGGTGTTATCAAGCCTTGATTCCAGATGTCAGGGAAGTAACCTACACTCAGAACCACATTGAATAGTTTTAGAATGGCCAATTGGAATTTACTGCTTGTGTGTTTTATCATTTCATTTAGTATCCCATCAGGTCCAGATGATTTTTTGTGTTGGAGGTTTTTGATTTTTTCTTTAAGTTCTTTATCAGTTATTGGGAAATCTAATGGGTTTTGGTTATCTTTGATTGTTAATTCTAGTTTTTCCAATTAGTTGATTGTTTGAATTTGCTTACAGTTTGTGTTTGTTTGTACTTTATTAAAAAATGTTTGGAAATTACTTTCCCATATTTCTCTGTTTTGGATTGCCAATTCTTCATGATCAGTTTTTTCAGATTGTTCCAATTTTCCCAAAACTGGTTTGTGTTCACTGACTTCTCGATTATTGTCAGTTGTTTTTGGATGTATTGTGCTTTTTTGGTTCTGAGTGTATGTTTGTATTGTTTTAGTGTTTCACTGTAAAGAGGCCGGATCTCTGCATTATTTGGATCTTTGTGTTTCTGATTTGACAATGTTCTCAGTTTTTTGCGAATAGTTTGGCAGTCCTGATCAAACCAAGTTTTGTCATTTTTGGGTATTTGATTTTTTCCATTTTTTGTTTTCAATTTGGATTGTTTTTCTGATTTTTCAAATATGCAATTTATATCTCTGACAGCAAGATTGACACCTTCATTAGTGTGAGCATAGGTGTTATTTAGAAAGGTCTCTACCAGCGCTTGTATTTTTTGGCTGCTAAGTGCTTTCTTATATTCTTCAGCGCTGTTTTCAGCCCATCTGTATGGTTTTCTGATGTTGTACAGCTTACTGGGCTTTGTGCTAATGTTATGAATGATCTGAGAGATGAAGGATCTATGTCTGTTATCATATAATCAACTGTGCTATTCCCAAGAGGTGAGCCAAATGTGAATCTCCCTAAAGTGTCTCCTCGTAACCTACCATTGATGATATTCAGACCCAGGCTTCGACAGAACTGCAGGAGGTCTTTCCCATTCTTATTTACTATGTGATCATGGTTATTTCTGTGGATATGGGAGAATGTGTTATTAATAACAGTCAGTTTGTTGTTGATATATTTGCTCCCTTGTGCGTCGGTGAAGTCCGGCTGGAGTCCTGTTCTTGCGTTCAGGTCCCTGCAGATGAGCACGTTTCCCTGGGCCTGGAAGTGGCTTGTCTCTTCCTCTAATGTGGAGAACATGTCTTCGCTGTAGTAGGGGGACTCTGATGGCGGGATGTATATGGCACATATGAATATATCTTTTCTGGATGGGAGCAGTTCCTTGTGGATTTTAAGCCAGGTGTAGTATTGGCCTTGCTTTACTGTGTTGATGTGGTTGTGGAATTTTGATTTGTACCAGATTATTTGTCCTCCTGAGTCTCTTCCCTGATGGACTGTGTTGAGTTTTTGTGATGGTAGGATGATTTATCTGTAGTTGGGTGGGCAGTGCGTGATGGCGTCTGCCTTGCTCCATGTCTCCTGTAGAATTATAATATCCATCTCTCTGATGCTCTTCTGGAATTCTGTGTTTGAACTCTTTAGTCCAAAGGCTGTTGAATTCAAGCCTTGAATATTCCACATTGATACTGACAGAGTCATTTTAAGTGTGTGTTTGTGTGTATTACTCTTGTACATTATTTGACAATTTCTCTCTCTCTCTCTCTCTCTCTCTCTCGCTCTCTCACACACACACACACACACACTCTCTCTCTCTCTCTCTCTCTCTCTCTCTCGTGCGCATGTGCGAGCGTTTGTGGAGCGAGTGAGAAGAGTGCGTGGTGAGTGACACCTGAGTGTGTTTTCTAACTTTTTTTGTGTTTGTTTGTTTGTTTATGTTTTTTGTGTGTTATTTTGTGTATGAGGAGTAGTTTTCGTTAGAGAAAGTTGTGGAAGTCTGCTCCCGGCGTCTTTGTTGCCGGGAAGCATGGCTGCGTCAGGTGTTACGAGTAGTGATGGTCTAACTCGGCGTCATGGGATTAAGATTTTGTGTAAATTCAGTGTGGAGGAATGTGCTTTAGCGGTTGGCAATGTAGTTGGTTGCAACGCTATTGTTTCTGTATCTAAAATGAACAACGCGGTTGTTTTATTTTTAAACGCGATCGAAAAAGCTTAATGTCGTGATTAATGATGCGCTTACGCATGTTCTGCCGCTAAGTAGCCCTTCTAGAAAGATTGTTGTGTCGAATGTTCCTCCTTTTGTTTCTGATGCAAGTATTGCTAAAGAATTGTCTTCCTTTGGTAAGATTGTTTCTCCCATTAGGAAAATTGCTTTTAGTTGTAAATCACCCTTGCTGAAACATGTAGTGTCTTTTCGGAGACAGGTCTATATGATTTTGAAAAACAATGCTAATGAGCTGAACCTGTCCTTTAATGTTAAAGTTGAGGACTTTAATTATACAGTTTATGCAACATCTGAAAGTATAATGAAATGCTTTGGCTGTGGCACAATTGGCCACTTGATACGTGCTTGTCCTGAAAAAATGGATGAAAAGGCTACTGTACAGACTAACACTCAGAGTAATCCTTCTGAAGTTGTGTCTGTCACAGAGGATGTTGTGGCCCCTGCTGCTGCTGTTGCGTTAGGTTCTGCTGGGTCGGTTGGGAATAAACCCACTATGGCTGAGGTTACTGCAGGTCGTTTATCTGTATCTGATTTTATGATTTTTGACACTGTTAATTTGAGCAGTGACATCAATACAGATAGAATGACAACTACTGGTAAACAGGTCAGTGAGGGTGTTGTCGGAGAATCGGAGATGGAAACAGAGTCAATCTTCAAGTTTTACTATACCATACTGTAATGTCACGTTGCACCTTTCTGCCTATGCAGATGATGTAGTTGTTTTTATATCTGGTGCTGATGATATTGAAAAATTGAAGATTATTGTTAACAGTTTTTAAAAAATTTCTTCTGCAAAAGTTAACTGGGGAAAAAGTGAGGCCCTTTTAATGGGCGATTGGAATAGAGGTCCTCCCAGTTTGCCTGGAGGTTTAATTTGGAAGAAAGGCGGATTTAAATATCTTGGCATTTTTCTAGGGAATGATGACTTTATTTAAAAAAATTGGGATTGTATGCTAGAAAAAATCAAAGGACGTTTGCAGAAATGGAAATGGCTACTCCCCAAACTGTCTTATTGAGGTTGTACGCTCATAATCAACAATCTGGTGGGCTCCTCTTTATGGCATAAACTTGCTTGTGTCGATCCGCCTCTGGGACTGTTACCAAAACTTCAAGCAGAAATGGTCAATTTTTTCTGGGACAATTTGGACTCCTGGACTCCTCAAAGTGTGCTTTTCCTGCCAAGGGATGAAGGAGGTCAAGGCTTGGTGAATCTGGTCAGCAGAGGAGCGACTTTTAGGTTACAGTTCATTCAGCGACTGCTGATGGGTCCCCAGAATCTAGTGTGGAGACCATTAGCACAAGTCATTTTATCTGGGGTGAACGGAATGGGACTTCATGCTGCACTGTTTTTGACGGACTATACTCTCCTCGATTTGTCTAGACTACCTTCATTTTATGAAAGTCTTTTTAAAGTGTGGAGACTTTTTAAACATAAATGGACAGAGTCAGCCACATCTCTTTTCTGGTTGCTTGAGGAACCTGTTGTGTTTGGAAGTCGCCTTGATGTGTCAGGAGTTGACCTTCCAGGGATAAAATACTTGCTTGTGTCAAAGAAGCTATTGCAATTGAAAGATATTGTTGAAAAAGCAGGACCTGGACTAAAAAATGTAGAAACTGTGGCTATACATCTGGGAATAAGATCAGTGAGATTTGTTAGAGGTTTTCTGAACAAACTGGATGGGGTTTTAAACTCCAAGGAAAAAGCTCTACTTGAGAGTTACAGTATGGGTGATATTGTCCCTGATGCTAATGACCTCTTCCCAGACATCAGAAGTACACCTGATCTTGAAGAATCCTCACATAATAGTCTTCTGTTGTGTTTGAATACAAATGAAAATGTTGATTTTTGTACAGTTAAAGGAAAGATCTTATACAAATGTATTGTGAAGGTAATAAATAAACCTACATTAAAAGACAGAATTGACACAGTATGGAGAGACAAACTAGGAGTGGTAGAGGAAATAAAACCAGAGTGGAGAGTACTATATAATCCACCATTGACTAAAAGAGCAGGTGATCTTCAGTGGAGAATACTGGGTAACACTTTAGAATACTGATCCTTTGTTAATGAATAACTACACAGGAACAAGTCACTAATGCACTGTTAACATTGTAATAACTACTATTACCTAACAAGAAACTATGATTATTGATTTAGTAAGTAATAGAGCTCAGTTGAAACTGGTAGTTCACTATTAGCTAATCAATAACTACTATTTTTTTATATATCCTGGAGAACTACTAAGAACTACTGTATACAGGTTCATAATTAATGTGAATTATGCATAATTTACAATTAATTCTAAAATGAAGATGATGGTAACCCACTAGTAATGACTCAATATTTATCTAATTCTTTTAAAGGAACTACTAACTACTTGGGTCAGTATTCTAAAGTGAAAAGCATCATAACTCCCTAATACTGACTGACATGATTTAAAGCGTTTGAGATATATGTGAGGTTTTGGATAGTAATAACTCAAGTGTTACTACATCCTTCTGAAGAAATTACTAATTATTTGGATCAGTATTCTAAAGTGAAGATCACGGTAACCCACTAGTAATGATTTAAGTGTTACCAAATCTAGCAAACTGAATTACTAACAAAAACCTTAAAAGTTTGCAATGACTTCAGTAATTACTAGGGAGTTATCACAATCTTCACTTTAGAATACTGATCCAAATAATTAGTCATTCCTTCTGAAGAATTTGGTAATACTTGAGTCATTACTAGTGGGTTACCATGACCTTTACTTTAGAATTAATTATTCATTATGTATTATTCATTAATTATGAACCTGTATACAATAGTTCTTAGTAGTTCTTAGGGAGGTATGAAAAAATAATAGTTACTGATTAGCTAATAGTGAACTACCACATTCGACTAAGCTCTATTACTTACTAATTCATTCATCAGAGTTTCTTGTTAGTTACTAATAGTTACTAGAGTGCTAATATTACATTACTCATGTGTTCTTGTGTAGTTATTCATTAATGATGGAACAGTATTCTAAAGTGTTACCGAATACTGCATGGTGCAATCGCTGTAAACGCCTTTGTGACGAAATTGAATCCCACTGTAAATGATAATTGTCCTTTCTGTTTAGAGAGAGAAACAATATTCCATTGTTTTATGAATTGTGACAGACTTTCTCCACTCTTTGATCTTTTAGAATTTTTATTCTCTTTATTAGGGATTTCTTTTACGAAGCAATGTTTTATATTCGGCTTCAAGTATAGTAGATTACAGAAATATAAGTGTCAATTAATGAACTTTATTGTTGGTCAGGCCAAATTAGCAATTTATATTTCCAGAAGAAATTAAATAGAACAGAGAAATGGGCAACATATTGTATCAGTTTTTAAGAATATGTTTAAATCAAGAACTCTTGTTGATTTTAATTATTACAAGATGATGAATGCAATCAATGTTTTTGAGATTGAATGGTGTTGTGATGTTGGTATGTATTCTATACTTAATAATGAGTTGTTTTTTATATGTGATTTAAGGTAAAATCATGTAGTGTTGTTTTTTTTTTTTTTTTTGGTTGTTGTTGTTTTCTTCTGTTAAATAACAAATAACTGTTGTTTAATAAAGCGTGTTAAAACTCAACTCTCTCTCTCTCTCTCACACACACACACACACACACACACACACACACACTCTCTCTCTCTCTCTCTCTCTCACACACACACACACACACACACTCTCTCTCTCTCACACACACACACACACTCTCTCTCTTTCTCTCTCACACACACACACTCTCTCTCTCAATTCAATTCAATTCAATATGTGCTTTATTGGCATGACAATTGTTACAATGTATTGCCAAAGCATAGTGTTTACATTAAATATAGAACAAGTATGTAAAAAAAAACAAAAAAAATAAAAAAATTAATAAATAAATAAAAAAATACATGCATGTGTATATATAATTAAACAAAATAGAACAAATTAATTCTAGAATTCTGTGAACAGTTTAAAAGTGTGTGAGTGTGTGTGTGTGTGTGTGTGTGTGTGTGGGCGCATCACTGATTTGTTGACTCCTCCCTCTTTTTGTGACAGGCATCAATGTATCTTGCTGCTAGTGAGATACAATCTTGTTTTTCACCTAATAAATACTGAAGTTGTGTTTTCTTGTTTAACATTTTGAAGTCAGGGTAAAGTGTTTCAAATTCTGGATAAAATGCCTCTCTAATGTGTTGATAGTTAGGACAGCTGGTGAGGAAGTGTTGCTCTGTCTCCACTTCTCCATGAGTACAGTATGGACAGATGCGGCTCTCTCTGGGCAGCCAGTGCTGTCGATATCTGCCCGTCTCTATAGTCAGAGTATGACCGCTCAGTCTGTACCTCGTCATCTGTCTTCTTAGTTTACAGTCTTTCACTGTACTCAGATATTCTGCAGTTGTGGAATCTCTATTTAGGGCCAAATAACATTCAAGTTTACTTTGTTTTTCTGTTGTTTCTTTCCAATAGGTTAGATAATTTTCTTTTTGTTCTTTTATAATTTGGTTGGGCCAAATGTTGTGGATGATTATTTCAGTGTCCTGCTGCTGGATGTTAGTCATGTTAGTCTGTGTTTGCAGCTTCAGGACCATCTGAATCAGGGGACTTTTTTCAGGGTTCACTTCATGGTTTTTAAGGGCTTTAAAATGATAAGAGTTGGGGTCGCTCATTTTTAAGTGTTTCCAGAATGTGATGGCTCGTTTCTCAATGTGCATTAGTAGAGGGTATTGGCCTAATTCTGCCCTGCATGCGTTGTTGGGTGTGCTCCTCTGTACTCCGAGGATACTCTTACAGAACTCAGCATGCAGGGCTTCAAGAGGATTTTTGTCCCATTTTTCACATTGGTGATTTAGGAGAGGACCCCACACTTCACTGCCATATAATGCAATAGGTTCTATGACTGATTGGAATATTTTGAGCCAGATTCTAATTGGTATTTGAATTTGGATCGATTTTTTGATGGCGTAAAAGGCCCTTCTTGCTTTCTCTTTCAGTTCATTCACAGCCAAATTTAGTTTACCAGTTGCATTTATCTTCAGCCCGAGGTATGTGTAGTTTGTGGCATGTTCAATATTGGTCGTACCAAGGGTGAAATTGTGTCTCTTTCCCTGAAGTCTGGGTCTTTTCTGAAATGTTAGTACTTTGGTTTTGTTAGGATTAATAGTCAGGGCCCAGGTCTGACAGAACTTGTGCAGGATGTCCAGGTTCTGCTGTAGACCCTCTTCTGTTGGAGACAGCAGAACCAGATCATCTGCAAACAGCAAGAACTTAATGTTGGAGTCATGTAGTGTGAGGCCAGGTGCTGCTGATTGTTCCAGGAGTTTTGCCAGTTCATTAATGTAGATATTGAAGAGGGTCGGTGATAGTGGACAGCCCTGCCTCACACCCCGCCCTTGAGTGAAGAACTCTGTTCGTTTATTTCCAGTTTTAATTGCGCATTGATTGTTTGAGTACATTGTTTTTATAATATTGTATGTTTTACCCCCAATCCCTGATTCTAGAAGTTTTGACAGCAGACCTTCATGCCAAATTGAATCAAAGGCCTTTTGGAAATCTACAAAGCAAGCAAATATGTTGGTTTTGTTTTGGTTAATGTATTTGTGGATCAGGGTGTGTAGGGTGAAGATGTGGTCTGTTGTTCTATAATCTGGCTTTTGCTGAGGACATTGTGCTCTGTAAGGAAGTGTACAAGTCTTGTGTTGATGATCTTGCAGAACAGCTTCCCCAGATTACTGCTCACACAGATGCCTCTGTAATTGTTTGGGTCTGATTTGTCTCCACTCTTGAATATGGGCGTTATGAGTCCTCGGTTCCAGCTTTCAGGGAAATGACCAACACTCAGAACCAAGTTGAACAGTTTTAGTAGAGCCGATCTTAATTTGTGCTCTGTGTTCTTGAGCATTTCGTTGAGGATGCCATCTGGACCACTTGCTTTTTTGTTTTTTAGGGCCTGGATTTGATCAATCAGTTCATTTTCTGTAATGGGGTAGTCTAATGGGTTTTGATATTTACCAATTGTACGTTCCATATGAATCATTTTTTCATATTTTTGGGTTTGTTCTGGGGTCATTATAATTTCACTATAAAGTAGTTTAAAGTGATTTTTCCAGGTGTCTCCGTTTTGTATGGCTGCTTGTTCAGGATGTTTTTTATGCAGGTAATTCCAGTTGTCCCAGAAATTGTTTGAATTTATGGATTCCTCAATAGTTTTTAGCTGATTTTTGATGTACTGTTCTCTCTTTTTTCTGAGTGTACTTTTATACTGTTTAAGTTCTTCACAATATTGATGGCGTAAATCTGCATTGTTTGGTTGTCTATGTTTTTGATTTGATAATTGTCTTAATTTTTTCCTTATGGTTTTACAGCCTAAATCAAACCATTTTTCATTTTCTTGTGTGGTTTTATGGATTTTCTTAGAGGATGTGAGGTTAGATAAATTGGCCAAATATTCAAATATATAATTTATGTTCTCTACAGCTAGATTGACACCATCTGGATTGCGAGGATGAATTCTGCCTAGAAAGTTGTCTATAAGTAAGCATACGTTTGGATGGTCAATTGCGGTCACATATTTTTCTGTGCTGTTTTGTGCCCATCTGTAATTCTCTCTAATGTTGTACAGCTTACTGGGCTGTGAGTGTATGCTCGTATTTGTTGTCCTTTTTAGGTATAGAGTAATTTGACTGTGGTCTGATAGGGGTGTTAGAGGTTTGACTGTGAATGCTCTGAAAGAGAATGAATCTAGATCTGTGATCATGTAATCAACCGTTGAGCAACCATGAAATGAACTATAGGTGTACCTTCCAAGAGAGTCCCCTCTCACCCTGCCATTGACGAGGTACAGATCGAGGCTTCGACAGAGCTCCAGCAGAAGCTTCCCGTTTTTATTCACTTGCTCATCGGAGTTATTTCTTGGGAAGTTTACAGTGTTTTG
Source organism: Barbus barbus (assembly GCF_936440315.1). Classification (NCBI taxonomy): domain Eukaryota; kingdom Metazoa; phylum Chordata; class Actinopteri; order Cypriniformes; family Cyprinidae; genus Barbus; species Barbus barbus. Next base: position 609,492 of record NC_136730.1, read on the forward strand.
TGGGAAGCTCTGTCCAAAAATGTAGTTATTCCCGTTATCTGTGGTGTAGTCGGGAAGAGATCCTGTCCTGGCATTTAGATCTCCACAGATCAACACACTTCCCTGGGCCTGGAAGTGGTTAATTTCACTTTGGAGAGATTCAAAGATCTCCTCGTTATAGTATGGAGATTCAGAGGGAGGAATATAGACAGCACATAAGAAAACATCTTTAGTGGTTTGGGTAAGGTGCTTGTTGATTTTGAGCCAGATGTGTGATGCTTCTTTTTTAATTGTTTGGATGTATTTGTCAATTTCTTGTTTGTGCCAGATTATGATCCCCCCTGAATCTCTTCCACGTGTGATTTTTTTCATGTTTTCTAGAGGATAAAAATATTTCACAGTATCCTGGGGGACAAAGAGTGACTTCATCAGTTTTGCGCCATGTTTCCTGTAGTATTATTATGTCCATATCTGTTATGTTTTTTCTGAAATCTGAGGTTTGGGTTTTGTTACCAAAACTGGATGAGTTAATACCTTGTATGTTCCACATTGTAATAATTAATGATTTCATTTTGTCAACAAATGTAAAAATTCAACAATCTTAATATTTCTCTAGATCAATACAAACCCAAGTTCAACACAGTATCAAGGATCAAAGAGTGCATGTGTAAACAGATGTGCACGTTGTTGTTTTTTTTGTTTTTTTTTGTATATACATATATCTGTATATGAAACAAATTATTATTATTTTTTTTTCAATTAAAAAAAGAAGAGTATGTCTTTCTGTACTCTCTCTCTCTCACACACACTCTCGCTCTCTCTCTCTCTCTCTCACACACACTCTCTCTCTCTCTCACACACACATACACACACACACTCTCTCTCACACACTCACTCTCTCTCTCTCTCTCTCTCTCTCTCACACACACACACACACACACACACTCTCTCTCTCTCTCTCTCTCAGTGCGCATGTGCTGAGTGAGTGGGCGGAGCGTTGAGTGTGAGCTGAGTGTTTGGTGTGTGTGTCAGGTACGAGAAATTTATCTTTTCTATCTTTCTATTTTTCTATCTTTTTTTGTATTGTTTTTTGGGGGGTGATTTAAATTTAAGGTTTGTTTTATTTTTTTATTTGGGGAGATAAGGAGGTGTTTAATATTCTGGGGCATCTGCTCCTGGTTTATACTGGGAGCATGGCTGCCTCAGGTAGTGAGAGGTTTGATTTTTTGACGCATCGTCATGGTGTAAAAATAGACTCAGCGGTTAGTATAGAAGACTGTAGCCTGGATGTTGGAGAAGTGATTGGGCCGGAGAACATTCTGTCTGCATCTCGCATGAATAGCGCTATTGTTGTGTTTGTGATGACAATTGATTTAAAGTAAAGTAAAGTAAAGTCGTGACGTATTGTCAAGTATGGTGACCCATACTCGAAATTGGTGCTCTGCGTTTAACCCATCCAAGTGCACACACACAGCAGTGAGTAGTGAACAAATGCACACACACACGCACACACACACCGTGAACAAACACCCGGAGCAGTGGGCAGCCATGCTGCAGCGCCCGGGGAGCAGTTGGGGGTTCGGTGTCTTGCTCAAGGGCACCTCAGTCGTGGTATTGAGGGTGGAGAGAGCGCTGGACATTCACTCCCCCCACCTACAATCCCTGCCGGCCGGGGACTCGAACCCGCAACCTTTCGATTACGAGTCCGACTCTCTAACCATTAGGCCACGACTTCCACGACTTTAGCGAATCAGTTGGTAGAACTTGGAGTAGTGCTTAATGGTATTTTTACCCAAGTGCTCCCTCTTTCTACTCCTTCAAAAAGAGTGACTCTTTCTAATGTGCCGCCTTTTATTTCAAATGAAATGTTGACTGGAATGCTTTCTCGTTATGGTAAATTGGTTTCTCCTATAAAAATGATTCCAATTGGGTGCAAGTCGCCACTTTTGAAGCACATTGTGTCATTTAGGCGTTATGTCTATATGGTTCTCCAAGACAACCTGGACGATCTAGATCTGTCTCTAAATTTCCGTCATGATGAGTTTAACTATGTCATTTTCGCCACAACAAATACTATGAAATGTTTCAGTTGTGGCGAAACAGGGCATCTTATCCGCACTTGTCCAGTCAGATTGAATAAGAATGATAATAATCCTCCACCGGTTGGTGAGGAAAATATCGTTGTTCGTGACGAGGAAATGCAGAATGTTGCTGCTGTATTGCCTAATGATGCTGAGGTGCCTGGAACAAGTATGGCACAAAAATCGATAGCAGTGGTAGACGCTGGAAGAGTAACGGATGTTGTGCTGGTAGATAAGACTACTGAAGGGGAGAGTGCAGGTGCCGCTGAGGTGGAGGAAAATGTAGTTTCCGCGGTGAGCGATCTGCCAGCGGGTCAAGTGAACGAGTCGCAAAACAGCGACGGCTCGACCGCTGCAGTTGAGCAACTTTTAGCCGGTATAGAGGAGGATCGCTGTTCTGTGTTTGATTCAGAAGATTGTGCATTTAAAAAACCTCAAAAGAGAAGACTAAAACAACGTCATGATGTTGGTAAACAGGTGAAAAGAATGGATGATTGTGACTTGAGTCAGACTGATACAGAGAGTGAAAGCGATTTTTCTGAATGCAATGTTTCATGCAGTGGATTTTCCAGCCGATCATACAGTGTAGAAGATATAAAGGCTTTTCTCAAAGTGACAAAAAATGCGAGAAAAGTTCGTGTTGAAGAATATTTTCCCAATGTGTTGCAGTTTATTGAAAAAGCAAAGGCTTTTAGGAGTGATGGAGGTTTCACTAACCAGGAAGTGTATCGACTGAAGAAAATTCTTGCAAAAACTTAATGCGCAACCTGGACTCAGTGTTAGTAATGATAATGCGTAAATATCCTTTTTCTCTTTGTGTTTTCTTTTGGTTGTACCTGCTTTGGTTATTTCTCTTCACATTTATGGGAGAAATTTGTGTTTCTTCTTTAAATATAAATGGGGCAAGGGATATAAGAAAAAGATTTCAATTATTTGAGATAATAAAACAGAAGAAAATTGATGTTTTGTTTGCTCAAGAAACACATACTGATGAATCAAATTCTTCTGATTGGGCAAGAGAATTTGATGGTTTATCTGTGTTAAGTCATTTGACCACAACCAGTGGTGGAGTTGCCATTTTATTCTCCAAGAATTTTATTCCCTGTTCTTATCAGGTTGATGAAATTATAAAAGGTAGACTTTTAAAAGTTATACCTTCCTTTGAAAATCGTTATTTTGTTTTTATTTGTGTGTTCCCAATAACGCATTGGAAAGAATGATTTTTCTAGATACACTGAGTGATGTTTTATGTCATTGCAATTCTGAAGAATTATTATTTTTAGGAGGGGATTTTAATTGCACTGAGCACATTTTAGATAGAAATCATGTTGAACCGCATATGCCTTCACGAAAGCGGCTCATTCAGTTATTGAAATCACATGAGATTGTTGATGTTTGGAGAAATTTTCATGGTATTCAGAGGCAGTATACATGGACTCATGCTTATGATAGCTAAATTTCTTTAGCAAGGTTGGATAGGTTTTATGGTTTCAAACACCAGCTTAGTTTTTTCAGAAGCTGTTCAATTGTTCCAGTAAGCTTTTCTGATCATAGTTTAATACAGTGTGTTGTGTCTTTGAGCTCTATTAAGCCAAAAAGTGCTTACTGGCACTTTAATAATAATTTATTATGTGATAACTATTTTAAAGATATTTTTAAAGAATTTTGGAAGTTTTTTAGAACTACAAAATCTTCTTTTAAGTCCTTACAGCAGTGGTGGGACATTGCAAAAGTTCAGACTAAACAGTTGTGCCAGCAATATACTTGCAATTTCACGAGAGACATAACCTGTTCAATGAAAACAATAGAGAATGAATTAATAGAACTTCAGGGGGTTGCTGATATAGGCAATTTGACCCATTTTGAGACCTTTAATAAAAAGAAAAATTATTTAGCTGAACTTCTAGACACAGTTACACAAGGAGCTCTGGTCAGATCACGTTTTCAAAGCGTTGAATTGATGGATGCACCCTCAAAATTTTTCTTTAATTTGGAGAAAAAAAATGGACAGAGAAGGTTTATTCATGCCTTAAGCTCAGAAGCTGGAGTTTTGTTGTCAGACCCTTCTGACATTCGAAAAAGAGCAATTAGTTTTTATGAGGAACTGTACAAAAGTGAACTCACTCATGAACAAACTGATGGTATTGTCTTTCTTAATAATTTACCTCAGTTATCCGAAGAAGCTAATGCTGGGCTCAGTAAAGCTTTAACTCTGGAAGAGTTGGAAAGAGCCCTCCAAAGTATGGAGTGTGTATGGGAAAGTTTAGCCAGTGGGCGGCTCCCCATAAGTTGCCGTAGAGCGGTTCTCACTCTGTTGCCAAAGAAGGGAGATCTGAATGATATTAAAAACTGGAGGCCCGTGAGTTTGCTGTGCAGTGACTATAAATTGCTCTCCAAAGTTTTGGCTAATAGATTGGGTGAAGTTTTGGAACAAGTTATCCATCCTGACCAGACCTATTGTGTACCTGGTAGGCGAATTTCTGATAACATTTCTTTTATTAGGGATGTTTTGGATTTAGGTAAGAGTCTCAATTTAGATTTTGGTCTAGTTTCATTAGATCAAGAAAAGGCTTTTGACCGAGTTGAGCATAATTATTTATGGAATGTTTTAGCAGCATTTGGTTTTAATCCTGAATTTGTTTCTATGATAAAGGTTTTGTACTGTGAAGTTGAAAGTATATTAAAAGTTAATGGTGACTTATGCGCTCCTTTTAAAGTGTTTAGAGGTGTTAGACAAGGGTGTGCCTTGTCTGGTATGCTCTATTCTTTGTCAATAGAACCTCTTTTAAACAAGTTAAGAACAGATTTGTATGGAGTGTATATTTCAAATTGTTTGAATGTTGAATGAATTGTTTATTGTTTTGCAGAAATTATTTGTTTGTTTTGGTGAAACATTTTCTATTGGAGTCTTTATTTGTGGTTTTAAGTATGTTAGGAAACACCGTTTTCGGTGTAAACTTTTCAGACCACCCTAGCGACCTTTTTCCCCAAAAGTGACTAGCGACAAATCTAGCGACTTCTTTGACAAACCTTAGCGAGTCTCTGTGATCGCTGGTACTGCCGCAACGGCGCGAGGTGAGCACGCACGCACCTCTTTCTCTGTTCAGTGAGCGGCTGAGAGGAGCAGCGCGTTCAGTTCAAATAGATATTATGTTGCTTCTCTAATTTTACATGCAAATATAGCCGAAATCACAGCACAGGAATTGTCTTGTCTTATCTTGTGTGTATTATTTGATTTCATCAGACGACGGCTCGATTATAAATTAGGATTTTTGTGCAGACTAACTTCTTGGGAGGGAGAGCTGGTTATGTATTCTTAAAGGGCTGCGTTTCAGTCACTATTTCATATTAATCCCGTTGACTGACAACATAAACAGTAAAATATATAAAGGAAAACAGTTTTATTGAGAATTTGGCTGCATTAAAATGCAGTATGAGCACAGAGAGACAAACAAATGTAAAAGGCAATATGACACGATGACTTAATGAATATGCTAATTAGCACTTTGCAAGTGTAGTCAAAAGACAAACTGCTGCAACCTATTTCTTGATATTTGCTTGGCGAAATTGCTGGCCAATTTTCATTATAAATTTCACACAATTATACACCACATTCCTTGTTTCAGTTGAACCTAATTCCCACATTTCCTCCGTCGAGTTTAATGTTTTTTTTAGATCGTTTGTTCATTCATTCATTCATACAGTAGGCTAGGCGGTGAACTAGCCAGCTAGAAAACTGCACACGATGGCAGAATTTACGTATAAATAAATGGACAATTTTTATGATGTAGGCCGAAAATGAGCTTCCCCTCTTTGAAAGACCAGCAGCCGCCACTGCAGGAGAAGGCCTTTGACCGGGTTGACCACACCATCCTTTTTAGATGTCTTGAGGCTGTTGGTTTTGGACCTTCTATTATTTCGTACATTAAACTGCTGTATACAGACACGTATAGCATGTTAAAGATTAGTGGTGTACTCACGAGGCCTTTTAGAGTAAGAAGAGGCATATGGCAAGGGTGTGGCCTCTCAGGAATTTTATATGCCATTGCAATTAAACCTTTATTGGTATTATTGAGAAACGCGTCAGTTTGAAGAGCGAATCACTTCAGATTCAGTAACTGTGAAACTGAGCGCATATGCTGATCTGGTCGGTTAAATAGATGGAGGTGGATTCTGCCTCAATTGTCTTATAGAGGCAGGGTGCTTATTATTAACAATCTGGCAGCCTCTATGATGTGGCATCGCTTGAGTGTCCTTGACCCATCAAAAGCTTTATTGCAGAGCTTACAGAAAGTGTTTGTTGACTTCTTTTGGGATGGCTATCACTGGCTTCCTCCTGCATATCTTTACTTGCCAGTTAAAGAAGGGGGACAAGGGCTGATTGATTTGGTGGCAAAAGTCAAATCTCTGAGGCTAAAGACTGTCCAAACTTTACTTTACCCTGTGGTCTTTAGGCCGTGGGTTTCATTTGGATTAGCTCTGCTCAGAACTTTTGGTTGTTTTGGTCTCGATAGGCAGTTGTTTTTAATGTCTACTCTTAGCGGGAATCTTTCACCAGATGTAATGTTTTATAACTCTGTGCTAAACTCTTGGTCCATTTTTAAATTGGGTAGAGATGAGAGCAATCACTTTGGCCTGGAAGAACCACTGTTATAACTCTCTACTAGATTATAATACTAACTCTTCTAATGCACTTGTGAAATCCTTTATGGAAAAAGGATTGACTAAACTCTCAGATCTAGTTGACAATTCTTCTAAAGCATGGAGGTCAGTGGTAGACATCTGTAGTCAGGCCGGTTTTAAGTCAGTTAGAACTATAGAACGGTTCGTAGGTGGGCTGAAAGCAGCTCTTCCCTCCACACTTCTCCTGTTTATTAATTGTTTTCTGTTAGGGGGTCCATCCAGAGTTTCTTTTCCCAAGTTATTTGTGTCTCCCGATGTTTGTTTTCATAATAATCAGGAAGGAAAGTTGCTGTTCTTTAACAGGCTGCAAGAGCTCAATTTTCAGGTGGCCAGAAAGAGAGACCTCTACCATATATGTGTTAAGGCAGTCTATTTTGAACAAATTAAAGATAGAAGTGACACAAAATGGAGGGATTTTTTAACAGTCCCTGCTGAGCTTTCTCCTTCTTGGAGGATTTTGTACAAGGGCCCTCTTCCTAAACGTTCTGGGGATCTACAGTGGAGGCTTACATTGTACTCTGCCTACTAATTCTCATGTTTCCAAATTTAATTTGAATGTTTCTCCATCCTGTTATTTCTGTTCTTCATCTGAATCTGTTTTCCATGCTTTTACTGAATGTTTTAGATTAGCCCCAATGTTTACACTGCTCGAAAGATTAATTGGAGGTTTGGGCTTTGTTTTTAGCAAGACACTGTTTGTTTTTGGATGTAAATATTCGAGAGTACACAGTCAACGGTGTGTCTTAGCCAATTTTATCATGGGACAAGCCAAACTAGCCACTTGGAAGTCTCGTAGATTGGCTGCTGAAGGGCAAAATATAAATGTTCTTCGATATTTCACTGCCTTGATGGAGTTCAGGATAAGAGTGGAATATAGATTCTCTCAAATGACTGACAATTTGCATGATTTTGAGTTCAAATGGTGTGTAAATGATGTTTTGCTGTCTCTTTGTGAGGATGGGGAAATAATATTTAACTGGTGATGTAAAGTGGGTTTTTTAAAATTTATTTATTTTTTCTCTCTCTATTTTTCTTGATCATATTGCAATGCAAGGAGTTGGATGTGTAATACAAGGTTGATTTTCAAATGTTTAATAAAGTGTGTTAAAAGTCAAAGTCTCTCTCTCTCTCTCTCTCTCTCTCTCTCTCTCTCTCTCTGTGCGCATGTGCGGGCGTCTGAGGAGCGTGTGAGCGTTTGAGCGAGTTGCGGTGTGTGAGTGAGTTGATATTCTTTTTTCCTTTTCTGGTTTTTGTTGTTGTTGTTTAGTGTAGATTTAATTGTCGCTGATTGTATCACCTAAGGGTGGTTAAAAATGGGGACAGACTCGGACGGACGTGATCCTTTAACTGATAAACATGGGTGCAAATGCTTACCTGATGAATCCATCACAGTTGAGGACTGTCTAATTGCAATTGGTAGTGAGGTTGGAGCTCGTAACATTGTGTCCGCATCAAGGATGAATAAAGCGGTTGTTGTCTTTTTGAGAGAAGTTTCTTTGGCTCAGCATTTGGTTGAGTTTGGTTTATCTATTAGAGATACTTTTCTTCCAGTTTTACCGTTGTCGAGTCCTTCTAAAAAGGTTATCCTTTCGAATGTACCTCCATTTATTACCAATGATTCACTCGAGCGGCTGTTAGGACGCTATGGTAAATTAGTAGCGCCAATTAAAATGATCCCTTTAGGATTAAAAAATCCGGAATTCAAGCATGTGATGTCGTTTAGACGTCAGACTTTCATGATTCTGAACGCTGAGTTTCAATCTCTGAATACTTCAGCGAAAACCACTTTGCTGGGTAAAGAATATACCATCTATATCAGTACTGAGTCACTGAGGTGCTTTACTTGTGGGAAGTACGGTCATACAAAATTGGTGTGTTCAATGAATGATGAGGTTAACATTAGTACTAATATCACTGAACTTAATCCTTCTGTGGAACAATTGCCATCTGTTTTTTTAAACAATGAAGGCGGAAAAAATCATAGTGACGGGACTGATCAGAAAATTGAAGCTCTTTCTCTGTCTAAAGATGGTGGGAGTATAAATGAGCTTGTAATGAATAAACACTCTGAGGATGTGGTAGATATTCCCGTGATTACCGCTGAAAGTGTAAATGATAATGAAGTAGAGCGCGCTGATGTAGATGCTGGTCAGATCAGTGGATTGGACAGATCTACAGAGAGTGCTGAGATCGTGAGGGCTGGTGGGGAGCCGATAGAGTCTCAAGTATCTGATCTCAGCCAGGCACAGGATGATGATACTGGTATGCTGATAGAAGGAAGTGAAGTTCAGTCCATGGATTCTGACAGTGACACTTCTGATATAGCTGAATCTCAGGGAGGTTCTGCAGAGAATTGTCACAATAATAAATTAAAGCATTCTTATTACACAGTTCGCCAAATAAATGAATTTCTTGATGATACCTTCAATCAGAGAAGACCTAAACTTGAAAAATACTTCCCAGATTTACAGCTTTTTATTGATTCATGTACCCTGGCTATGAAAAAGGCAACCCTGGAGGAACTTGATCAACCTAAACGTTACAGGCTCAAGAAACACATGAGCACTGTTAAAAAGAAGATCTCGTCTTAATGAAATATCTATGGGATCATGATTGTCAGTCCATTTTTATGGGTTTTTGGATACCCTAGTATTATTCTGTTTATGGCATTCATAAATATTGGATCTTTTAACATCAATGGATGTAGGGACACAACAAAGAGACTTGCTATGTTTAATTATTTAAAATTTAAAAAGGCAGACATTATTTTGCTTCAAGAAACTCATTCTGACTTACAGAATCAGACACAGTGGAATTGTGATTGGAAAGGAAATATTTTAATGAGCCACGGGACTAATTTTAGTGCTGGTGTTGCTATACTTTTTTCTCCATGTGTCTGTAATCAACCGGTTATGTTTGAGGTAATACCTGGTCGAATTTTAAGAGCAGATGTTATGGTTGGACAAATGGGGTTTTCTTTTTTTAATGTATATGCTCCAAATGTTGGACAAGAGCGTAAGATATTTTTTCAAAAGTTGTCTGATGCTTTGTCACAGTGCCCACAGGATAATATTGTGGTAGTAGGAGGTGATTTTAACTGCACTATAAACCCTGATTTAGATAGGAATCATGATGAACCTCACCCAAGTTCTGCAGAAATCTTAAAAAATGTTATTGATTATCATGACTTTGTTGATTTGTGGAGAGATAGTTTCCCTGGAGTTAAACAGTACACCTGGTTAAAAACTAACTCCAATGCGTTGTCTGGAGCGAGACTTGATCGATTTTATGTTACTAAGAGTAACAGTGGTAGGTTTTATAATAGTTTAATAGTACCATCTTTTCTATCTGACCACCACTATATCTCTGTAGCTGTTTCTGTCCTGTCTTCTAAAATTCACAAATCACATTGGCATTTTAACAATAGATTATTACAGGACCACTCCTTTATTCACTCTTTTAACCTTTTTTGGCAATCTTGGAGAGAGGAGAGATGCAGTTTTTCTTTATTATGTCAGTGGTGGGATATGGGCAAAGTGCATATTAAGTTGTTTTGCCAACAATATACTGCCCATAATACCAGAACTCTTAAAGAGAAAATGAAATCATTAGAAGAGGACATTCTGAGACAAAGCAGTCATGGTGATTCTGCTGATTCTATTGAGAGGAATAAATTCCTTTTAAAGACATTGTTGGAGGAGCAAGGAAAAACAGCCCTCTTAAGGACCAGATATTCTCAGCTAAATGAAATGGATGCTCCCTCTGCATTTTTCTTTGGTCTTGAAAAAAAACCAAGAGAACAGAAGTACTTTCACAAGCTGAATTTACCCCAGGGTGGTGTGACAACTGACCAGCAGGAAATCCGTACTCATGCTCTTTCCTTTTATGAGGACCTCTACTGTGCTGAAAGATGCGATGAAGCTGTAACAGAACAACTTTTGTGTGATTTACCACATTTATCAGAGGAAGATCAACAAACCCTTGAGAATCCTATATCCTTTGCTGAACTTTCTCTGGCCGTCCAGGAGTTGAGCCCTGGAAAATCGCCTGGATTAGACGGTCTCTCAGCGGAATTTTATCGTGTTTTCTGGAATTTGATTGGGGAGGACTTGTATGCGGTCATTCTGGAAAGTTTTAATCAAGGGAAACTTCCACTGAGCTGTCGGAGGGCAGTTGTAACATTGATTCCAAAAAAAGGAGATCTTGGGTTCCTTAAAAATTGGCGACCCGTGTCACTGATCTGTGTTGATTTTAAAATTTTGTCTAAAACAATAACTAATAGACTTAAAAAATATATGACAAACGTTATCCATGAAGATCAATCATTTTGTGTCCCTAAACGTTCAATTTTTGATAATCTTTTTCTCGTCAGAGACATGATTACAGTTGCACAAAGACACAAACTGGACATTGGATTCCTATCTTTGGATCAGGAAAAAGCTTTCGATAGGGTGGACCATCATTATTTGTTTAAGACCCTGGAAGCTTTTGGTTTTGGTACTTATTTTATTTCTCTTGTCAAGCTTCTGTACAATGATATCTACAGTATGTTACGGATTAATGGGTCTTTAACTAGACCTTTCCCTGTGACCAGAGGAATAAGACAAGGATGTCCTCTGTCTGGTCTTTTGTATTCTATTTCTATTGAACCTCTGTTGTCTATGCTGAGGAAACAGCTGTGTGGTTTTGGTGTCCCAGGTTTTCCAGAAGTAGCCCCGGTGAAGCTTACAGCATACGCAGATGATGTAACTGTGATGATTAGGAGCACTGATGATGTTACTAAACTTATATCTTGTTTGGATAGGTTTCAGAGAGCTACTTCTTCTCGTATTAATTGGGATAAATGTGCATCCTTGTTGTTGGGAGAATGGGAGGATATAGGACCACCTCATTTGCCACAACAGTGTAAATGGGCTCAGGATGGATTTAAAGTACTTGGTGTTTTTTTTGGGACAGCCCAATACACCGAAAAGAATTGGGTGGGATTAGCAAATCGGGTGATTGGTAGATTACAGAAATGGAGATGGCTTCTCCCGCAGCTTTCATTTAGAGGGAGGTGCTTGATTGTTAATAATTTGGCAGCCTCTATGTTGTGGCATAGGGTCACTGTTTTAAATCCTCCTAAAGAATTGCTCATTACCATTCAGAAAGCTTTTGTGGATTTTTTTTGGAATGGTCATCATTGGCTTATTCCTGGGATACTTTACCTTCCTGTGGCAGAGGGAGGTCAAGGATTAATACATATAGAGTCAAAAATATTAGCAATGAGACTACAAACATTGCAGAGACTTTTGTATTGTTCTGCTCCTTTAAAATGGGCTGCATTTGGGTTGTCTGTATTAACAGATCTAGGTGGAATAGGCCTTGATAAACAGTTGTTTTTAATGGAAAAACTATTTGAGGAAAGGGCACAATGTTTTTTTCCTAATTTTTATATGTCAGTTATTAGATCATGGAAATATTTTTATTTCTCAAGAACAGAAGAGGTACATTATGGGATTTCAGAACCTTTGTTTTTTAATCCCCTTATAAAATTACCATCTAATATATCTTGTTTTATTCCACGGTTATTAAATGCTGGGGTTAGTAAAGTAATGGATTTGATTGATTTGACACAATGTGAGTGGAGAACTGTGCTGTCACTTGCGGCGCAGGTTAAATTAAAATCCTTGAGAACTGTGGATAGGATTATTAAGTGTATTAAAGATGCTTTCCCCCCTGCGTTAATTTCCTCTATAAATTCAGCCCTGGTAAATGGTTTTTTACCTCAGAACTTCCCTGAGCTGAAGGTGATCCCTAAAGATATGGGATTTGAGAGTAGGATGAATCCGAGTACATTGTTGAAGGGATATGGTGATTTGGTTTTTCATAATGTGGCAAAGAAAACTCTTTATTATATTTGTGTCAAATCCTTACATATTAGACAGTTGCAAGGAAGACCAGATACTAAATGGAGAGATAAGATTTCTGTTTGCGAGGGAGTACATCCATCATGGAGAGTATTATATAAACCTCCTGTCTCCAAGCGATGTGGAGATCTTCAGTGGAGAGTACTCCATTGTGCTATAGCTTCAAATAGCTTAGTCTCGAAATTTAACGAGATGGTTTTATTGTGTCCGTATTGTAATGCTCATGATACTGTTTTTCATATGTTTTTTGAATGTGCAAGACTTGGTTCCTTATTTGAAATACTTGAAAGATTGATTATAAAACTGGGGTTTTTGTATAACAATGTTTTGTTTATTTTAGGATATCGATATACAAGGTCGTGCCAACAACAATGTGTTCTTGCAAATTTTTTAATTGGTCAAGCTAAGCTAGCCATTTTGAAGTCTCATCAGTGTAAAAATGCAGGAAAGGATGTTGATATGTTGGCAATGTTTAAATCTCTAATAGAATCCCGAGTGATCATTGAGTATACATACTACCAACACACTGATAATGTTGCTTTTTTTGAATGGAGGTGGGGTGTGAGAGAGGCATTAGTGTCTGTGACTGAAGATGGAAGTTTAGTTTTTAATTGGTGAAATATGTTTGGTTTTGGTTATTTGTGTTTTGTAATGTATGTTTGTGAATAATTTTTATTTTTTTAACCCATAAACTTGTTTGAATAATAAAATAAAGGGGGTTAAAAGTCTCTCTCTGTGTGTCTCTCTCTCTCTGTCTCTCTTTCTCTCTCTCTCTCTCTTTTTTGATCAGTTTTAGTCTTTTTTTTAAATGCCTGTATATATATATTTTATTATTAAAAAAATGGAAACACACACACAGATAGATAGATGGACGGACGGACGGACGGACGGACGGACGGACGGACGGACGGACGGACGGACAGATAGATAGATAGATAGATAGATAGATAGATAGATAGATAGATAGATAGATAGATAGATAGATAGATAGATAGATAGATAGATAGATAGATAGATAGATAGACGGACGGACGGATGGATGGACAGATGATAGATAGATAGATAGATAGATAGATAGATAGATAGATAGATAGATAGATAGATAGATAGATAGATAGATAGATAGATAGATAGATAGATAGATAGATAGATAGATAGATAGATAGATAGATAGATAGACGGACGGACGGATGGATGGACAGATGATAGATAGATAGATAGATAGATAGATAGATAGATAGATAGATAGATAGATAGATAGATAGACGGACGGACGGACGGACGGACGGACGGACGGACGGACGGATGGATAGACAAATGATAGATAGATAGATAGATAGATAGATAGATAGATAGATAGATAACTATAATAGCAATGCTTCTTCTTCTGCTTCCAGCAGATCATTGTAACTGATGGAGAAGTCCTCCAGAACTTGTTCGTCTGGTTGTAATGTTATAGTTGCATCGAGTGGAAATGATGTTCTGTTGTTCTTCCATGTTAAACAAAGCGCTGTTTTCACTCGGGATTCGCTCTTCAAACTGACGCGTATTCTCCGAAGGTCATGATGTTTAATTAATCTGCAGCCGGGGTGAGAAGTTTGTTTCATTAAATCATTGGCCTTCACTGTGATTGACAGCTCTAGATGAAGACATCTTCTGTGAGAACGCTTTCCTCGAGGGAGCTGACGCTTTCAGTCCTCTTCACTTCATCGCTCAGATTTAATAATAATCTCGACAGAAGTCGCTGGGTTTGGTGTCGATGCAGCTGTTCTTCCTCTGTGGTTTCCACTGGAACCATGGCCATCTTCTCGGAGTTTTGTTGCGAGTTTAGCGTGCTAATTGCTCTCAGCTAAGTTCTGGGCACCTCTGTGTGAGGACATTAGTTTCTCATTACTGTGTGTTTGACGCTGTACCTGCTGCGCGTTGCGTGTGCTCCTCTCGTGTTCAGGACATTACGCAGAGCTTCATTAGCTCCAGTCTAATGAGAGAGTTCAAATATAACCAGCGAGGAATCATTTAGATGAGATATTACACACGAACGCTGCAGGCACACATTCATGACAGAAACGGGGCTTTTGTTTCGTAAAGAAGTGATTTGAGAAGCTCTGGAACATCAATGCTAATGAGCTGAATGAACATGAAAGGTGTCAGTGTTTTTAACTTCACCAAACATATTTTGTTAATTTAAAATCATCTGGGTATTGATGCTGTCCTTTTAACATTTAGATTTTTTTTTCAATGCAAAACTTGGTGAAATGATTTCAGTGTGCATCAGTGCTTTTTGAACATTTCCAGCACATTTGAACTATAACTCCATAATATTATATAATTCTGTTAACTGCGATAATTGTGGCACTATAATTTTGATATGAAATTTTCTGTAATATATTTCTGTTCATTTTTATTTCAGTTTTAATTATTTTAGTACTTCAAGTTGAGAATGAGAAATGATCCCTTGGCAACTGGCCAGAGTATTTTCTTAATTTTATTTTTCACTTATTGTGTTTCACATAGCAAACTCCATAAGTCGTGGGGAAGTCGTGGCCTAATGGTTAGAAAGTCGGACTCGTAATCCAAAGGTTGTGGGTTCGAGTCTCGGGCCGGCAGGGATTGTAGGTGGGGGGAGTGAATGTACAGCACTCTCTCCACCCTCAATACCACGACTGAGGTGCCCTTGAGCAAGACACCGAACCCCCAACTGCTCCCCGGGCGCCGCAGCATAAATGCTGCCCACTGCTCCGGGTGTGTGTTCACGGTGTGTGTGTGTGTTCACTGCTGTGTGTGTGCACGCTGGATGGGTTAAATGCAGAGCACGAATTCCGAGTATGGGTCACCATACTTGGCTGAATGTCACTTCACTTCAAATTTTTTTTTTTTTTTTTTTTTTTTTGTGGTCTCACTAAAATATCCCTGGATGGTGTGCAGATGATCAGTCAGCTGTAGTTTTAGCACACGGGTCATTCACTGGCTCTTTATTTATTTCTATAATATAGTATATTGAACAGTCCATGAATGAGCCACAGTTGAGCTAAAGTTTATCTGTAGTCTCTGGGCAGGAAAAAGCAAACATCATCAGTTTATGAATAATATCACACCTAAAGTTTAAAAATACATGGCAATTGCAAATGTTGTGAGTTGCACAGTGATAAATGCTGTTAACAGTCTGAAATACATGCATGTAACAAATATAGTTGCTTTATGTGACTTTCAGGTGTCTGGATGCTGTTTTTGAGGAAAGGCTGTTGTTGGATGCCGGGTTAGTGTCATCAGAGAGAGTTGTATCTGATCTTTAGCGGCACAAGATGGATGTTCACTCGTGTCTGTGATTTGCAGAGTTTCTGGAGAAACTCCTGGGTTATTATCAGATGTTTTCAGGGTGACTCTTCTGCTGATGGTTCAGAGATGAGCTGAAGGAGCGCAGATGTTCAGCAGTGACGTCAGGATGGAGATTATGGGTTTGAGCATCCAGAGGAAGTCGGTGGTGAATGCTGTTCTTCTGTCCATTGATCCTCAGCACACATGTGGACTCTTGAAGAACACATGGCTCCACAAGATAGACCTCATTAACACACCATCAGATGTACATGCAGTATTTGTGTTTGATGGCAGCCTGTGATGTGCGACTCAGGAAGGCCGTGAGTTATAATAACCTCCACAGCATCAATATTATATGAGAGAGCGGCATGCAGTGCTGGAGCTATAGAGTCACTGAGAGCCTCGTCCACATTTAAAGTCTCACACACTGTAATAAATACACTCGGCTAATTGATCGTTTGTTTTATGAAGTCACCGGCGTTAGTAATGCTTTCTGCCGTAGGTTGATGTGTTGGGTTTTACACGCAGATGAGAAAACGCTGAAAATCCTCCGGCAGCAGATGGAGGCTGAACTTATTTATGAGCGCTTTAATGAGGATGAAACGAGCGTAAGCGATCTCTCCTCCTCAGCCGCTCCGCTCCGAAGGTACCAGCCAAAATACAGCGCATGTTGCTTTAATCAGGAAAATGTGAAACATTGAACGATTCACTGAACTACTTCAATTTCATTATATAATTATTGTTACAATAGAGGCAAATTGCTTTTCTCTGCCTGAGAGACTCAAAGGAGCATTTTATTATTTTATGCGTTCGTTTATTCACACAGTACAAAAAGGGAGTCTTTTCTCTATCTGTCTCTCTCTCTCTCTGTCTATCTGTCTCTCTGTTTCTCTGTCTATCTGTCTCTCTCTGTTTCTCTGTCTATCTGTCTCTCTCTGTTTCTCTGTCTATCTGTCTCTCTCTCTCTGTGTCTATCTGTCTCTCTCTGTTTCTCTGTCTATCTGTCTCTCTCTGTTTCTCTGTCTATCTGTCTCTCTCTCTCTGTGTCTATCTGTCTCTCTCTCTCTGTGTCTATCTGTCTCTCTCTGTTTCTCTGTCTATCTGTCTCTCTCTCTCTGTGTCTATCTCTCTCTCTCTCTGTCTATCTGTCTCTCTCTCTCTGTGTCTATCTGTCTCTCTCTCTGTCTATCTGTCTCTCTCTCTCTGTGTCTATCTGTCTCTCTCTCCCTGTGTCTATCTGTCTCTCTCTCTCTGTGTCTATCTGTCTCTCTCTCTCTGTGTCTATCTGTCTCTCTCTCTCTGTGTCTATCTGTCTCTCTCTCTGTCTATCTGTCTCTCTCTCTCTGTCTATCTGTCTCTCTCTCTGTCTATCTGTCTCTCTCTCTGTCTATCTGTCTCTCTCTCTCTGTCTATCTGTCTCTCTCTGTTTCTCTGTCTATCTGTCTCTCTCTCTCTGTGTCTATCTGTCTCTCTCTCTCTGTGTCTATCTGTCTCTCTCTGTTTCTCTGTCTATCTGTCTCTCTCTCTCTGTGTCTATCTGTCTCTCTCTCTGTCTATCTGTCTCTCTCTCTCTGTGTCTATCTGTCTCTCTCTCTGTCTATCTGTCTCTCTCTCTCTGTGTCTATCTGTCTCTCTCTCTGTCTATCTGTCTCTCTCTCTCTGTGTCTATCTGTCTCTCTCTCTCTGTGTCTATCTGTCTCTCTCTCTCTGTCTATCTGTCTCTCTCTCTGTCTATCTGTCTCTCTCTCTGTGTCTATCTGTCTCTCTCTCTGTCTATCTGTCTCTCTCTCTCTGTCTATCTGTCTCTCTCTCTCTGTCTATCTGTCTCTCTCTCTCTGTCTATCTGTCTCTCTCTCTGTCTATCTGTCTCTCTCTGTGTCTATCTGTCTCTCTCTCTGTCTATCTGTCTCTCTCTCTCTGTCTATCTGTCTCTCTCTCTGTCTATCTGTCTCTCTCTCTGTCTATCTGTCTCTCTCTCTCTGTCTATCTGTCTCTCTCTCTGTCTATCTGTCTCTCTCTGTGTCTATCTGTCTCTCTCTCTGTCTATCTGTCTCTCTCTCTCTGTCTATCTGTCTCTCTCTCTGTCTATCTGTCTCTCTCTCTGTCTATCTGTCTCTCTCTCTGTCTATCTGTCTCTCTCTCTCTGTCTATCTGTCTCTCTCTCTCTGTCTATCTGTCTCTCTCTCTCTGTCTATCTGTCTCTCTCTCTGTCTATCTGTCTCTCTCTCTCTGTCTATCTGTCTCTCTCTCTGTCTATCTGTCTCTCTCTGTGTCTATCTGTCTCTCTCTCTGTCTATCTGTCTCTCTCTCTCTGTCTATCTGTCTCTCTCTCTGTCTATCTGTCTCTCTCTCTGTCTATCTGTCTCTCTCTCTGTCTATCTGTCTCTCTCTCTCTGTCTATCTGTCTCTCTCTCTGTCTAATCTTTAAATTATGGTTGTCTCAATGCGAGACGCTAGAAGGGAGGTTCTAGTCGTGAATCGCTCTACCGACTCTAAACTCCTACCATTACAGACAGGGGTGCGCTCCGAGTTTTAGTGAATAGGTCAGATATGATGGTCAAAGTAAGTAGGGGGTGAAGTAGTGGAATAGTTAGGTGTTTTGGAAGTTTTTTTTCACATAGTGCAGAAGAGTTTGAACAAAGTTTGAGAATATTTGTTTTTAAATTCCTTCTTTCTATTATTATTATTATTATTATTATTATTTTAATTTCTTATTTTTATTGATGTAATAATTTTTTTAATGAGTGTTTCTGGCTGAACCAGCTGAATGAATGATTCAATGTCTCGCTCATAAACACAGCCACTTGTCGCCATCTTCTGGTGTAATGATGCAGAACTGTGAACTTCTGGCAGTTTATTGACAATTTAAAGTAGCAGAAATACATGATCGCTGGAGACATTTGTGTTATTTTTCTGAAACATCTGAAAGATATTTTTACAAATATTTTTTTTAAATAGAATGGCCAACTTTGTCTTGTTAGAATTTTTTTAATGCACTAAATTCAATTTCACACTTTTTTGCATAAACTTTTAGGTGTTTTACAAAAAAGTAAATTGGGCAAAGTTTAGTGTAAAAATGATCTCTAATAATCTCCATCTGTCTGTTTTTCTGTTTGTTTGTGTCTGTCTGTCAGTCTCTTTCTCTCTCTCTGCTGTAATCACTCTGCTACAGTTTTTGAAAGCTGCTAGGACACACATCTAAATACTTGTCCGTTTTTGAAAACTCTTCACATGGTGAGCACAACAGCAGTCTCTGTGAGTCTTTTCTCACTCAGACAAAGGCTCTGTGTGCCTACAAGCCTGTTTACATACTCTTTACAAAACTGTTCAGTTCAAAACCTAACTAAATGATAAGAGAAATTTGCTACATTTCTACAGTAATGCAATATTGTAATATACTCCTAATTAAAAAAAATACAATCAAATGAATTTGATATAGTAGAAAACCTACACAAGTGTTCATTACCATCTATACAAAAGGGGAAAACAGGAATATGTTTGTACTGTAATGCAAACTTGAACTATGTAACACATACTGCAGTGAATAGATGTGAATAGTCTCATTCTTTATTTGTGAATAAACTTTTACAAAAGCAAACCGTGTATAATGCTGCCGTTAGTGTTTTTTATGAGTGACAGTGTGTTTGTTGGTTAGAAGCCTTTGCTAGTGTTATGGAAGAATGAGTTGATTTGAGCCATGTATGTGATGTCCTGGCAGTTTTAGTGTGATTTGAATGTGAAATGAACTGCTATGCCCAGCTGAAATTTGGACAGGAGAACTGTGTGAAGAGTTTTGAAAAAAGTGTGTCCTGACTGTAAAACCTGTAATGGTCTGATGTGGATCATGTCTCGTATCCGTGTGCGATCGGCAGAAATATGAACGATGCCAGTTATTCCTGTTGGTTTGCGTCTGATAATGATGGACCTCACAAACATCTCATCACAGAGGGCCGTAAAAGCACCCGCTCGCCGTGTTTAACAGCCGTGACCCGCTTTAATTATTAACGGCGCGGAGGCGAGGAGAGGAGCGCCGCACATCTATCATCCGTGCACTATATGTTATGAGAAGATCCCCTCTCCTCCTTCAGAAACCCTCCTGAATTATTAAAGCTCTTCAATTCAGCATGAAAGGATTCTTCTGGAAATGGTTTATTCTGATCTGACGCTGATCTGCTGTTTCTTTCCTCCAGGCCACTTAATAGTGAATAAATGACTGCGGTGTCGTCGAGCAGATGCTGGAATCGCTGAACGCAAACCATTTGTGTTCTGATCTGCCAAACAAAAGTGCTTCCGCTTTGCCTTTGCTTGACTTTATAGTTTAACAGTATTTAAATATAATTAAGGCAGAACACTACAGGTGAACAGGGCAAAAAAAAAAATAAAGCTAATAGATCTCGCCAAACTTCCACATTGATTACATAAAAAAAAAAAAAAAAAAAAAAAAAATATATATATATATATATATGTGTGTGTGTGTGTGTATTGTGATATGTTTGAATATGCAAATGATGCATTATCTAATTAAATATGCTCTAATTCTTGTTTGATTTTGTTGTCATAGTTAGGATTTTGGATTTCTCTTTTTACCACTCTATAAATTAGGAAATACTATCTGCAGAAAGAAAACAAATACATTTTCACCATGTTTTTTTAGAAATAAAATGTTGTATAAATCAGTTGAATGTTATATGAAGAAATCTCTGAGTAAAAACTGCTGAGTTTGGTGTCTGTAAGTGGAGATAGAAACTCATTTAGAGAAAATGCTCTTTGAAATCAAACGCAAACAGATAGAATGAAATAATAAACACATAAAAGTGTATTTTCTGTCCACTAGTTTATTAAAACACTTCATAAAAAGCAAACAGCTAAATATCTCAAAATTGACCATTGCAATAAAAATGTAATTAATAAGTAAAGTCAGTGCTGTCTAGTATATCAGCGGTGGATGTGTGTCTGATGGCTGTGAGCTGAGAACGTCTCGCAATGATGATGATGATAATAATAATAATAATGATGAATGATGCGTGGTCAGGTGGATCCAGGCTAGCCGGTGAGCTTTGACTTTCCAAGCACATCCTCCTTAATGACAAAATGATGAGTCTTCCTCCATCTGTCACTCAATCAGTCGGCCAATCAGACGCTTGGTTTGCTGAAGCCAGCTTTGTGAATCCTTGTCTTAATTATTGGCAGGATGCTTGAGATCCGCTGCAGTATGAATAATAAGAACAGCGCAGTGGTGAATGAAGCGCATAAGAGCGAGGGAAGTGAAAGTCTCTTCCGCTCTATTATTAGTCTGTTGACTGCAGCACATGGCCGGTTTGGTAATCTGTTGATGGCAGTGATACGGGCGTCTGATTTGGCCGCTGTGTTTCTGCGAGACGTGTGAAAGCGATGGGACTCCCGTGTCGCGTTTTCAGACACACTCCCATATGGCCAATCAGACGGCAGCCTCCTCAGATCCTGTTACAACTGGCTCCGTTCCTTCAGATCAGTCCAACTCCACCAGAGACGCTGTGTGTGTGTGTGTGTGTGTGTGTGTGAAGACCTTGAAGAAATGTCTTCATCACAGCTCTCCATCCTCCTGCGCGCCTATGTGTGAGGTGACCTTTTAGAGATTAGTACATGATAACTAGTACTGTCAGTTGACTCTCTCGAATGAATTAACTACCACTCTGATGGGAGGAAGAGCCTTCTTTGTAATGAATACAACATTTTTAACTGCAATTTTTATTATTATATTTTATTCATTATTTTTTGTACTTAATATTGCCGCATTAATTTGACAGCTTTGTAGATTTTATTTATTGTTTTTAGCATTGTTTTGAGATATATTGTTTTTATTAATGTTTTACATCGTTTTTATTGTTATTTTTATTTATATTTTTTATTGTTGTTTATCTTTTATTTTATCATATGTATCTTTTTTATTTATGGTATTGTAATTTAATTTTCTTTTTTTTGTATTTACTTTTTATTTGAATTGATCCTGTTTCTGCTTATTTTACATATTATTATTATTATTATTATATTAACATTGTTATATTATGTTTTTATGATATTTAAATTTTTATTTTATGGTTTTTATTTGATTTGATTTGATCTTGGTTTTCTGTATGTAATTATTCATGTAATTTCTGAATTGATTTCATCTGTGCCTGTAAAGCGGAGGTCTTCACTCCCACCTGTCCACTGCTCTGAGTCATCAGCAGTAGGAGGACTGATGGTGATTTTAGAGTATAATCGACACCATCCTCCGTGTGAGTCTACTTCATAATTCATACTTACGGTAATTGTTTTTGCTGCTCCACTTTCCGGCGGAGCTCGTCTGAGTTGCGTTACTTTACTGCTCTGCTTCTCAGTGCTTTGACAGCCAGATTCTGAGCACTTAATTGTTTTTTGTTCTCCTAACTAAAGGTGATTATATGGTTAGTTGTGTTTTATTATCTGTGTTTAGGATGTTTTTCCCTCTGAATCCCAACAGAACTGAAGCTGACAGAAAAACATTCACTGGTAAGAAGCGGCAGGGTTTGAAGAGGAAGGCAGAGCAACCCAAATGCAGCAATTACAGATATATGCAAAATAATTCAGATCAGGAAAGAGAGGTCAGGACGGAGAAGGTCAGTGTGGTCTGTTGTTGTGTGGAGAGGAAGATCAGAATGATGCGAGACGGCTGCATCTCATTATCTGAGGAGGCAAACTCACACTAAATCAGCTCTTCTGACTGCACAGAATCAGTCCACAGTTCATCGTCTCAGAGAAGAAAGCACACGTCGTCAGCGTTTGAGATCGGCATCGCCTCCTACAAACTACTCTCCTCGTTTCTTGTTGTTCAGAGCGATTTGCTCTCCTGCATGAACCACAGTCTCATTATGTCTCAGATGTTGCTCATTAAGTTCACAACTAATTAGCATGGTTTGGAAACACTAGATATGATGTGAAAGAGAAGATGGTAACTTTGTTGTGCTAACCTGTGAATTAGAGTCAAAGAGTTTATCCAGAAACAGATATTGTGTCAGACCGGTGTGGCTTTATTCAGTTGTTCTTAATGAAACCAGACAGTGTCAAAAAGCACAGAATAACGAGTCTGTTCAGTGTGTGTGTGTGTGTGTGTGTGTGTGTGTGTGTGTGTGTGTGTGTGAGCGCGCATTTTTGTGACAAATGAGGACATAAATTTGTATAATGACACAGGTATGACACAGGTATTACAAGGTGATTTTCAAAACGCTTATAAATCATGAGGGCTAAGTTTAGTATAAAAACCATTACACCTATGGGAGCAAAGGCATCATGCCCATTGAAAGTGAGGGGCACGTGCCCCCTCAGATTGTTGAGCCAAGTGGATTTTAAATGCAGCTTCCAAAAGACAAAAAATAGCCGATTCATGTTTTCTATATTTGATACAATCACACCGGCGTGATCAGATCGTTCAGTGCGTTATATCAGCAGCTGATCAGCGCAGCTACTAAATTCAAATCTGCGTTCGCTGACTGGCACTGAGCCAGAGACAGACACGTTTATACAGAACTGCGCATTATAACCAATCACACACAATGCTGCTGAGCTTATGAATGCAATGACCAACCAGAGACGTTCGGATGGGTCATTGCTAAAATGCCGGTGTTTTCTTCACTCGCTCGCTGACTGAACACCTCTTTCTGGCGAATTCTCTCATCAGAAACAACAAAGTGCAGATATGTGTATGAATCTGTAAGTAAGGTATTCATTTGACAGTGTAAACAGCTTCAGTGATTTTAATGGGAGTTTTTGACGGTGCTTGACCGCTAGACTGTCAGTGAAAATATTATTTAATAATGTAAATGTTCTTTGCTCTCTTTCTGTACAATGAAAGTGTTATGATAAGTAGCCTAACTTACAATGTTTTTAATATTCACAATAAATATGAAGTTAGTCGTATTAAAAATATGACATGACACACATATCTGTACTTAAGTAAACAGACAGGTTTTTATGCATAGTTAATAGACTACATTATTAGGCTAATTTGACCATCATAATCTAGGTGACAATCGAGATATTCCATAATATAGTTAATGCGTTTGGGAGTGTTTTGAATAACAACCCCCCCCCCCCCCCCACACACACACACACACACACTCGTGCTCCCTCAAAAATAATGAGTGTATGACGCTCCTGTATGAGATGTCCCCACTTTTCACAAAAACAAACATGAGTGTGTGTGTGTGTGTGTGTGTGTGTGTGCGCATGTTTATGTGGTTTATGAGGACACAAATGTGTATAATGACATGGGTATGACAGAGGTATTACAATATGAAGGTGGTTTATGAGGACACTGCCTATGTCCCCGTAATTCAAAAGGCTTAAAAAACATACTAAATGGTGTTTTTTTGAAAATCTAAAAATGCACAAAGTCTCCTGTGAGGGCTAAGTTTAGGTGTAGGGTTGGTGTGAGTGAGTGAGTGAGTGAGTGAGTGAGTGAGTGAGTGTGTGTGTGTGTGTGTGTGTGTGTGTGTGTGTGTGTGTGTGTGTGTCTGTGTGAGTGTGTGTGTGTGTGTCTGTGAGTGTGTGTGTGTGTGTGTGTGTGAGAGAGTGAGTACAGGAGAGCATAAGTCTAAGTAGAGGTCTATGACATGCAGAGTCCCTCAATTCTTGCACCGCTCTTGTTTAACCTGTATATGCTCCCACTAAGTCAGATAATGAGGAAGAACCAAATTGCCTATCACAGCTATGCTGATGATACCCAGATTTACCTAGCCTTATCTCCAAATAACTACAGCCCCATTGACTCCCTCTGCCAATGCATTGATGAAATTAACAGTTGGATGTGCCAGAACTTTCTTCAGTTAATTTCGCAGAATGCACCAGCTGTATTGAATATTTCTGAATTACAGTTTAATAAATTCCTTTTCCTTTCTTTCAAACTCCGCTTCAGATTCAAACTTATGAATCAAAGGAGTCGACTCTCACGGTCTGAATCTGCTGACAGGAGAATGGTGTCAGGATGGTCAGATTATCACAGGAGCAAGAAGTTCAGCAGTGTTTTGATGGGAATCATACACCTGTGCTAATTTCAGTTAGCGTCTTTCAGCTAAAACGCAGTGGTAAGGGTTTGAGCAAGTGTTTTTTGCGAGTGGCTGTTGTTTGGCTCGTGTCGTCCATTAGCATCGCTCCGCTGTAAGAGACCAGTTTCTCCAGAAGTCCTTGACTTGCTCTCCACTCACCAGATGAAATCGCTGCATTTCAACATCTGCTGTGTTCTTGCAGCTAATTCTGTCTGTGTGACGGTTGGTTTGAGTCCAGGGTTTGTGGGCAATAGTGGCGTGTTACTTTTGACACATATGTTGCATGAAAAGAGCTCTTGCTCTTGAGATATTGCCATTTTTTAGCAATGTAAATGTAGTGAGTGTGTCGAACACTGAATGTTTTTTTTTGTTGTTGTTTTGTGGTCTTGTGCCTCTAAAGGTGTTGGATGTAGAAACCCTGTTGTGTTGCAGAAGACATTTCTTACCTTCATCTCCAGTTTGCTGCAATCACACAGATCATGAGGTGGCTGGTGACTGGAGAATGACCTCAGGTCGGCTCTGATGGGTCACACACCGGGAGTAATAATGTGCGGCCTTTACACAGCTTGTTCTGTGTAGCAACAGATGCTTTATTGTTTCCCCTTTATTGTTGCAATTCATCTCTGACTAGAAGCTAATTTAGGTGAATGTCCACATGGATAGCGCCCTCATCTTCAATAAAACATATGATAACATTTGTGTTTTGTTTCTGGGATCAAACCCTGGCATGTTTGAGATGGTCAGAATGGTTATTGTGGTTTGATCATAATGTGTGAGCAAACATTTTTATAGCCTTTCATTTTCCAGAAAATAATTAAAGTTCTGCTTAAGGGAAGACATTACAGGCAAAAGGTTTATGGTTTGAGTTTTTTCAAGCACTGATCAATTTTGAGATTTTGGACACATTTCACAACGTGATGTTTCAGATTAGAGTAACATTACAGTATTTATTTTATCACACTTTATCTATTTGCTTCTGTAAATTTCAATTCCAATCCATATCTAGACTTCAATGTTTGTTCATATATCATTCACACTGGTTTATACAACATTTATTCCTGAAAACATGGTGAAAATGCATACAGACTGTGAGTTTATTTTTCCTCCACTTCAGCAGCACTTACACACACCAAACGTAACAATTTTATTCCTATCTATATTTTGAGGGTTTTTATAGAAGGGTTTGTTGATACGTTATTTATACAACATTTTATTCCTAAAAAAAACATGTATGTTTTTCTGTCTGTTGACAGTATTTTCTGATTTATAGAGTGATAGAAAGAGAAATCCACTTTACCTCTAATATCCCAAAATCAAACAAGAATTATGAGCCTGGCTTTATCCAGTTCATGTATGGTGAGATCTGTTTGCTGTGTTTCGTACCTCGCTCACCTGGGGTTCAGTCTCAGGAGTCTCGAGCAGTTTGGCGTTTGTCTTCATGAAGCGGTAGATCGTCAAATGTGGATGTGGAACGGAGCTGTTGTAGATGAATTGGCCTGGTGTTTCTGTTCTGAAGTGTGTGTTGTGTCGTTGAGCGCTCTAATCCAGACGCTATTGAACTCTGCCAAACAGTTTGTGTGTGTGTGTGTGTGTGTGTGTGTGTGTTGCCATAAGACCAGAGGGGAAAAAAAGCATTTGAGTGAGCAATGGCCTTCGGGGGTTGCACTGAATGAAATGCTTTTTTTTTCCAATCCCCACCTCACTCAAGAAGCGTTCACTCGTTCGTTCGTTTGTTTGTTTTTTTCAGCCTTTATTTTCTCTCTCTTCTTTCTTTTCCCTTTTTGTTTTGAGTTGATCTTTGACATCCGAGTGTGCCCCGGGATGTCTGTCACAAACTGCAGTCCAACCTTGTGACAATGCTTGCTTTTTTCCCGTGCCTTTTTATGACCTTCTTTTTTCATTTCTTTCTTTTTTTTCTGTTCTTTCCTTCAAGGTCTGGCGCACCTGACGTTAAACAGCCAAGGTATGGTTCATTTCGTTTTCCATTCTTTTGTTTAGTGAGGAAACAGATCTGTCCGTCTCTCCCCTCCCTCCGTCTTTTGTCCCGAACCCTCCGAACACTGTCCCTCCTCCCCATCTTACTGTGTTGCTGTATTTCCACGCTGTGCGTCCTGAAGATGGCCTCTGACCTCCCGGACACAGGTAACGCTCTTCTGCTCTCGCTCTCTCTGCTGGGTTGAAATGATGCTGCTGCTGCTGTTGTCAAATGTCACTCACAGATGAAGCGTGTGTTTGTGTTCAGAATGCACAGAGTCTCATTCTGTGGTCATTCTCATTGTTTGGCAATTACTCCCGCTGTTAATTATGCTCAGTTGCTCTCAGATCTGCTCTGATTGAATGAACAAATGTTTGTTTTAATGCTTTCTCTGATGCAATTTGTCTGTTTTAAATCTCTGTGTTTTGACTTAACCAGCAGCACTCAATACTGCATTTTAACATTTTACAGTGTGAATTAACTAAAATCATCATTCTCTCATTATTTACTCGCCCTCACATCAAACCAGTGTGACTTTCTTCTGCAAAATACAAAATATATTTTAAAGAATGTTTCAGTGTTTTTTTTAGTACAGTGGATGTCAATAGGGTCCAAAATTGTTCTTAAAAAGATCTTGTTTTCAGAAAGTGACACATGTTTGGATGACATGAGCAGAGTAAATGACGACAGAATGATGGTTTTTGAGTGAACTCTCCCTTTCTGGTGCCATTTAATGATAGTTAGAGTCCCATAATGCTGGTGATCTCAGGTATTTCTATCATCATTCTCACACACACACACACATTTCTTTTTGTGAAAAGTGGGGGCATCCCATAGGCGTAATGGTTTTTGTACTGTACAAACTGTATGTGCTATTGCCCTACACCTAAACTTAGCCCTCACAGGAGACTGTGCATTTCTACTTTCCCCAAAAACCTCACTCTGTGTGATTTATAAGCGTTTTGAAAAGTGGGGACATGGGGCAATGTCCTGAAAAGCCACCTTCACAAAAACGCGCACACACACACATATTTATGCAATTTGTCGGTTATTCTGTAGATGATGTGTTGAGGTCTCTGACAGGTAAATCCTTCATTTGGTGTCTGTTTATCCAACGCACTGTATGTTTGAGCTCAGCTAGTGTCACTGGTTTTAAGCTGAAATTCATTATTTGACTAATCTGACTCTCGTGACTGTGCTTCCCTCAGTTGTCAGTTTTGAGTTGGTCAGTGAGCATAAAGCAGCAGAAGTGAGCAGTGAAAAGTGTCCTCCATGTTCCTGTTTTACTTTGATCTTCAGCTCTGTTTTGACAGGACTAGTTTTCCCTGGAGATTCATTTGTTTCACCAAATTACTTTGTCATTTAATCCAGTCCGAATCCATCTCTCAGAGAGCTTGTAAAATTCAGAAAGCAAATCTCCTCTGGGAAATCTAATCTGGGTAGGAATGTCTGTGAATGCCGTTTATTTATTTCTTTTTTTACAGTGATTCAACAGATGGGTTTGACTTTTGTAACTAAAGCTGCATTTGTTGTTACGTGGTTAGCTGCACTTCATTTATTGATTTAGACGGGATTCCTGGTGCTGCTGGTGTCCCATCCGACCTAGAACAGAAATGACAAACAGAGCACAATAACCACAGCGTCAGACGTGATCCTCCCTTACCATTTATAAAGATCCACCGATATTAATTTTTTTAGAACTGATACCAATTATAGGCCAATGACCGATATGTTTTACTTCTTTCTTTCAGCATTCCAGCAAATCAAATATTTACAGTACATTTACATTTACATTTAGTCATTTGGCAGACGCTTTTATCCAAAGCGACTTACAATTGGGGAATACAAGAAGCGATTCATCTTGAAGAGGCAATCAGACAGAGGAAGTGCTCGTAACACCAAGTCTCAGTCATTGTTCAAATAAGTACAAGCTAATAAGGGAAGGAGAGAAAGATAGAGGGAAATATTGTTTTTTTTAGTTTTTTTTTTAGTTTAGGATGAAGTCAAGTACTGCCGAAAGAGATGAGTTTTCAGTTGTTGCTTGAAGATTGACAGGGATCCAGCATTGCGGATAGGGGTGGGAAGATTATTCCACCAGCCAGGAATGGTGAACGAGAATGTTCTGGAGAGTGATTTTGAGCCTCTCTGTGATGGTACCACAAGGCGTCGCTCACTAGCAGATCTCAGACTTCTGGAGGGGATGTAGGTTCGTAATAGTGAGTGGAAGTAGGAGGGTGCTAAGCCTGTGGTAGTTCTGTATGCAAGCATCAGTGTCTTGAACTTGATGCGAGCTGCCACTGGTAGCCAGTGCAAGGAGATGAAGAGAGGTGTAACATGGGCTCTTTTGGGCTCGTTGAAGACCAGTCGTGCCGCTGCATTCTGAATCATTTGTAGAGGTTTGATTGTATTTGATGGTAGTCCAGCCAGAAGAGCATTACAGTAGTCCAGCCTGGAAACGACAAGGGCCTGGACAAAAAGTTGTGCAGCATGCTTTGTCAGAAAGGGCCTGATCTTTCTGATGTTGTGTAGTGCAAACCTGCAGGATCGAGCAGTCTTTGCAATATGCTCTTTGAAGGTCAGCTGGTCATCAACGATTACTCCAAGATTTCTGACCGAAGTGGTAGGTAAGACAAGAAGCTCCGTCTTTGCCAGGTTGAGCTGTAGGTGATGTTCTTTCATCCATGCGAGATGTCCGCCAGGCAGCCTGAGATCCATGCAGCTACCGTTGGGTCATCTGGTTGAAAAGAGAGAAAGAGCTGTGTGTCATCGGCGTAGCAGTGATAGGAGAAGCCATGTGCCTGTATGATGGGACCCAGTGATGTAGTGTATGTGGAGAAGAGGAGGGATCCAAGAACCGATCCCTGAGGAACTCCAGTGACCAGTTGATGTGGTTTGGATACCTCCCCTCCCCAGGCCACCCTGAAAGACCTACCGGTGAGATAGGATTCAAACCAGCGAAGTGGAATCCCAGTGATGCCCAGTGATGAGAGGGTAGATAGGAGAATCTGTGAGGAGAATCATTGACAGTGTCAAAAGCAGCAGAAAGATCGAGGACTGATGATTTGGAATCGGCCTTTGCAATTCGCAGGGCTTCAGTGACTGAGAGTAGCGCAGTCTCTGTTGAATGGCCACTCCTGAAGCCTGACTGTTTAGCATCCAGTTTGTTGTACTGTGAAAGAAACAGTGAGAGCTGGTTGAAGACAAGTCGTTCGAGGGTTTTCGCTACGAATGGAAGGAGAGAGACAGGTCTGTAGTTTTCTAAAAGAGAAGTGTTTAATGTAGGTTTTTTGAGCAGTGGGGTTACCCGAGCCTGCTTGAAAGCTGTGGGGAAGATGCCTGTGAGGAGAGATAGTTTGGAGAAGGTGTGAGGGGATTGGGTCGAGAGGACATGTTTTAGGATGGCTGGAGAGGAAAAGTTTGGATACTTCTGCCTCGGCGAGGGGACAGAAGGAGAAGATGGGAGTTAGAGCAGTGGATGTGGTTGATTGGAGGTCCTGTGTGTGTGGAGTTGAGAACTGGTTACTGAGTGTTGTAGTTTTGTCTCTGAAAAAAGTGGCAAAGTCGTCAGCTGTTATCGAAGTGGTGGGAGGTGAAGGAGGGGGACAGAGGAGAGAATTAAATGTTCTGAAGAGATTACGCATGTCTGGAGCGCTGTTGATCTTGTTGTGGAAATGTGAGGATTTGGCCATGTGGACTTCAGTAGAGAAAGATGAAAGCAAAGACTGATACCTACTCAGATCCGACGGATCGTTTGATTTGCGCCATTTTCTCTCTGCCACTCTGAGTTTGGTCCGATGCTCACGAAGAACATCATATAACCAGGGGTTAGAAGGGGCAGCCCGTGCTGGCCTGGAGGAGAGAGGACAGATGTCGTCTAGACAAGAGGTTAAGGTAGAGCATAAAGTGTCAGTGGCTGCATTCAAGTTCAAGTTCAAGTTGAGCTTTATTGTCATTCCGCTACATGTGGGGACATACAGTGGAACGAAATGTCGTGCCTCGCAGGACCACGGTGCTACATAAATACAGACATACAACAATGAAGTAAAAAACACCATAAACCTATACACAACTAACCTACTGATAGATTTAACTATAAGTATACTATATATAAGTATTTACCCTATACAAACTAAAAAATAGAAGATAAAAAATACAAACTATACAAATGCTTCACAAGTACTGTACATGTGCAAAGAGAGACATTTTGAGTCAAGCAGCTGGTTGTGGAACAGAGTAGGATGATTTGTAGTGCCTGAGCATGTAAACATACATATATTGCTGTGTCTCTTGTGGGATTGTGTACACGCAGCAGTGTGTGTAAAGTGTCTAGTGCACATAGAGGAGAGTGTGTTACGACAGGTGGTTTGTACAGGCCCACTCACCTGTGTGTAGCACACTTCGAATTGCACAAAAAAAAGTTCCATACAGTTTTTTCTTTGGTGTGGTAAGGTTGGGGGGGGGGGGGGGGGGGGGGTGTTTGGGGTGGGGCATGGTCCATGTTTCAGCAGGTGGGGGTTTGCATGGGGTTTCAGAGGGGGCCGGGGTGGTTTGAGTTCAGGGCTCTCACAGCCTGGGGGAAAAAGCTGTTGAGCAGTCTGGCGGAGCGTACCGTCTTCCTGATGGTAGGAGCTGGAAGAGACTGTGGGAGGGATGGGTGGAGTCCTTCACGATGCTGTTGGTTTTGCTGGAGCATCGTGTAAGGAAAATGTCCAGGATGGAGGGGAGAGGGGCACCAATGATCTTTGCAGCTGTGGTCACTGTCCGCTGGAGGGTCTTGCGGTCAGCAGCACTGCAGTTCCCATACCAGACCGTGATGCAGCTGGTCAGCACACTCTCAATGGTGCCTCTGTAGAATGTGGTAAGGATGGGTGGAGGGAGACTTGCTCTTTTCAGCCGGTGGAGAAAGTGTAGGCGCTGTTGTGCCTTTTTGGAGAGTGACATGATGTTGGTGGTCCAGATGAGATCCTCTGTGATGTGCACCCCCAGGAATTTAGTGCTGCTGACTCTCTCCACAGTCGAGCTGTCAATGGTCAGTGGGGGGTGGTCAATGGAGTTTCTTCTGAAGTCCATCACAACCTCCTTTGTCTTCTCCACATTGAGGGACAGATTGTTAGTGCCACACCATTCAGCCAGCTGTGCCACTTCCTCTCTGTAGTGCGTTTCATCGTTGTTGCTGATGAGACCTACCACTGTTGTGTCATCAGCAAACTTGATGATGTGATTGGAGCTGAACTTGGCAGTGCAGTCATGGGTCAGCAGTGTGAAGAGCAGCGGGCTGAGCACACAGCCTTGTGGGGCCCCTGTGCTCAGTGTGGTAGAGCTCGAGGTGTTGTGGCCAACACGGACTGACTGAGGTCTTCCGGTTAGAAAGTCCAGGATCCAATTACACAGGGAATTGTTAAGGCCCAGCAGGTTTAGTTTATTTACGAGCTGTTGTGGGATTATTGTTTTGAATGCCGAGCTGAAGTCAATGAACAGCATTCTAACATAGGAGTCATTATTTTGTAGGTGGGTAAGAACCAGGTGGAGAGTGGAGGAAATTGCATCGTCCGTAGAGCGGTTTGGACGGTATGCAAACTGGAGCGGGTCGGGTGTGCTGGGGAGGCTGGTTTTGATGTTGTGCATGACTAACCTCTTAAAGCACTTCATCATGATTGGAGTCAGTGCTATGGGATGGTAGTCATTTAGACAGGACACAGGTGATTTCTTTGGTACCGGTATGATTGTTGTGGATTTGAAACACGTGGGGACGACTGCCTGGCTCAGCGAGGTGTTGAAGATATATGTTAGGACATCTGTCAGCTGTGCAGCACAGCCTCTCAGAACACAGCCAGGTATGTTGTCAGGTCCCGCAGCCTTGCGTGGGTTAATCCTAGATAGGGTCTTCCTTACGTCGGCTGGAGACAGACAGAGCGCCCGGTCGTTGGGAGGTGTGGGCAGTTTTTGTGCAGGTGTGTCATTCTGCATTTCAAACCGTGAATAAAAGTGGTTGAGTGCATCGGGGAGGGATGTGTCCTCATCACAGGCCTGTGGCGGGGGCTTGTAGTCAGTGATGGTCTGAATGGCTTGCCACAGGCTTCGTGTGTCTCTGCTGTCTGTGAAGTGATTGTTGATTTTTGGAGCGTATGACCGTTTTGCATTTTTGATGCCACAGGACAGACTGGCTCTTGCTGTTTTGAGGGCTGCTTTATCTCCTGATCTGAATGCTTCATCTCTGGTCTTTAGCAGCCCACGAACCTCTGCTGTCATCCATGGCTTCTGATTTGCACGTGTGGTGATGGTCTTGGTGACTGTCACATCATCATGCACTTTTTGATGTAAGCAGTCACAGTTTCAGTGTACTCATGCAGGTCTGTGTGGTTGTTGTAGGTGTCTGCCTCTTTAAACATGTTCCAGTCTGTGTCCTGGAAGCAGTCCTGCAGTGCGGAGGTGGCATTGTCTGGCCATACTGTTATCTGCTTTTGAACCGGTTTGGCTTGTTTGAGAAGTGGTCTATATGCTGGGATTAGCATAACAGTGATGTGGTCTGAGTACCCGAGGTGGGGGCGGGGTACAGCCTTGTAAGAGTTCTTTACTGTTGTGTAAACAAAGTCCAGTGTGTTGTTTCCCCTTGTTGCAAAGTTCACATGTTGGTAGAACTTTGGCAAAACTGTCTTTAAGTTTGCGTGGTTGAAGTCACCGGCTATGATGAAAAAGCCGTCAGGGTTATTTGTTTGTTGTTCGCTGATGGCGCTATACAGTTCAAGAAGCGCGTCTTTAGCGTTTGCACACGAGGGGATGTAAACAGCAACAATAACAATGACCGTGAACTCCCGCGGCAGATAGAATGGTCGACACATCACAAACATAAACTCCACCAGCGATGAACAGTGTTTTGATAATACCGCAGCATTGTTACATCAGTCTTTGTTGATATACACACACAAGCCACCTCCGCGGGTCTTACCAGACAGTGATGAATCTCTATCCGCTCAGAAGGTGGTTAGCCCGTGCTGCTGAATGGCGGAGTCCGGGATGTTGTCGATTAGCCATGTTTCGGTGACAATAAACACACAACAATCCCTTGACTCATGCTGTGTAGACCGACTGAGTTAAATTAAGTCCAGTTTGTTTTCAAGAGAGCGAAGGTTCGAGAGCATGAGTGTTGGAAGAGCCGGTCTAGTGGGGTTAACTCTTAGCCTAGCTCGTATACCTCTGCGCTTACCGCGTTTCCGTCCTCTCTCACACCGCTTGCGACGCTGCCTTGTGCGGGTAGCATCAGTAGGCGAGGCCGCTGTCTCAAGGTCCGGCTCCAGCAGTAAACAAAGGCCTCGTAGCTTCTCAGTAGCCACCGCCGAGAGTTGTTGTTTGTATGCGTTGCCGATATCCAAAAGACTTTGGCGATCATAGATGAGTTTTGGGGTGATTTCCTTATGAGTTAGCGGTAAACTGACACTATTTGGAGACGAACAGACAACATTAAAAGACATTAAAGCACCGTCTTTGGGACCCGGAGTAGCCGCTGCGTCTGATCGCGCCGCCATCTTGGATCTTATCCAGAGATCTAGAGATGAGAAAATGGGTAGGCGAGGGAAGAGAGGAGGATACTACAGAGGAAAGAAGGGAGGGGGAAAGGGAGCGTAG
This sequence comes from Barbus barbus, assembly GCF_936440315.1. Lineage (NCBI taxonomy): Eukaryota > Metazoa > Chordata > Actinopteri > Cypriniformes > Cyprinidae > Barbus > Barbus barbus. Next base: position 644,098 of record NC_136730.1, read on the forward strand.
ATTACATCTGAAAGTAAACGGTAAGGGAGATGGTGGCACCCGGGTAGCAAAATGTAAGGTAAATGTAATGAAGAAATGGTCAGAGATTATGTAGTGGTTGTACCAGAATGTTATCTGTAGTACAATTGCGTGTGTAAATTAAATCAAGTTGGTTGCCTGATTTGTGCGTGCTAGTAGTGGTGAGGCGTTTGAGATCAAATGAAGCTAGGAGTGAATGGAAGTCTGTAGCATGAGGCCTGTCTAGGTGAATGTTGAAATCGCCGAAGACTACAGCAGCTTGTCCAGCTCCTCTAGGAAGGTGGCTAGAATTTGGCCAGGGGGACGGTAGATTACCACAATCTAGAGTTTTATAGGAGCTGTTACAGTAATGGCATGAGATTCAAATGAGTTGAGCTTGCCTAGCGGAGAGTGGGTTGAGTATTTCCAATTGTTTGAAATGAGCAGACAGGTCTCAGTCAAGCCCAGGATGCTTAGTGTGGATTGTAAGGAAAAAAGCAGAAATGAAGTCAGCTTTGTTGACAGCTGACTGGCAATTCCAGAGACCCACAGAGAAAGAAAGAGGTGCAGTGGAGGATGTAGAGATAGGGCGCAGGTTAGCCGGGTTACGTAGCCTTCTGCGTGTGTTTTTAGAGCGAGGTTGAGAGAGAACCGGAATGGTTTGGAAACACATGATAGAGGTGGAAGGATAGAGAATAGGAAAGGAGAGTGTGTGAGGGAAGATAGAAATGATACTTAAGTGTGTGCTTCCGCGTCAGCGCTCTGACATCAAATAAATACAGTCTAGGAAACTAGAGTGAAAACAGCTGTTGCCGGCTTCTGATCAGCCCAACCAATAAGGTTAAAGGACTGCTAATACCTCAAGACGAAACTAACACTTCGCACAATCACGCAGGCTCGTTCTTAGCTGAGGCGCAAATTATTCTAATTACCAGTAAGTGCAGTCAAACATATAAACCTCAACGAAAATTCAGAGTAGAGATAGGTAGGAAACAAACTATTCCTTCCTAGCAGCAAGTAAATAATTTAAACAACAGAACTGCGACCAAGTATTCCAACACTTACGCGAGCTGGCGTCCGTCTCTTCTGGTGACTAATCGGCTTTCCCCGAAAATTTGTAGGAGGTCAGGTACAGAAATTGAATAATCAAATGTAAAATAACATTGCATACTTCTATGTTTTTTTCCACATTCAAGCACAAGAAGATGTGGAAAGAAGTGCAATTCAGGGCTCGCACGCTGTCTGAGACACAGTTCACACTGAATGGGACTGTTTCACTTGAATGTTTTAAACTCTCTTGAATGTTTAAATCGGCAAGTCCATCAACTGTCCCGAGCGTCTTTCACTCTGGCCCAGGGCCATTGAGTTCTTCATATTGTCAAGCCGGTGTCCTTGATTTAATTTAAACATGCTACAACACAACTTTGATCATGAACACTTAAAAACAAAGCTACTGTAGCACGTTACAAAGGTTTCTCCCATTAATATTAGCCTAGTTATTGCATTAGCTGTCAGAAACTACCATGACTAACAATATTTTATATATTTTATTTCTTTTCGTTAATAATGATAAATTATTTCACTATTATTAAGGCAAATTGGTGATTTAAACAATTGCATGTGTAGAGTAAGATTTGTGAAAACTTACCAGCCTGATGGAAAGATCCACATGCAGAAAGACATTTGTGAAGATGCGATTCAGAGGTCTCGTAAAGGTGTACATTTGCCTTCACTAATTTACCTTCCTACTCTGTTCTTTGATGTTACTTCATAATGCATTTAACCAATGTAAACACTTTTAATTTAATGCTATGTTATTTTTATATAGATATGTGTGTAAAATATGTCCAGGGGCCCCTTACAGACTTATAAACAGCAGCTTTACCAGAGAATAATTATATTGCATAAACAATAGAGAGAGTTAAATTCAGCTGGTTTGTTTCCAACATGTACTTATGTAATGCATCTCATGTGTGTATTGTTGGCTATGTAAAAAAAAATATATATATATATATATAAATGGGAAGTCGTGGCCTAATGGTTAGAGAGTCGGACTCGTAATCCAAAGGTTGTGGGTTCGAGTCTCGGGCCGGCAGGGATTGTAGGTGGGGGGAGTGAATGTCCAGCGCTCTCTCCACCCTCAATACCACGACTGAGGTGCCCTTGAGCAAGACACCGAACCCCCAACTGCTCCCCGGGCGCTGCAGCATAAATGCTGCCCACTGCTCCGAGTGTGTTCACGGTGTGTGTGTGTTCACTGCTGTGTGTGTGTGTGTTCACTGCTGTGTGTGTGTGTGTGTGTGTGTGTGTTCACTGCTGTGTGTGTGTGTGTGTGTGTGTGTGTGTGTGTGTTCACTGCTGTGTGTGTGTGCACGTTGGATGGGTTAAATGCAGAGCACGAATTCCGAGTATGGGTCACCACACTTGGAAGTATGTCACTTCACTTCATAAACGTATCAATGAAAGGAAGTCAAGTTACTTTACCTGTGAACACCGTTGTTGTTTCATCTATCTTTAAGATGCGTTGTAATGGCGGTCTTGCGCACAATTCTCCACAAGATATCTCTATATATCGATGAACCTGATATTAAAACTGATATCCAATAATGGTAGAACCGATTATCGGTCACTCTCTACCCATTATTATTATGCACATACGGCTAATGTATTTTCCAGTAAGTCATGTTTTCATCATTAGAAACATGCTGTAAGTTATACAATGGAAATAACATCAAGCACATAAAACATGTTTAAAGCCACTAGATTCAGTTTCACTTTAAATAAATTAATAAATAAATGAGTCATTTAGGCTTAGTGTTTATAATAAATATTTCTAATGAATAACACTATAATTTATGTTTGTTTTTTTGCTTTTGATTCCTGTTCTGAATAACATTAAATGTAAAGGATTTGTTGTTTAAGGATTTTAGTTTTTGTTTTGTTTAGTTTTCTTTTTCTCTCAACAGTGTGATTTTGACCTGGTTTGACTTATTGTCACATGCAACATATTTTCCATTGAATCTGTTATAATAGTTGAGATCTTGAGCAGCTCCTGACGTCACAGATCCTCTTTGTTAATAAAAGTCCCTCAGAAACGAGTCCTTTATGAAACGATGCAGCTCTCGGTCTGGTGATCGGACGTCTGGAGGAATAGTAAGGCGAGCATTAGTCCTGTTCACCTGCGTCTGCCCTCTGCCTGTCCTGTTTGAGAGGATTGTGATTCTGCTCAGCGCTGACTTGCTATATTCATACGCCACCAACTCATGCATGCTCAGCTCCGTCTTCACATATCTGCTCCTGAGATGCTCCTTAATATTCATGAAGGTGTGGTGTGTTTGCAGTCAGACGCATTAAACACGAGCACCGTGCACCGACAAACATCCTGAGAGACGCTTCACACCATCTCTGACCACACACACCTCACATCAGTACAGTGTGTGTATGTCTGTGTGTGTGTGTGTGTGAATCAAACTCACTCCAGACACCCACATCAACACACACTCATAGAGGCACACACACATCACTAGCATGCTCCTTGTGCTCTGCGCGTGTGATGTGAGTCTGAAGTCACACTAGAGCTGGACGATTCTGGATAAATTGAGAATCATGATTTTTATTTTTTTGTCTCAAATAGAGATCACGATTCTCCCACAATTCTCAACTTAACAAATGAATGTGTAATTTAAAAAAAGGCTGTGATAAAATATTAATTGCTGCAGCTAGTTTAATTTAATTGTTTAATTTAATTTAAATATCTAAAATATATATTTAAAATATATGTTTAATAAACCAAGTTTTAATATTAACATGAAAAGTGGTTTGAATGAATGATTCAATGACTCGCTCATAAATACTTCACTTGTTTCATTACTGAATGAATCAGTGTTTTTTTAACGAATCTCTTGAATGATTCAATGACAAATACATTTTTAACAGTTAATTGTCGCCACCTAGTGGAGAAACAATTAAATCGACACAAACGTTATTTGAAACGTCAGTTACTTTTAAATGGTGACTTGCACTATAATACATTTGTTCAAAGATTTAATAGACATGAGCGAATCGTTGTGATTGAGAAATGAGATCACGTGGGTGTTTGAATCGAGATGGCGATCTTTTAAGGATTATTCGTGCAGCTCTCCGTCACGCTGCATGTGATGCTGCTCACGCTCAGGTCTGCAGCCGATCATCAGCGCTGATTGTGTTTCTGTTTCTCTGCAATCAAGTACAGCTCTTCCTGTGAGAGACGTGGCTGAGCATCAAACAGAACCGCGGCGCTGCTGCTGCCAGCTGGTCATTGTTAAAGCACTGGAGACAGAGAGAGAGTCCTGCTGACCTTAGACTACTCTCACAAGCCAGTCATCTGACAGACTTGTCATACATTAAAACGTCTCATTTGATGTCCAAATATGCAACACAGTTAAGCTAACAGGTTAACCTGACATGAGACTGATCACTGATCATTTCTGCATGATGGTCAGGTCAATCTGACATAAACCTGTGCATCTGAATTCAGTGAAGCAAGCAGCCACACTGAAGCAGTGTTACTCCAGCAGGGGTCAGAGGCCCTCAGCACACACCAGAGGGGACCGGCGGATGAGAAACTGTATTTAAAAGAAGAAATTCAATTAATAAAATAATCAAATAAACAGTCTAATTTAATAACGAAATTACACTTGCTTATAAAAAAGAAGAGAGAAAGAAAAACAAACACAAAACTAAGATGCTAAATAAATTCAGGAAATATATATATTTTCTCTCTTCAATAACTCTTGTTTTTATTGAAGAAGAATCACAAAATAAATTGTGGTTAATTAATTTCATATACAAACACCACCAGTTTATGTTAATAAAACAGTTTGAAATCAAGCGAGTTTGTCATAATTATAGCCGAAATCGTCTTAGGTTACCTTGAAGAGGTGGTCTTGGCATGCTTTCAAACAAACCCTGGAGCGGTTCGTTTGTGGTAACGTGATCCGACCTTAAACAGACCCAACCACCATAAGAGCTGCGCATTTTTGAACTAAACCAGCTGCCGTAGTCAGCTGCGCTGTGCATTATGGGATGAGGAAGTGTTTGTTGACAGTTTGCAGTTTAGCATGGCAGGTCGTGGACAAACTCGGGGTTGTGAGGAGGTGCGGAGCCTCAAAATAGCAGTGTGCTGTCTGCTGCACTTTACTCCTGTCTTTGTTTACTTCCGGGAGCACCGTTGGAATTTTCCCGCACGCTCTTTCTGACCAATCGAAAAGCAGTTTAGGGAATGCGTTCAAAGACACATCTAGCCAACAAGTGAAGCGGATGTTGTCACGTGACTGCATTTGGGTTCGTTTCAGCTGGTTCGGACCAGAGCAAACAGTGTGGTGTGAAAAGGAACCAAAACGGCTAAAAATAGCTACAATGTATAATTTTTTTGCCTTTGGTCTGGACCAAATGAACCGAACTATGTGAAAGCACCCTAAGACTCACAGAGACAGAGCACTAGCTGAATGACAGAAAGCTGACGCACTTGCTTTTATACCAGCTGTATTCACAGCCGGTTACGCTGAAGGCATTCCTCAAAGCGTCTCCAGACGCAGCTCGAGTTCCTGAAGAGGAAACTTAATTATTCACGTTGTGATAAAATAATCACAGTTTAGTTATTTGACCAAGTTATGAGTCATTTTAAAATGAAAACAGTCACAGTAAAATACTAAAAGAGAGAGAGAGAGAGATAACTGCAAACATGTGATGTTAAATTATTCAAAGATGAACTAATAATCTCAAAGGCTTCAAGTAAATATTTGAGTTCAGGTGGGTTCAGCTGATGAAAACGTTCAGGAATCCCTGTAGAACACAGTGAGGACAGACAAATAATGAGTCCAACATTGAGGAAACTCTTCACATATGATCATCAGCAGGTCATGTGACACTCCCTCACTCTGTTTAGTGTGTGTGTGTGTGTGCGTGTGTGCGCGTGTTTTTGTGACAAATGAGGACATAAATGTGTATAATGACACAGGTATTACAAGGTGAAAGAGCCTTTTCAGGACATTGCCCCATGTCCCCACTTTTCAAAACGCTTATAAATCACACAGAGTGAAGTTTTTTGGGGGAAAGTAAAAATGCACAGTCTCCTGTGAGGGCTAAGTTTAGGTGTAGGGTAGGTGTAGGGCAATAGCACACACAGTTTGTTCAGTATAAAAACCATTACGCCTATGGGATGAACCCACTTTTCACAAAAACAAACGTGTGTGTGTGTGTGGGTGCCAGGACAAACAGAGGTCAGTAATTATTCAGTCTGTGTTTTGCCTCGTTAGCAGGTTGTGAATGTGAGAGGGACAAACACGAGCTGCTGTCAGAGTGACGCTGTTTCACTCATCATGAGTCAGTTACAGATAAACCTGCTCTGATCGTCAGCCTCACAGACTTGACCAAACGCTATTCTCCAGTCAGTCAATAAACAGCTGCAGCACCACTGTAACGTCCCCTTCACTGGGAATTGTATGGGTGACGCCCCAGCTCTTCTACATGATGGGTTCAATTTGTTTAACTTTGTGCTACTACCTACTTCAGGCCTTTTATCTCAAAATACCAGAAAAATAAATATGATTCTCCACAAAGCCAAAAGTTGACTCAAATTTGAATTTACTTATTTGAAATTAATCTGTTGCCAATAAGAAATGAAAAATATAATTATTTTACGTTACAGTTGTATAATTTCAATAAAGTTATTGTCAAACCATAACTGTGTAATCCCTTTCTGTCAAAATGAGCTTTACATGTAAAATCAAACAGTCAGCAATATGAATGAAATAAAGAACCGTCACAGATTAATATGATATAACACTTACTTCAGCAAATACTTCAGAAATTACCACTCAGTTCCTGTTACAGACCTGTGTCGCTGCTCGGGTTCGTAGGGGCCAAAAACAAACGGCCACTTCACTCTCTTGAGCCACAAACAAATAAAATAAGATTGAAAACAGGTACCTGTGTTTAAATCAGTCCTTTCCATCAAGATCCTATGCCATCAGTTTCGGTTTCCTAATTAGAATCCATCCCAGCGAAGCATGCTCGGCAGACGTCAGCGGTAATCCATTCCTCCAGGCAGTACGGGCGCTTCCGAACTCATAATTCTCTCACTCTGGTCAGCGGTAGACGGCAATCCAGCCAGCCCCGGTTCATATATGTTATTGTCTTCCTCATCAACAATCCAAAAGTAATCCAAAGGTTGTGGGTTCGAGTCTCGGGCCGGCAGGGATTGTAGGTGGGGGGAGTGAATGTCCAGCGCTCTCTCCATCCTCAATACCACGACTGAGGTGCCCTTGAGCAAGACACCGAACCCCCAACTGCTCCCCGGGCGCCGCAGCATAAATGCTGCCCACTGCTCCGGGTGTGTGTTCACGGTGTGTGTGTGTGTGTGTGTGTTCACTGCTGTGTGTGTGCACGTTGGATGGGTGAACAACCTTCACATTTTAACCTAACTTTGTACAATTTTAAAGACAACTTTATTTAAATATGAAACCCATAACAAATTCTGTAGCACAGGCTACACCACCTATCAGGCAAAAATCATGAAGATGGGCAAAACAAAGTCAATTTATCAAACTACATATTGTTTGTAAGCAGCTTGACAGAGATGTTAAGAAACATGCATCAGTGTCTCTGATCCTCCAGTGAACGAGTCAAAGGCGACCGAGAGATAAAACCCTACAGAAGAGTTAAACCTGCATGTGTAGAGCAGTTCGGTTCCATATTTCACCTGCACACCATTCTCTTCATCAGTAAGACTCAAGCTCAGACAGCTGATCAGAAACACCAAGGTCAAGGGTTGGATTCTGATGTGTTTGAATGCAGTGAAAGTCACTCTATATTAAAGTGTCTGCCAAATGCATTCATGCAAATAAATCTGACTTTTCTCCAATCTTCACACAAACCTTTAACAACTCAACAAATATGTATTCTGTACTGAACATTACATTGAAAATAAATAAAGCTGCATTTGGCAGACACCTTTACATATTGCATTCAAGTTACTCTTGCTTTCTCTGGGAATTAAACCCATGACCCTGGTGTTGCAAATGCCACGATCTACTGCCAGAGCTGCAGGAAAACACAGGTTCAGGTCTTCATATTAACCTCAACAAACTCATTCATCTAACTGATTCTTTAGATTCAGGTGCGACACTAACACCCAAATGAATCAGGCGGCGATGGGGTCACACCTCAACTTTACCGTTCAAACGCTGATCAGATCATGAGCTGAAGCTCTCTGTGAAGACTCATCTGCCGCACAAACGTGATGCGTTTAACCTGGACTCAAACACAGACTGCTGCTGTATTCACCTCACAAAGATCAGACCTGCGATCCTGAAACAAACCCTTGTTAAGCCTCACTGAGCATCTCGTGATGTTTGTGTGAGGACTCATTTCATTTCCTAATAATAACAGAATAATCCCTCGCCAGCGTTTGCCGCATCTAATTACTGCCTCTCGTCTTTTTATTTTAATCCATTATTTATTTTCCATGAGATTAAACATACAGCAAAAAGCCTAATTCAGTTTTGTTGGGCGTGTGGTTCTTTAGGAGGAGGAGGAGGATATTTCAGATGTGAAATTAAATCAAGCACATTCTCTCTCTGTGGTGTTTTCTCGTCTCAACGATAGGATGGCATTTGCTGGAGTTTGCGTGCGTCTGAGCATCAGCGTGAGCTCGACCGGCTCTGAGTTCCTCGTGTAATTAATGAGCTGCACTCACACACACAGACTCACAGGAGCAACGCGTGTCTGAGGAGCCCATAGAGTTTCATTACTCGGGGTGAGCGCCGGCGTTAATACTGCGGAGTCTGCAGTCCATTAAACAGAGACATCCAACAATACCAGCCAGACTGAGAGAACAAGAACACATCAAACCAATTACAGCAGACACAAGAGAGGCCAGAGAGACACAGAAGGCCAAAGCACACGCGCACACACACACACACACATATGCGCAATCACATAGACGCACGCACACACTAAAACACACACAGAGTGAGATAGAAAGACTGCGATGAGAAACATGAGATGAGGAGTCTGAGAGCACACACATATAATCCTCATTCATTCTAAAGATTACATATGGGATCATGTTTAGTGTGCATGATTCATGAGTGTAAAACAATTCACACTTAATCACACACTACCATACAAACTAGAACAGAGCCAATCATTCACCATCATGTTATAAAAACTAAAGATTACAGCTTTCATCAAGTCATTATCTTCATCATTAACGAGTCAGATTCTTATCAGTCTGCAATTAGCCTGAATGCATTCGTCACACGTACATTAATAACGGCACTGAATATTCTCTCTGTGACAGTGCTCGTGTGTCGATGCTATATATGAACATTTCACACTTGCTGAACATGTACAGCTCAAACATTAGTGCACTTCTGTTTTGATATTTTGATGTGATAATGAGACTGAAAATGATGCCGGTGTGTGTCTGAACTTCAGAAACTAGTCATCCAGGTAATGAAGAGTAGCACAACAATCCCACATCACCAAAAGATGTAGAAAGACCTTCTTAATCGATCTGTTCTCTGTAAATGAAGCCCAAACGGCTGTTTAACAACATCGAGTCATCTGAAATATTGTTTTTTTTTATGGCAGACGGCTCATCACTTATTAATTTATTAACAGTTTTACAACATTTGAGCAGTTGAGATATGACCTTACTTCCTGTTTGGGCTCTTCACTGCCAGATTTGTTTGGAGGGTACAGACAGTCAGTCAATCTATATTTATCTATTTATCTATTTAATAACAGGCATTGCAAAATACAGTCATTTTAAAGACAATAGTAAACAAACTAAGAAGAAAAGCCAAAACAGATGCACTGAAGAGATTCCTGGTGTGCAGGTGAAACAATGAACATTTAACGTAAGATCTCTGAGCTAACGATACGAGTGACGCGATCACACAAGCAGAACTCACATGTGTGTGACTCAAATTTCAAAAATGGGTTATTTTTATTTTTACATTCTCCTTCAAAATAATGTATGATTTGTTGGAATCAGACAAAAAAATGATTGAGCTACACCTGTCTGAGGTCGATTCAGTCGGCGAAGTCAATTCTGAAACAAAAATTGATTTCAAGTTTTCTGAAGGTTCCAAAGCAAAATCACCCAGCAACGCTGCATCTTTTCCTCCAGCTCTTTTCTTAATAACCATTACTGTATTAATAATCACAATATAGCTGTTTTTTGTTTTATCTTTGTTATTATAAATGTTATTATAAACAGATGCAAAAAGAACAAATATAAGAAATAAGTGTATGTTTTATTTTTTATTTTATATCTATACAAAAGCATTCGAGTAAGAAAAAACAAATAATCAAATGTAAAAATTCCTTTAGTGTATTCATTACAAATATACTGATTATTAAACTACAAAAGCAGTTCAATCGAGAGCAGTGAGTGATCTTTTCTTTTATCGTTAGACTAACATTAAAGAGACAGACGGCCTATATACAGTAGTCCTTCTGTAATGCACAGATGTAATGTTACACATCAGATGTTTTTCCCCAAACTTTCACTTACGACACAGATTATGTTTGCGTGAATACTTAAATACAGTAATTCTGTGTATATGTGTATATTGTGGCGGGAGGAGCAAACGACAGACACAGTGGGCGTGGCGTCAGGCCTCGGAGAGGTTTTTATTAAACAATAATAAACAAAATAGTGTCCAAGGAGAACAGTGTCCCAAAATAAACATGGGGATCTGGTGTCCTCGTCATGCTGCGGGGCTTGTGAAGGAGGGCAGTGTTCAGGAGGGAAGGGTCCAGGGAAGGGGCGGAGTGCGGTGGCCGCACGCGCTCCCCTCTCGGGTCCGGGAGCGAGTGGCGGCGGCTTCTTCCAGCGGCGACATCATACTCCTAGGCCCCCGGAGCTTCTGGGGGACTCGACGGCCCGGCATCCTGGCCTGTCAGCCGTCTAACGGGTGCGGCAGTCCTCCTACTCGACGCGCCCTTCCTGGACCCACGAGGACACCAGCGTGCATGCACGGGGAAGAGACCGGTCTCCCGAGGAGAGGCGCGCTCGGCATTTAAACAGCGGCGGTGATGAGGCTCTATTCATATCAGGTGCGCCTCATCACACGCCGCCAGCCCTGGCTGTTTCAGTGCCCCTCCTCTCTCACACACCCACTCCCGTCGGGAGCCTGGTGAAGGGCGGCGAATACGGGATGGGGTGGTGATTATGATAAGGGGGGAGGCAGCCTCCCCTCAGAAAACCTACAAATACAGATAATTTTAGTTCTGTCATGACAACTCTCGGAGTAATTAGCATGGTAATGTACATGATAAAGTATTACATATGTATGTCTTGGCGGAATAGATCTGCTACGCTGCTGCTGCTGAAATACATCCACAACATGCTGCTGTGAGCATGTAAGAAATACTGCTGCTGCAAATATAAAATACATAAAATAACCCCATATAGCATTAAATGAATCACCTCGTAGCTGATCTATACAGGTGGAGCTGGGGAAGGTGGGGGCTTTCTGAAGCACGCTGCCAAACTGCTACAACAAGCACTAGTCATATATTTGAATGTTGAGCAGAGAGCTCATTGGCTACCGGTACAGGAGAGAACCAATCAGCTGTGCCATATGATAATCATAAAAAGTAGAAAAAAGATCTGCACACTGTTAATCCCTTTATTTTAAATGTTTAAAAAGCGACGTTTCGGTCAGAAGACCTTCATCAAACAAACACATACAAACAGAGGCTTCGGTTTGTATGTGTTTGCTGATCACTTCTTGATCTTGCACCTGATCGAGATACTCTTGGATGTGCGTACCTTCTTCTATTTTTCCATATGATAATCATGTCATTAGGTCAGATTGAGTTAGACCAATCAGACTGCACCATCTAGAGTTTCATGCCAGAACTCTGTATATGTTTAATTACTATGTGGAACATTGGGATCGTTAGACGAGGGCTTAATGAACTGTTTTTTTGTGAAAACATTTTTCTGTTTTTTTTTTGCTTGTAGCTCAGAACCAGCCCATGCACATTCGACTCATTTTGCCAGCACGGAAATAAATTTAGCTCAAATGGCTGTTTGAAGACACTGCTGGAATACCGCACTAAAACTTTCTAATTCTGACCTTTTAGGATTTACCGACCCTATAACGCTCCTATACACACTCTGTGTTGATACAGGAAGTGATCCGCTGAACTTCCTGTGAACGCGTCAGGTTCAGGTCTGGTTTTCCACAGTGAGCGTTCTCCATTGGGAGGCTTCAGTACCTGTTTGACCTCACTGCTCTCTCCAGCGGGTCGCTCAAACACACACCACTGTTAAACTGAGAGAATAATCTACCTACTTAAGCCATTAAAGGAACAATTAAATGCGTGAACCACGACGAGCTGAGGCACTTTCTCCGAAAGCAAGACGGCCGTTAGATCTCGCTAACGGCGACACTTTGGACTAAACTGTTAAAACGAAACGCTTTCCCTTTGTTCTGTCTGCGCTGTCTGAGATCCTCTGAAACACAAATGTGTGTTTAACTAATGAGGCACATAAAAGCGCGTCAGACAAAGAGGCTGAATTAATGGCGAGGTCTGGAGCGAGCGTTTGTAGTTTCTGCAGCAGGGCCGAGGTGTTTTGTGCTCGTCGGAGCGTGTGTGGGGTTTAATGGAGCGAGCGAAATGCCATTAGACTGGCTTTCTGAACCCGGCCGGAGCTGCTAACGGAGCGGTCGCTCGCTCAGGTGAGGCTTTAATGAGAGACGCCCTCAAATGCCACCATCACACGCAAAATATCACCGATCCGCAGCAGCTCTGATGAAGTGACCGTGATCACACAGAGCTGCTGATTCCTGCTGAACCCTGATGGAAGAAATCACGCGGGTTAGAGTGGCACGAGGACGAATGATCATTTCTGGGTGAATAATCTCTTTAAGCTGGTTTAGATGCTCTCCCAGACTGAAACCACTGCCAAAGCAGACCCGTTTGACTTTTTAACGCTATAAGGCTCTAAATGATCAACATGATCAAACTGCTGTTAAACCTGTTTCACTCAGTCTCCTCATATCTTCTGTCTCTGATTGATAGTGCAGAGTGTGTTATCCAGTAGAAGCTCTTTTAGTGTAATTGTTCAGCTGCTGCTTCAGAGTCAAATCTTGTCTGATTTTGATCAAGTAAAGGTCAGAATAACTGCAGTTATATCTCCAGATTAACTCTTACTGGACTGAAGCAGCTCAGCTTTACTTGATTCTCCATCAATCATTTTCTAGTAAAATCAGTGCGTCTCAAATCTGATCATCAGGATCTTCTGAGGAGCGTTTGTTTCCAGAAGCTTTACTTTCTCTGTTCCTCAGCGGAGGAATGATCTTCATCTCACATCTTCTGAGGAGCGTTTATTTCTTCATCTCTCAATCAGCATTGCATCGCATTATATTATATGTTTGGATCATTTCAGTCTCATCTTACTGAGACATATTATTGGATATGAAAGAAAGTCGTGACGTATTGTCAAGTATGGTGACCCATACTCGAAATTGGTGCTCTGCGTTTAACCCATCCAAGTGCACACACACAGCAGTGAGTAGTGAACAAATGCACACACACACACACACACACACACACACCGTGAACACACACCCGGAGCAGTGGGCATTTATGCTGCGGCGCCCGGGGAGCAGTTGGGGGTTCGGTGTCTTGCTCAAGGGCACCTCAGTCGTGGTATTGAGGGTGGAGAGAGCGCTGGACATTTACTCCCCCCACCTACAATCCCTGCCGGCCCGAGACTCGAACCCACAACCTTTGGATTACGAGTCCGACTCTCTAACCATTAGGCCACGACTTCCCACAGATATAGAGCGACCGCTGATATTTAGATCATTTTAATTCAGTATCTGCTACACTGTTATAAACATCTAATTGATTTACATTACAAGCATAAAAAAATCATCATATAAATATCAGCATCTGCAGCAAATTCATATTTTTGCTCAGTTTTGAGTCTCTGAATAAAATTGAGCTGTTTTTCCCTCTATATTCTCACTGTATCAGACTATATGAGCCATAAAAGCACAATTAATTAAATGTGATACTCAACAAAAAATATATATATTTTGTCTAAAGGTTGAATAATCTGTACCATATTTCTGAGTATGATTCATACGTCAGACTTCACAGGACTGAATCATGCGCTACAGACTGGAGGCTCAAACGAAAACGAGGCGTATTTGATTGAAATATTTGTTTTCTCTCTGTTGTATTATTATCATGAATATTTCATTGTGTGTTTCTGTAGGCTGAGCGTTAATCTCTTAATTGGCATCAGTGAAATTGTGGTAATTAGAAAGAGCTCAGTGTTTATTTACCCTCGACTGTCTTAAATGGCGGGATGTTCTTCTTCACACTGATCCTCCTGCAAATGTATTTGGTTTTAAAACAGCTGCTTTTGGAGACAGAAGGCTTAAACTGAAATAATAATGACACAAATGGATGCTTTCAGACTCTGAACTGCAGCTGCAGACGAGCTCAATACTGGCCGTGTCAGCATCATACCATCAGTAGCCGGGTTTCCATCCAAAGTTGTGAATTAAATTTATGGGCAAAATTGGAATATTGCATAAAACATTTATGCACCGTTTCCATCCAGTGAGTCAAAGAGAACAAAATTGCCACTTCCTGATAAACTGGAACTAAATATCACTAAGAAAAATATAAAAAGCCACTGAATATAATAGTTTTTATGTATAATAAACCTCAGATTGAGCAGACAAAACACAATAAATGTGTTCATTGCTTTTGGAGGCGGATGCTGCTGTTTGGAAACACAGTCGTGTAAAACAGTTCTGGGAGGCAATTATAGAAAGGCATTTCAGAATGACTATAACATTTCAGATGCTGTAGAATGAGATCAGTCTGCTGGTTATTGTTGTTTGCAACTACAAGGTTAACGGGTGTTTTTGAAGTAAGATCAATTTCTCTTTAAAGGGTTAGTTCACCCAAAAATGAAAATTCTGTCATTAATTACTCACCCTCATGTCATTTCAAACCCGTGAAACCTCCGTTCATCTTCGGATCACAAATTAAGATATTTTTGAGAGCTCTCAGACCCTCCATAGACAACAAGGATCCTTACACGATCAAGGTCCAGAAATGTAGCAAGGAGATCGATAAAATAATCCTTGTGACATCAGGGGTTCAACCGTAATTTTACGAAGCTACGAGAATACATTTTGTATGCAAAGAAAACTAAAATAATGACTTTATTCAACAGTCCATCTCCTCTACGTCAGTGTAGCGCCATTTTGGGTTATATCCGTTGGACGGAAACTGTGTATGCTCTTCTGTGCGGATACGTCTTCTTCATATAATTATGCTATGATTTGAATGAAAACAGCGCATCCGGTATGCAGCTGACACAGAAGAGTGTACGCAGCTTCCGTCCAGCAGATATTCTCCAAAATGGCGCTAGGGTGACGCGGAGGAGACAAATTTGAATAAAGTCATTTTTTCTTTTCTTTTTTTTGCACACAAAAAGTATTTTCGTAGCTTTGTAAAATTACGGTAGAAATCCTTGTCACATGGACTATTTTACCGATATCTTTGCTACGTTTCTGTGCGTTTATTGTGTTAGGATCCTTGCTGTCTATGGAGGGTCTGAGAGCTCTCAGATTTCATTAAAAAAAATCTTAATTTGTGTTCCGAAGATGAACGAAGGTTTTATGGGTTTGGAGCAACATGAGGGTGAGTAATTACTGACAGAATTTTCATTTTTGGGTGAACTATCCCTTTAAAGAGATTAGTTTCCTCCTTTTGGCCGGGTTTCGTTTCTCCATGTCGTAAACTTTAGGGGCGAGGCTTCTAAAATGGGGTGTTTTTAGGGGCGTGATATTCAAACAACGATTGTTTTCTGCCGACACATTTATCAATGTGCGATCTTTCATACGATGAGATTGGTGGCATACGAATGTTTCATGAATCACACGTGAACTCTGTCGTAAGTTGATTTTTGCGCATGGATCTGCGCTCGTTTCTACGCTAGATTGATAAATGAGGCTCATTGAGTGGATCTGATGAGATCTGAGAGATCTCAGTCCTGTTATTTCATCTCTATTATACTCAAGTATTTGATTGTGTATTATATATAGGGCTGTAATACAGTTAACGTTATGCTCAATAATAATAACTGAATAGTTTTTCATAGAAATCTTAATTGATTACAGGCATTTTATTCAGTGGTTTGAGGGGTTTGAACATCTGCAGTATTTATGATCGTTGCTGTGTGTGTGTGTGTGTGTTTTCAGTGTGAATATGTGTTAAACTGTAATTTATTTCTGTGATCTGCAGCTGTATTTTCAGCATCATTACTGTAGTCTTCAGTGTTACATGATCTTCAGAAATCATAATAATATACTGATTTACTGCTCAACAAACATTTCTGATTATTATCAATGTTGAACACTGTTTTTGCAATATATATCGTGGGTGTATAAATTGAATTAAATAAACTGATGGCTCTGATTACAGTAATTTATACACACAGTTTGATTATCTGAGTTTTAAATGAAATCATTAGATTGGCAGCTCTGATTATGAGTTATCATATATCATTATCTCTCTTTTAATCTGCCATTTAAAGAAAAGGCTTGCCGTCAGAGACAGATCTGCAGTGTTTGATGTGGAGTTCAGGCTGATGTTGATCTGGTTATTAGTATGGTATCAGATGTAATGGTGTGTCAGCAGGATGCAGAGCAAACGCTCGTCAGACGCCTCTCATCAGTTATGTGAATTTGCAAAAACCTCTCGCCTGAGAGCAGCACTCATCAACATCCTGTCAGGTGATCACATCATCCTCACCAATCATCTGACACACTTCTGATGTCCAGAGGAATGTGTGAATTTTTGTGTCGTGTTACGAATCACACATGTGACGCAGCGACACTAAAGACAGAAACCAGAGGAAACCGTTTTCACACTTGTGTTATGCGGTTTCATGCTAACTTTAAAGGTGTTCAGACACTTCTGAGCTTATAAATGTCTGAATGTCGTTTGTTAGATCAGGGGTTCTGGGGCCGTGAAATCATCCTAGGGCAATGTGATTTTCACAGTGTGGAAAAGGTGGACAGAATCACAGAAGTTATTAAAACATAATTTACTGGTATGTTACAGAAATTGTCAAATTTTAATTGAATAAATCAGAAGTAGTTTCTGTACACTTAGTCCAATGTCGATATGAACGAGTGTCTGTGAAAATGAAAGCACATAAATCTGCCATCTGCATATTCTCTCTGTCTCGGTTTCATTTTGAAAGATTAAATTGTTAATGTTTTGTGCCTTCATTCGTTCATATATATATATATATATATATATATATATATATATATATATATATATATATATATATATATATCAAATGGTTCAAAGCTCAGTTGTTGCCAGGTTGAGCTGTAGGTGATGTTATTTCATCCATGCCACGATGTTCTCCAGGCAGCCTGAGATCCGTGCAGCTACCGTTGGGTCATTTGGTTGAAATGAGAGATAGAACTGTGTGTCATCGGCATAGCAATGGTAGGAGAAGCCATGTGCCTGTATGATGGGACCCGGTGATGTAGTGTATATGGAGAAGAGGAGGGGTCCTAAAACGGATCCTTGAGGAAACCTAGTGACCAGTTGAAGTGCTTTGGATACCTCCCCTCTCCAGGCCACCCTGAAAGACCCAGCAGTGAGATAGGATTCAAACCAGCGAAGCGGAATCCCAGTGATATCCAGTGATGAGAGGGTGAACAGGAGGATCTGATGATTACAATACAACTGTAGTAAGCCTGGGAACATTTTCTCCCCTGTGAAGGGTCCCTGGCCCCAAAACATTTGAGGTGTGTGTGTGTTTGTCCAGCCTGTCTCTCTCTCTGTCTCAGTCTGTCTGTAATTGTCCGGTCATGTTGAACACACGTCTCTCCCTGTCTCTCTTTCTCCAGGCATCTTTCAGCATCACTGAGGAGTTTGATTAGCTCAATCTCTGCTCAGATTGCTGTCCGTATGCGAGCGGCTGCGTTATAACCAGTAGAGCAAATGATTAGATCTGTATTTCAGCACATTAATAACGGCCCTCAAATTAGATACTCAGGCAACATCCGCAGAAATCAGCTTTCCTCCAAGCGGCCTGATATCTGCGGCACAAACAATCACCAGAATGAAAATTAGGACAGAGATGCAGACGACTCTGAATCGTATTACTGTAGTCCTGTAGGGCAGGATTATTCAAAACTAAAACAGCAAAAATACAAATACTTTAAAGCTGCAGTCCGTAACTTTTTTTGGTTAAAAATTATCCAAAATTAATATTTGAGCAAGTACATAACCAGCCAGTGCCCAAAACTATCGCCTTACTCTGATCGCCTGATTCAGAACGGTTAGCTTATAATAATGTTTTCTAATTTGAGTGTATGGGTAGGTGTCCACGGGAGATTCGAGCATGGCACTGCGTCATTACGTCACGTCTGTAAACATAAAGAAGTTGTCCCGGCTAGTAGGCTATCACATGAGAGGATCCTGCAGGTGGAGGATCATTTATAGCCTTTTCTCACAGCAGCTGGAATTATTAAACTTATCATTTTGATGGCGGATTGTAATCCAGAAAGGATTGTGTGTTTATGAAACATGTGAATGAAATTAAATTATATTACAGTTTTAAATGTGCTTCTGATTACAGATAGCCTTATTACACAATTCTTATTTGGGTCATATATTCCAAGACATAGGCTAGAATCTGTGATTGCGAAGTACAGTAAATATCCACACCGGTGCAGTGACTGACAGCCACACATTCACTTCAAAACATTAGATTCATCCACGCTGGAGCCATGCCAACTCACAACCCACGCAAGCTAGATAATTCTGCACAGAGCTGCAATTCCAGGTTTTCAAACAGAGAGGGCGACAAAGAGGCAAAAGTTACGGACTGCAGCTTTAAACAAAATGTAAACAACCTTTATCTCAGCTAGAATCTAAAACTGAAAAAAAAAAATATATATATATATATATATATAACAACAATATATTTAAAAACAAAAAAATAAAAGCGAGAAAGACACAACAAAAATACTAAAACCTTAATAAAATTAAAAATATCCCAGAAAATATCAAAATAAACTCTGATTTAAAATAGTGTAAACAAACTCTACAGCAGTGTCAGTGAGATGCGTGACAGAAGCAGTAGATGAGTGAATGTCTGTGATTGAGCCGTGACTCCGTGTGTGTTTCTGCACGCATGTGTGAACAGGTTCCTGTCTGTCAGTGCTGTTTTTTTGGGCATTTAGCGTCTGACAGACGGACCGGTCTGATAATTACAGTCTGACATGACGGCCCGTCGCCACTGACACCCGCCTCCATTTTCTCCAGCGCAAATTGCTTTCTGATCTGAAATTGAAAAGCATTTTTTCACATCGGCATGGAAAGCGACATGTTTAATGAAACGGCCACCAGAGATTCAGACGCTGACAGAAAATAATGTGTGTTCTCTGTGAGAGAGACGCGTGACATTTATCTGCTCGTGCTCTGACACTTGTGAAATATAAAATAGTCTGTAAACAACCTGTCCATCCTTCGAGAAAAACCACTCCCATCCCAGAAATTCCCCTGAAAATAATGAGACATCGCCGTGACACAGGCGGACGGACGGGTGTCTGGTGCTGAAATGAGAGCCGGCGGATCCCTGGAGTGTGTGTTGTTGTGTTCAGGGGATTATGGGAATTAAGTGTCGATACTCTCAGCATCCAGAGGTGGGATTAACACCTGGAGCGGATCAGGAAAAGCAGGAACACATGCGGTCAGTCACACATTAAAGGCCATCAGGGTCAGTCTCACACACACACACAGGGCTGTAGCTGAGGTTTGCGTGACCCGGTGCAGGTTGTTCCCATGGGCCCTGTTTGAAACTGTGTACATAGCACAAATAAATAAATAGAACAAAGACACAAATTAAACAATGTTTAAGTTTTTTTCAAGTTTGTATGAGTTCAGGTAGAGAAACTGAATAATCAAATGTAAAATAGCATTGCATAGTCTTCACTGTATACTTCATTAAATATAGATGAATTCCTGTAATTCAGTAAAGAGCAGTAAGTGATTATCTTTCTATTATTTTCTTGGATTAACATTAATGTCACCGACAGCAGCTAGTAAATTAGGTGCGGTCACTTTAAGAGGCAATCCAATATAATCGAATATTTGTTTCTCAACTGTTTACATAAACTAAGGTTTTTTCCGAAGATACTTGCCAAGATGGATATTTTGACATAATTTTGTATGTATTTGTCGGTTCAAAACTCAATTCGGTGTTTGCTGGCTGTGAGACGTACGCACTGAACACAGCGCACCGGTGCTGAATTAAGCATTTTGCATCTGTTTGTGTTTGTGTGTTTAAACTGACGAGGTGTTTTGTTCATTCAGGCACAGGAGGATGTGAAGGAGAGCTCGGTGCGGTGTTTGCTCGCTCTCTGTGTGTGCACCGAACATACAGAATACTCAGGCCAGTTCTTTCGCATCTTGTGCTTGAATGCTTTAAACTCTTTTGAATGTTTAACACAGGCGATTAATTTTTTTCATTTTTTAAATGTAACGTAATAAAAACATAATATTAATATGTAATTTAAAGAAATAGTTTAATTTAGCGCAAAGGGAATCATTTATGATTTTATAGGGATTTGAACAGAATCACTGTTACGGTGATTCACTGAACGAGCCGTATAACATCAACTCTACACTGGATATTAAAATAAATATAGTGAAAACACTATTAAATAGCACAGTAACGAAATGAACAGATTAAGACATTAACTTGTGAGCACAAAACACAAGATACTTCTCTTTTCAATATAAACAAGATTTTATTTATATAAACCTAAGACATAAACTAATCTAACACATGAACACAAGCATTCACACGTTGCAGAAAGAGAGAAAGTAAGGGAAACTCGGAATTTGTGCTCTGCATTTAACCCATCCAAGTGCACACATTGAACATACACCCGGAGCAGTGGGCAGCCAATGCTGCGGCGCCCGGGGAGCAGTTGGGGGTTCGGTGCCTTGCTCAAGGGTCTCACCTCAGTCGTGGTATTGAGGGTGGAGAGAGCGCTGGTTATTCACTCCCCCACCTACAATCCCTGACGGACCTGAGACGCAAACCCATGACCTTCGGGTTACAAGTCCAACTCTCTATCCATTAGGCCACGACTGCCCTAAGGATGAGTTTAAGAAAGGATGAGCTTAAGAGAATGGAAATGTGAAATCCCAAATTTATAGCAATATGTTCAATTGCATAGACCTTAACAACCATCAATTACTTATTTAACCCTCGCTTTGAGTTTCTCAATGAGGCTAAAATTTATATTAACTGGACCTGATTCAGTTAGAACCTGTGTTACTTGCTTGCTTTGCTAAGGGAATCTCTTTTGTCTGATTGGTTGAGAGTTCAGTAGTCTTTGAAGTGAGGTCTTGGGCATTGGCTGAGGATGCGGAGTTGGTCTGGTTGAAGTTTGAAGCGAGTGCAGTCGGAGCTGGACTTTGCTGCAAACTTACATTAGAACACGAAACGCCACGGAAATAAAAGAAACTAAAGTAAAAGAATAAGAATAAAAGGATGTAACGAGACTAGGTGGCTTTCTTCTCATTATGGTAGCAGCTGGCACGTGGGCCAGAGCACACTCAAAGAGCAGCGGTGAAAACGCGGTGGCAAAAGAGAAGAAGAGTAAGAGAGTAACTAAGAGAAAAGTTTGATGGTGTCCTGAGTTTTTAAACTCGGCTTTCAGACCATCCCATCTGGATGTCTTGGCCAATTAGATACTGTCCTTGCTTGGGGTGTTGCTCTGTTCCTCCACCAGATCAATAAATCAACATGTTATCTGTTCAGTCAGAGGTCCGAACTTTACAGGCTCTTGCAAAGTATACTTTTGAACATGATTTCTATAACAAGACTATGATGCATTTGACAAAGAATTGATTGGAAGAAACATTTAAAGCATACATTTTCAAACTCATACATACTAAACATGAATATTACCCTTTAAGGCTTAAGCTATGCAATACTTATTAAAAGCAAGACATACACAATGAGTGATTAAAACATGGATAGTCTAATATGTGGGTTACAAATATAATATGGGGTTCTGCATAGAAATGTCCTTTTAGGATGATTTTATGTGCATATGAAAAAGAAAGTCTTTGTGTAGTTCTATGGAGAACGAAGGCATGTTCTTTAGACAAAGGAATTTTGGTTTGGTCTGTCGTCTATGTGTGGAGACCTGCCCAAGAGAGTCTGTAGCTCGTGATTTTCTATCACAGGTTTACATGTGACGGCCATCTCTTTGGCCATCAGTCTTGATTACTTGCCCCAAATTTGACAGACTCCTTCCTGAATTGGAATTATCAATAAGTGTTCTTTTGTCTCAAGGTTGTAAGCTATTCTGTGAAAGAGGCTTGCTGGTTAGTTTGCTTGCTTCAGACGAGTTGGCGCTAGGGTTTGGACAGATTTATGATGTTATCCTGTTACAGCTTTGAGGCCCCTCCTTGTGGAATCTCAGCTTCTCATGTTTCGATGTTCTGGTGGAATCTTAACTTTGTCTGATTCAGTCTCTGATATCTTACAGAAATAACACAGGGGCAGAGCTAGGGTTGGCCACTCCACTCACAACTGCTGCGTATGTCTCTTCCTCACGGGGGAAGTCGTGGCCTAATGGTTAGAGAGTCGGACTTGTAATCCAAAGGTTGCGGGTTCGAGTCTCGGGCCGGCAGGAATTGTAGGTGGGGGGAGTGAATGTCCAGCGCTCTCTCCACCCTCAATACCACGACTGAGGTGCCCTTGAGCAAGGCACCGAACCCCCAACTGCTCCCCGGGCGCTGCAGCATAAAATGGCTGCCCACTGCTCCGGGTGTATGTTCACGGTGTGTGTGTGTTCACTGCTGTGTGTGTGTGTGTGTGATCACTGCTGTGTGTGTGTGTGCACGTTGGATGGGTTAAATGCAGAGCACGAATTCCGAGTATGGGTCACCATACTTGGCTGAATGTCACTTCACTTCACTTCACTTTTTTCTTTACAAGAATTGCGTTTATTTAGACACTGAACATCTTAACAGCAACATCAAACAGGAGAATTTTTAGATGTGCACTCCACTTCACTTCAGGGTTAGGCGTAAGTCAAACAAGCGCAGAAACTGTACAGGTGACAAGGAGCTTCAGCAGAACTACTGTCAGATCCACAGAGCACCCTGCACTCAGCCAGCCGGCAACCAGGATCACCTTGCACTGAAGACGGACACGAGACTCGTTGGGACTTTCACACACTTTTTATTTAATAAATACACCCTCCGGGGACTTTGTTGCACTTCAACCTGTCGTGTGATTCTTCAGCCCGCTACACTGGTGGAGAATGCGTGCAGATTGCTGAAGAATCGCCGACCACCACACAAACCCCGTAACCACAATTTTCTTTTTTCCCCTCTGTTTTGGGTTTCTCGTCAGGCGGCGACTCCTCCCCAGCCATGGAAAAGCTCTTGAAACACCTGACCGAGGTGAGCATCAGGCAGCAGCAGATTGTGGAACATATGGCTGCTCGACAAGGGGAAACCGAGCGTGAAATCGCCACGCTCCGCACCGCTGCTGCCCAGCGGGTTCCGCTACCAGACACCCGAGCCCAAGCCACCCAGCTCCTGCCGAAGATGACCGCCCACGACGATGTAGAGAAATATCTACAAATGTTCGAGAGCATCGCCACGCGGGAAGTCTGGCCGCGAGAGGAGTGGGCGCGGATACTGGCGCCGCTGTTAACCGGCGCGCCGCAACAGGCATACTTTTCGATGCCCACGCAGCTAGTGGACTCCTATGATGAGCTCCGAAAAGAAGTCTTGGCCCGCATCGGCCTGTCCTCCATTTCCGCGGCACAACTGTTTCGGGCATGGGAATACAACAGCCGGATGCCAGCCCGCGGCCAAGCCGCCGAACTCTCTCGCCTCGCGCACCACTGGTTACTCGGCGGGGACCCCAGCGCCGCCCAAGTGGCGGAACGAGTCGTCGTGGACCGGTTTCTCCATGCCCTTCCTCGAGCCCTTCGGCAGGCAGTCGGTATGCGGAACCCGCAGACCATTGGAGAGCTGGTCGAGGCCATCGAGCTGGGGGAGGCGATGCAGCGACAGGAGGCTGGGGAACGAACGCCGCCCTTTCACCGGAGGGTGTTCCAGGAGAGAAGCTCGCCGGAGGGCACCCAGCGCACAGCTAGCAGGCCAGCGGTTCCCGGCACACGGGACGAACCAATGCCCAACGAACCACCACACTCGCCCCATCGTGCCTGGCTGGCAGGCTGCGCCGTGCACCCAGAACCACCACGGGAGGCGCCACAAGTCGAGGTAACCATGACTGGCCGAACGTATCGGGACCTACTGGACTCCGGCAGTGCGGTGAGCATGGTCCAGGCCACCTTGTTTCCCCCACGGGTGGGAGCCAAAGCCCGCCTGCCCATCACATGTGTGCACGGCGACACACGAGACGTGCCAACCCGCCAAGTCACCATTGCTGCGATCCCAGGCTCTTGGTCCGTCGAAGTGGGTGTGCTGGAGGACCTGCCCGTACCCGTGCTACTGGGGAGGGACTGGCCGGGGATCGAACAGCTACTCGCCGCGACTACTCAGCCTGCCAGCCTCGCCGGGAACCTGCCGGAGGAAAAAGTCCAGCAGAGGTCCCCGACGACGCCCCGTCCTCCTCGCGTCGGACAGTGCCCGGGATGGTGAGTCCCCCTCCCAAACTTCTAACCTTTTCTTTGATGTTTTCCAGCAGGTTAGGGGAGGGGGAGCCTTCGCAAAAGAGCAGGTCGAGGACGATCGGCTGAAGCACTGCTGGAAGCAGGTGAGAGTGGTCGAAGGGACGGAGGTTCAACCGCCACCTCACCCGACACCTCACTTCATAGTCCAAAATGCCCTGCTATACTGTGTCGCACAGCGGAGAGGGGAGGAAGTAAATCTGATGGTAGTGCCCCGCACTAAGACAGAAACCGTTATGGAGCTGGCCCATTCCCACCCAATGGCCGGCCACCTCGGAGCGCAAAACACTACCCAGCGGATTAGAGACCGGTTCCACTGGCCCAGACTGGATGCGGAGGTGAAACGGTTCTGCCAAGCATGCCTGGAGTGCCAACGTACCTCGCCACAGACCCCTCCCCCTTCTCCGCTGATTCCACTTCCCATCATCGAGGTGCCCTTCGAGCGGATAGGAATGGATCTGGTGGGGCCGCTGCCAAAGTCTGCCCGGGGCCACGAACACATCTTGGTGATAGTGGACTACGCGACCCGGTACCCCGAAGCTATCCCGCTGCGCAAAGCCACGTCCAAAGCCATTGCCCAGGAGCTCTTCCTGTTGTGCAGCCGGGTCGGCCTACCCCGAGAGATATTGACCGACCAGGGCACCCCGTTCATGTCCCGGACGATGGCTGACCTCTGCCACCTCCTGAAGGTGAAACAGCTGCGGACCACGGTGTACCACCCTTAGACCGATGGGCTGGTCGAGCGGTTCAACCAGACGCTGAAGCGAATGCTCCGTCGTGTGGCTGTTGACGACCGTCGTGACTGGGACCACCTGCTTCCGTATGTCCTCTTCGGCATACGAGAGGTTCCCCAGGCCTCCACCGGTTTCACCCCCTTCGAACTCCTGTTCGGGCGACAGCCCCGTGGCCTGCTCGATGTCGCCAAAGAGGCCTGGGAGCAGCAGCCAGCCGCCCATCGGTCCACGATCGAGCACGTGAGGGAGATGAGGGAACGGATCGACCGGGTCATGCCAATCGTCCGGGAACACCTGACCGCAGCCCAAGAAGCGCAACGGCGACACTACGACCGGGCGGCCCAACCGCGGGAGTTCCAACCAGGAGATCACGTGTTGGTCCTAGTTCCCACAGCAACCTGTAAGTTCCTCGCGAAGTGGCAAGGCCCCTATGTCGTCACGGAACGGGTGGGACCCGTGACCTACTGAGTGCGCCAGCCAGGGCGGAGAAAGGAGTCCCAGCTCTACCACATTAATCTCCTGAAGCGCTGGGTGGGAACGCGAACCCAGCTCGCGGCACTGGCCACCACAGCTCCCGTGGTTGTTGACATCAGCACCCACCTGTCGGCCGCCCAAAAGACAGAGCTTCAACATCTGGTCGGTCACTTCTCTGATGTGTTTTCCCCACGCCCCTGGCGGACGCGCGTCCTCCAGCATGACGTCCGCACGCCACTCGGGGTTATCATACGGCAGCGGCCCTACAGAATCCCGGAAGCCCGGCGACACGCCATTGAGGAGGAGGTCCAGGAGATGCTGAAGTTGGGAGTAATCGAGCCCTCCCGCAGCCCCTGGTCCAGCCCGATAGTCATGGTCCCGAAACCAGACGGCACCCTCCGATTCTGTAATGACTTCCGCCGCCTGAATGAAGTCTCCGAGTTTGACGGATATCCGATGCCCCGAGTCGACGAGCTGCTGGATCGACTGGGGAGAGCCCGGTTCATATCCACCCTTGACCTGACAAAGGGCTATTGGCAGGTGCCCCTGGCCGAGTCCGCCAAACCAAAGACCGCCTTCTCCACTCCCAGTGTCCACTGGCAGTACCGGGTTCTCCCCTTCGGGCTACACGGGGCCCCAGCCACCTTCCAGCGGATGATGGACATCCTGCTGAGGCCCCACCAGACGTACGCGGCAGCCTATATCGACGATGTGGTCATACACTCGGAGACCTGGGAGGACCACCTAGAGCGGCTTCGGAGGGTGCTTCTCGAGCTGCGACGGGCTGGGCTCACCGCCAACCCCAGGAAATGCCATCTGGCCCTTCCCGAAGCCAAATATCTCGGCTTCCAGGTGGGCCGAGGCCTGATCCGGCCGCAAGAGAAGGTGACAGCAATCCTCTCGGCCCCACGGCCAACCTCCAAGACTCAGGTACGGGCCTTTTTGGGGTTGGCGGGATATTACCGATGCTTTAGTCCCAACTTCTCCTCCTTAGCAGCACCCCTGACAGACCTGACCAAGAAGGGACAGCCAGAGAAGGTGAAGTGGGGGCCCAACGAGGAGGACGCTTTCCAACAGGTGAAGACAGCGCTCACCTCGGAGCCGGTGCTGCGCGCTCCCGACTTTAACTGTCCCTTCTTGTTACAGACGGATGCATCCGACACCGGGCCGTACTGTCGCAGGTGCAGGACGGTGAGGAACACCCGGTGATTTACATCAGCCGAAAGCTGTCCCCAACTGAACAACGGTACGCAGCGGTGGAGAAGGAGGCGTTGGCCGTCAAGTGGGCAGTCCTGGAGCTGAAGTACTATCTCTTAAGCCGGAAGTTCACCCTTATCACCGACCATGCCCCGTTACAGTGGATGGCCCGGGCTAAAGATACAAACGCTCGGGTGACACGGTGGTTCCTGGCGCTCCAGGACTTCCACTTTGACGTACGCCACCGGGCCGGAACCGCCAACGCCAATGCGGACGGACTCTCCCGCCTGTGGGCAGCTTTCGCAGGTCTGTCAGGGTTTTCCCCTCCTCCAGCCCCTACCTCCCCCCTCGCTCAGGGGACCAGGACGACGCTTGGGGGGGGGGGTGACACGTGTCCCGGGCACCTATCAGCGTCGCCCTGGAAACGGAGGAGATTCACCTGCTCCCAATCACCGCGGGCTGATCGGTCCCAGCTGACACGGCTTAGAAGAGGGCTACAAAAGCCGCGATACAAGACATTCGGGTGAGCAACGACTCCTCAAGGAAGCCAACTAATGTTGTGTATTTCGTTCCTACAGACAGCAGTTGACCGATCAGCCCGCCACCCGAGCACAGGACACAGAGCACCCTGCACTCAGCCGGCCGGCAACCAGGATCACCTTACACTGAAGACGGACACGAGACACGTTGGGACTTTCACACACTTTTTGTTTAATAAATACACCCTCCGGGGACTTTGTTGCACTTCAACCTGTCGTGTGATTCTTCAGCCCGCTACACTATATATATATTATTTTTTATTTTATATTTTTCTCCCATACACACATGTACAATATATATGTATTTATATCAACTATAACCCTATGTATTTTTATATAATGAAAGGGTATCACTATATACATGAGAAGCAGAGACAGAATTATGCTCTCTTTCTCTCTGCTGTAAGGTACATCTTTTCTTTCTCAGTGTTCCCGTGGTGATAGTAACCATGCCATCATTCCTTTAGCTTGCCTGTCACAGTTACCAGGCAACAGGCTCCTCTCCCAGCAACAGCTGTAGAGTTATGCTAAAGGTACTGAAGTGCAATTCAAAAAAGCGTGACTCAGCTGATGCATTCTGGGAAATTAAGTGTTTTTCCACCTTGATTCACAAAAGTTAATTTATAAAATTTGATATAAATCAAGACTTTATGTCTCAATGAACACCACTCTGTCTAGTTAAAAAATAAATCATTAAATCAATGAATTTCAATTCATCCTAATTCTACTTCCTTACAGTCAAGTCCAGATCGCAGTTAACCGGTTAGTTAAGGTTGAGGAGGTGAACAGCCATCCTCTGAGTGAATGCATCGCTCAGGTGATGATGATGATGATGATGATAATGAAGGTGAAGCATCTGCATGTGTTTAGATCAGAGTCTGTGTTTGTCTCAGGGCTTTGATGTGTGGATTCAGAGCGCTGACCTGCTGCAGAGACTCTGTGAGAGTGTTTTGCTTCCGCTCAGCCTTTGACAGATGACGCAGATGTCCAGTGCCTTTTATTCCAGAGTACAGTAATAATACAGTAATGTGTGTGCGTTGATGCCAGTGAACAGACCAGAATCAACAGTGTGTCAGTGGCATGCCGATACTCACATTGCAATATTTTGTAACATACAAAATACAGTGATTTTCACCGGCTGACTTGAAGAGCTTTATTTGGAAACTATGAATCTTTTGAGTGCTGGTGGGGTAATTTTGCTGATGAGTGCATCTGCATCGAAAAAAAAAAAAATCTAAAAGCTAAAAGATTTGAAAGATGGGCAGAACAATTCAGCTAAATAAATAAATGAATAAAACTTGGAATATTCATCCTTGAGTTTACAAGAACCACCTCAAACCTAAAACTGACCTAAAATACAAAATAAATACAAAATAAACTAAGTATACAAAATATATGGTAATAATAATAGAATTAAAAATGAGTGGCATAAAAAAACCTTAAAATATTCACTTTCACACAGTAAACACTCAAGCTTTTATTTTGATGAGCTGCCGCTGCTGTTTTGAGTGAAGTTTGGCTCTGTGTTCATTTACGCATGTGAAGCTCGTGATCTCAGATTCACAGGAAATTAACCAGCAGAAAAACGTATTAGGAACTTCATGTTTTTCTTCAAATGATGATGGTGATATAGTTTTAATTGTGTTGCTTCATGTGGCCTTAATTTAGCGTTCTCATCTCAGAGACTGCTGTAGGATCTTAATGCTTCGTGTTTGATGCTGTTCGACTGCATTCATTGTGCTTCAAGAGATCTGTAGAACTGAGACATCAGATGAACCATCAGACGATACACTGATTACTGCAGTAAATGTCTGCAGGGTTCCCACGCTTCTTGAAAGTACTTGAAAGTACCTGAATATCAGACACATGGATTCAAGGCCTGGAAAGTACTTGGAAACAAATATAGGTCCTTGAAAGTGCTTGAAATAAATTTGTTTAGTAGAATGGTGCCATTTCAAAAATGTTCCTATATGTGCTGTCAAAAACAAAAGGGAACAGCGCTAATTATTGGGGTGGAGATGGGGGTAGCGCGAGGAAAATCTTATCATGCGAGCTGATGCGTGCATTGCGCAGCCCTGCATGAACCCTATAGAGAAGCAGTGCATTTGCGACTGAAACTACTGCGTGTGACTATGAATAAATATTTAGGAGCACCAGTGCGACTGAGCCGATCAGCATCTTTGTGTTTGCGCTGAGGGGAGCTTCAAAGGTTTCTAACGTACTTACAACGTGTTTTTGCAGCGGTGAGTAATGTATCACAGATATATCTGTTGATTCCTTGAACACAATGTTAATCAGAATCCACTCACTGCTCAAAACGTTGTTTTGTTCACGAATCCTCCCACTATAACACCGTGTACAGGGTGTAAATAAGAGATTCATAGTGCAGTGTAGAGAGCTGCGTTGATTATAATGGAACTTTGTGAGATCGCGATGAACAATGGAGAGTGACAGCTTTTAATGATTAAGGGAGTTTGAAAATGTGATATTGATTTAATGCAACAAGTTAGTATTAAGTGACTTGCATTGTCTGAACACCATTGCCTGATTGTGCTCTATTTCGTCAAAGTCACAGCCGAGCCGCTGCGCATCTCCATTCAAACACAGTGTTGCTTCGTTTCTGTATGAATTGGCTTTTTTTTGTTAACAACTGTCCACTGAGTTTCATTTTGTGGAACAGCAGCACAAAGCAAAAATCAGCCGTACAAATCCAACACCCACCGCCCGGCAGACCCCCCAAAAATAAACAAAACAACATAAATAACAACAATAAACATATTAATCAACATTAATAGATAAACAAATAACAACAAAACAATTTCCACAAAGATTTTAGAAAAGAAGACAACATCAGAAGCTGAATGCCACAAACCCACAGCCTTCAGGCCAGATCCATGCATACGAGAAATTAATTGGCATTTTAAACCAATCGGATTCAAGTATCCATTCATAAAGACAGTCACTTGCTTCGTTCCTGAATGATTCAGCCGGTCGCACTAATCAATTGAATGAATGATTCAGTGATAAAATGAGTGACTTGCTGCCACCTACTGGCAGTTTTCCTTTCATTTTAAAGAATCCTTTCTGTTATTTAAATAATTTAATATTTCTATTCAGAATGTTATATTTAATACATTAACCTCAACATGAAGTTATGAATTTAATTGCACTCATGCATGCTCTGAGCCCCATTAAACGTCTGAAAATACACCTACAATCCACTTTTGTGTTCTTCTGTGCCACCTCTGTAGTACAAATAATTTTTTTAATACTGATTTAATTTGATTGGTAGCTGATTCTTATTTTACTTGTTTTTATTTTGTTGTTTTAATTAGAAATAAAAAAAAAAGCTTATAAATATATATATATTTTTTTATTTGAAAGATGATTTACCAATACAAAGGTAAAAACAAAATTCCCTGTAAATCACTTTAACGAGTCAAATATCATCTCGTAATGGGTATTTGATCAGAATTTTTTATTAGAAGGTGCTCCTAAATTTTTGACTGTGCTCCTAAATTGTTTTTAAATTAGGAGTACTCCTAAAAACCACAAGTACTCCTAAAAAGAAAAGTAAGCGTAAAGCCCCGTTGAACCACTTTTTATTAATTTAGTAATCTTTTACAAGAATTACAGCAAAAGCCAGTTCGATGCAAGAATATATCTTTTTATCAATATTTGAGAAATTCTAAATTCCTTTGAACACGACTGCTCAAAATGGTATAAATTTATGAAACCTACACATTCAAAAACTGTAAGAGGTCTATAATGACGCTACATATGCTTGGGTGTGAATTTGACAGGTGCTTGATATAAAATAAATGGTGCTTTAAAAAGTCCTTGAATCTGGTGTTCATGAAAGAGTGGGAACCCTGTGTCTGTGTGATGTGTGAAACACAGTTTGACTGGACTCATGAGAGGAAAGAACGGTCTGTATGAACCAGTGCAGATCTGTAGTCAGTAATGAACAATATCCATCTGTCTGTGTAATATCGCCCATCAGTCACCCTCTCACCTGTTGACTGCTCCGTCTGATATTAGATTGTGTTGTAGTGAACGTTATTTATTGTGTTTGTGTCTAATTAAAATCACAGCAGGTTGAGAGCGTGTGAAATCTCTCCTGTGACATTCTGACACTCTTTCTTCAGCTGTGAAGAAACCAGATAAGACTCAGACATGAGAGAGGCTGCGTCTCCATTCTTCTGATGCACATTAAACCTGTGTACATTACTGATGATGGGAAACACGTTTAAAGGAATAGTTCAGACAAAAATGAGGCCATCCAAGATTAGGATTAGGAGTTTGTTGCTTCATCAGATTTGGAGAAATGTGTCTCAGCTATGGTGCAGCGGGCATCTTGATATCAATCTGATGTCAAATATCAGTCAAGACTTGATCTTGCTGTAACATCATTTTAAATTGAGTTTGGATGGCAGTTTCTTCCAGGGGTAACTGGGTGAAAATAGGAAGTTAATCCCACACTGAAATTGGTTTAATGTATATGAGGGCCAGTATGTTTGATGTTCAAGTTTTTGACATCAGTTTGATTTGCGTATTTGACCTGTCTTTTCAACATCAATCGCTCACTGCAATCTTTGAAGTGAATGGGTGCCGTCAGAATGAGAGTCCAAACAGCTCCAGATGTTCACTGATGGACTGCAGTGGTGTGGATTATTGTGATGTTTTTATCAGCTGTTTGGACTCTCATTCTGTAATAAATATGTGTGCATACATGTTTGCATTTAGCAGACACTTTTATCCAAAGCGACTTACAAAAGAGGAACATTAGCGATTCATCAAGGAGTCAGCGTTATTCAGTGTTTACTACAGCGGGTTTACTGGACGATAGATTCAGAAGTGTGTGATGATTGCAGCTCATTCCAGCAGAGAGAAGCAGGGAGAATGAAGAACTGGCACACACACCGCGTGATTCAGGATTGTGTGTGTGTGTGTGTGTGTGTGTGACATTCTCTTGCTGCTGTTTCTCATTATTTCTCATTAGTGGTTTTACGGGCTGTGTCTCTGTTTGTTTGTTACAGCATTTAATATGCAACTATATTTTCACTGTTACTGTGTTAATTGACAGTTTCCAGACTTTTCACTAATATATGTGAAGAAACAAACCTACTACACACAGAGGAACACCTTGTGATGAGTGTGTGTGTGTGTCACAACTGGCATGAAATCTGGATCCATATCATTTATTTTTATAGACTGCTTATTTGTAAGCTAAACATCTGCTGCAGCTATTATCAGCTGTAGCACACACACACACACACACATGAATCATGAGTGTCCTCTGGCTGCTCTCGTCTGAGTTATTCCATGACATTCACGAGGCGCTCCATCTGTCTGACCTCATGCGTGTTTGTGTGTAGTTACATCTTCCCCTGCTCCACCGCTGCTGATGACGTCACTTCCTGTTCCTGTGTAGCTCCATCAGTTTTGTTCCACAGTCGGGATCTGGTTGATCTGTGCCGTGTGTGTGTGAATTTACAGAAATACAGATCCAGTGTTTTACTGACTGTGTTCATGTATTTACTGTTTAATGTCAATCTGCCTTGACCTTGTTCTGTTTGGGGACTGAGAACCATTTATTTGCATAAAAACATTATTAATATTGATGTATCAGGATGACAATTGTGTTACTTATTAATAAACAAACTTGTGTTCTGATATGAGCAGTGAATGTTTTCAGGTAATTGTAAAAGGTGATGATGAACATGAGCACTAAACCTTTCTCTCTCTCTCTCTCTCTCTCTCTCTGTCTGTCTGTCTGTCTGTCTCTCTCTCTCTCTCTCTCTCTCTCTCTCTCTCTCTGTCTCTCTCTCTCTGTCTGTCTCTCTCTCTCTCTCTCTCTCTCTCTCTCTCTCTCTGTCTGTCTCTCTCTCTCTCTCTCTCGCTCTCTCTCTCTCTCTCTCTCTCTCTCTGTCTCTCTCTCTCTCTCTCTCTCTCTGTCTGTCTGTCTGTCTCTCTCTCTCTCTCTGTGTCTGTCTCTCTCTCTCTCTGTCTGTCTCTCTCTCTCTCTCTCTCTCTCTCTCTCTCTCTCTCTCTCTCTCTCTCTGTCTGTCTCTCTCTCTCTCTCTCTCTCTCTCTCTCTCTCTCTCTCTCTCTGTCTGTCTCTCTCTCTCTCTCTCTCTGTCTGTCTGTCTGTCTCTCTCTATCTCTCTGTGTCTGTCTCTCTCTCTCTCTCTCTCTCTCTCTCTCTCTCACTTCCGGTGTGTCTGAGTGCGAGTTGACGGAGTGTGTGAGCGTGGTTGGAGGGCTTGTGAGTGAAGCTTTTTTTCTATTTTCTCCCCTTGCTGTTTTTCTGGTCTTTTCTATTTAGTATTTAGTTTTTGGTTCTTTGTTGGGCCGCGTGCTATCCACTTTTATCGGGGAAGCATGTCGGCCCCATGTGTGCAGAGTTTGAGTTCACTCACGCGGCGTAATGCGGTTAAAGTTGCCGCCGCGGTGAGTGTGGAAGATTGTTGTCTTGCCATTGGTGAGGTTGTGGGGCATGAGAGCGTGCTATCCGCCTCCAGAATGAATAGTGCCATTGTGGTGTTTCTTAATAGCGTAGATAAAGTTAATAAAGTAGTTGAACAGGGAATAGTCATTGGTGGTGATTTTGTCTCTGTTCTTCCTCTATCATTGCCAGCTAAGAGAGTCACTTTGTCAAATGTTCCACCGTTCGTAAGTGATGACATTTTGACACAAGCTTTATCCCGATATGGAAAATTGGTATCTCCGATTAAAAAGATACCAATCAATAGCGGATCACCTCTGTTGAAACACATTGTTTCGTTCAGGCGATTCGCGTATATGATTATTCAGGATGATGTCGAGCTAGACATGACGCTAAATTTTCGCATTGACAATTTTGAATACGTTATTTTTGTTACTACCGCGAAATCTAAGTGTTTTCGTTGTGGTAATTCTGGACATCTAATTCGCAATTGTCCTGACAAAGTTTCAGAAAGGGAAGCAAACGTAGTGAATGAGAGTACTGGGGGTGGTGGTGGTGCGTTTGGTGTTGCTGACATAGTTGAGGAGGTATTGCCGGGGCCGAGCTCGGCTGTGGCGGTGACGGATACGAGTGTTCCCGGTGAGAGTGTTGTTGTGTCGACTTCACTGCAGTGTGAACGCTCAGGCACGATACGCACCAAAACACTTTCAGAGGCTAGTGTCAAAGATTTACCGAGCGTGGCACAGTTTTCTGAGGCTAAAGGAGATGAGCAAAATGAAAGTGCTATAGAGAATAGTTCAGTGATTTTGCAAGAGGCTTGTGCAAAGGTTTGTGTGGAGGGAGAGCATTTTTTCAAAATGCCTCATAAAAGGAAGATGATTAAAAAAATGGTTGATGCCAAAATAAGTAAAACGAGTGAAGTACAAGACGATATGGATCAGGATACAGAAAGTGATGGTGGGTCTTCTGACTCTAGTATGACATTTTCTCAGGGGGAGTTCATTGGTCGGGATTACGGACTTGATGATATTAAGTTATTCCTTAGATCAACAAAAAATAAAAGAGGTGTGAATGTGCAGGAATATTTTCCTGATGTCAAACAGTTCACTGAAAAAGCAAGAAGCCTCATGGCAGAGAGTTGCTTTACTAATAAAGAAGTCTATCGACTTAAGAAAATTGTGAGGAATCTCAATACTGTTTTAAACAATGATGTCTGTTAAGTTTAAAAGTAGAATGGCTGATGTTTTTTGGCTATTTGGGTGTTTTTTCTTTTCTTTTTTCTTTTTTATGAGTGAAGTTCATGTAGCTAGTTTGAATGTTAATGGTGCAAGAGATCCTAGTAAAAGAGCTACAATATATGAAGTAATTAAACAGAAAGATATTGATGTTGTTTTGTTACAAGAAACTCATAGTGACTTGAAAAATGCTGCTGACTGGGCGAGGGAGTTTGATGGCATCCCAGTGTTAAGCCATAACACTTCAATAAGTGGGGGAGTTGCCATTTTATTCACAAAGAATTTTAGTCCTATCTCTTATGATGTTGATGAAATAGTGAAAGGTAGGCTTTTAAAAGTTAGAGCTGTTGTCGAAAGTTATGTGTTTATTTTTATTTGTGTATATGTTCCAACTGCACCAGTTGAAAGAATGGTTTTTTTAGACATACTGTGTTCAACGCTACAAAACTGTTGCCCTGAAGACCTTTTGTTCCTAGGTGGTGATTTCAATTGTACTGAACATAATCTAGATCGAAATCACATTGAGCCTCATTTGGCTTCGCGTAAACGTGTTATTCATATTATTAAAAAGTATGATTTATGTGATGTTTGGAGATCCTTAAATGGTAATGAGAGACAGTACACTTGGTTTCACACACGTGATAATGTTATGTCATTAGCTAGGCTGGACAGATTTTACAGTTTCAATCACCATCTTAGTATTTTTAATAAATGTTATATAACACCAGTAAGTTTTTCAGATCACAGTATGGTGCACTGTAAGTTTATTTTAAGCTCAATAAAACCGAAAAGCGCATACTGGCATTTTAATATAAATTTGTTAAATGATAATTTTTTTAAGGAATCATTTAAGCATTTCTGGGAAGCTTACAGAACAAAAAAGTTTTTTTTTATTTCATTGCAACAGTGGTGGGATGTTGGTAAGATAAAAATAAGACAATTTACTCAACAGTATACGCACAACGTTACTAAGGAGTTGACTCGTTCTTTAGAGTTTTTGGAAAGAGAGATAATTGAATTTCAAAATTTGGCTCAATCTACTGGCGAGATTCATTATTTAGAAGCCTGCTCAAAGAAGAAAGCTCAGTTAGCTGATCTACTGGGGCATAAAGCACAGGGGGCTCTGGTCCGTTCACGCTTTCAAAGCATTGATCAGATGGATGCACCATCCCAATATTTTTTCAATCTGGAAAAAAAGAACGGGCAGAAACGGCTTATTCATGGATTGCGCTCCGAAAATGGAGTGTTATTGTCGGATCCTGCTGGTATTCGAGGAAGGGCAGTACAGTTTTTTCGAAATCTGTATAGGAGTGAGCTCAAGTCAGAGTGTTGTGCGGACAACTTTTTCCTGGACAGCCTACCAAAGGTGTCAGAGGAGGGTAATAATGATCTTGAAGGAGTGCTGACTTTGGAAGAGCTCTATAAGGCCCTGCAAAGCATGGAGTCTGGGAGGGCACCAGGAGTGGATGGCCTCCCGGTTGACTTCTATAAGGCTTTTTGGTTGGAGTTGGGTTTAGATCTGCTGGAGGTACTTAAGGACAGCTTGTCGAAGGGCGGGTTGCCTTTGAGTTGCCGAAGAGCGGTGATCACTCTTCTTCCAAAAAAAGGGGACCTTACAGATATTAAGAACTGGCGCCCTGTCTCGCTTCTCTGCAGTGACTATAAAATACTTTCTAAGGCTTTGGGTAACAGATTGGCTGGAGTGTTGGGTCAGGTTATCCATCCGGACCAGACATACTGTGTACCTGGTAGATCGATATTCGACAATATTTCTTTAATTCGGGATATTTTTAATGTCTCTAAATTGTTAAATTTGGACTGTGGCTTGATATCTTTGGATCAGGAGAAGGCGTTTGACCGAGTAGAGCACTCATATTTGTGGAGTGCTTTAACAGGTTTTGGTTTTAGCAAGAACTTTATAGACATGATTAGGGTACTCTATTGTGACGTTGAGAGTATGCTGAAAATAAATGGTGGCTTATGTGCTCCTTTTCAGGTTCTCAGGGGTATCAGACAAGGTTGCTCCTTGTCTGGAATGTTGTACTCCTTGGCTATTGAGCCATTGCTTCAACAGATAAGAGGTCAATTAAGTGGTTTGTTTTTACCAGTTTGTAATAATAAAATTTGTTTGTCAGCCTATGCCGATGATATTGTGGTGATGATAAACAGACAAAGTGATATGCAGATTTTACTTAATTTAATTGAAGAATTTAGACTGTTGTCTTCTGCAAAGGTCAATTGGAAAAAAAGTGATGCTTTATTGTTGGGACAATGGACGGATGGTAAACCTTGCCTTCCTGATGGGTTGTGTTGGGGGAATGGGGGTATAAAATATTTAGGAGTTTATCTAGGGGATGACAGTGTGTTACAAAAAAATTGGGAGGGGCTGATGGAAAAAGTTAAGGGGCGATTGGATAAGTGGAAATGGTTATTACCAAATATGTCCTATAGGGGGCGAATTCTTATTGTCAACAACTTAGTGGCATCCTCACTTTGGCATAGATTGGCATGTGTAGACCCCTCACCACAGTTTTTAGCGGAGGTTCAAGCTGCTCTTGTGAACTTTTTTTGGGACAAACTACATTGGGTCCCACAGAGTGTTTTATACCTCCCTAAAGATGAAGGTGGGCAAGGTTTGATTCACTTACAAAGTAGAATGGCTGCCTTTCGGTTACAGTTTTTAAAAAGATTACTTGATGGTTCTACAGATTTCAGCTGGCGTGCTGCGAGCTGCACCATTTTGCACACTATTGGGGATTTCGGATTGGATAAATCCCTTTTTTTAATGGATCCAACCAAATTGGATCTATCGGAACTGCCTGCTTTCTATCGAAACCTTTTCAAGGTGTGGAGTTTTTTTCGTGTTCACAAGACTGAGAACTCTCATTCTCTCCACTGGCTTTTGCAGGAACCACTGATACTTGGGGCCCGCTTGGACATTGATACTCACTGCTATCTGCCGGGGTTCAGCACCATATTGCTGAAATCCAAGGTTTTTACTTTGGGGCATCTGTTGACTTTAACTGGGCCTCAATTTGAGAATGTGGATGTCGTATCCAAACATTTAGGAATTAGATCTGTTCGTTTATTAACTCGTTTTTTTGTCAAACTTAAATCATGCTTTACAGTTGAAGAAGAACATTTGTTAAGAGACTTTTTTACAGGGGTTTGTATTCCTGATGTTGAGGATCCCTTTCCATGTTTGATTATTCAACCCAATATTGAAGAGGGTATAGGTTTTTTGCTGAAATCAGGTGAATCTTTGTTTTTAGATTTCTTGTCAAGTGAAGGAAAAAAACTGTATAGAGCCTGTGTTTTGGTTTTTAATAAGAAAATGTTAGAAAAAAGAACCGATACACCATGGCGTTCTGTTTTTAAACTAAGAAATGATGTAAAACCTGAATGGAGATCATTATATAAGCCACCATTGTCTAAAAAGGTTGGTGATATACAATGGAGAATTCTCCATGGTGCCATTGCTGTCAATTCCTTTATTTCAGTGCTGAATCCAGAAGTTAATTCTGCTTGCCCTTTCTGTCTTCAAAGGGAGACTGTTTTTCATGCTTTTATGCATTGTTTTAGATTAGAACCTTTGTTTATGAGATTAAAAGAATTGTTTTGTAGGTTTGATGAAACTTTTTGTATTGAGACTTTTATTTTGGGTTTTAAGTACTTTCAGAAAAAACGTTTCACATGTCAATTGTTGAATTTCATTTTAGGGCAAGCAAAAATGGCTATTTATATAAGCAGGAAAAACAGAGTGGAACAAAAGTGTAGCGATGATGTGAACGTGTGTTTTTTATCTTTGATAAAATCTAGAGTTTTCATTGATTTTCGGTTTTATAAAACTATGAGAGATCTTACAACTTTTGAATTGATATGGTGTGGTCATGGTGCGTTGTGTGCAGTTTGTGAAGGTGATTTATTTTTTTCTTTGTAATTTCATTAGGTATTAATATCCTCTGTGTAATGTGTTGAATGTATTATATGGTCAGTTTATTGTGAAGAGATACTGTTAAAATTGTAATAAAGTTTCTTTCAAAAATCAAAAATCTCTGTCTGTCTCTCTCTCTCTCTCTCTCTCTCTCTCTGTCTGTCTCTATCTCTC
Organism: Barbus barbus; assembly: GCF_936440315.1. NCBI lineage: Eukaryota > Metazoa > Chordata > Actinopteri > Cypriniformes > Cyprinidae > Barbus > Barbus barbus. The sequence goes on from NC_136730.1 coordinate 683,627, forward strand.
TCTCTCTCTCTCTCTCTCTCTCTCTGTCTGTCTGTCTGTCTCTCTCTCTCTCTCTGTGTCTGTCTCTCTCTCTCTCTCTCTCTGTCTGTCTCTCTCTCTCTCTCTCTCTCTCTCTCTCTCTCTCTCTCTGTCTCTCTCTCTCTCTCTCTCTCTCTCTCTCTGTCTGTCTGTCTGTCTCTCTCTCTCTCTCTGTGTCTGTCTCTCTCTCTCTCTCTCTCTGTCTGTCTCTCTCTCTCTCTCTCTCTCTCTCTCTCTGTCTGTCTGTCTGTCTCTCTCTCTCTCTCTGTGTCTGTCTCTCTCTCTCTCTCTCTCTCTCTCTCTCTCTCTCTCTCTCTCTCTGTCTGTAGGAGACTCTTCTCTAGTGGGTGAGTACAGCATGTTTCTTCTCTTCTGTTGATCTTTTATAAAGATGTCATGAACCACTAAAGGTTGTGAGCGTGACATTCATGTCAAACCACATTATTTTTGTATCTTTCTGTTGATGATGCTGAAGTGTAACAACACACAAAAGCACAGCAGAAAAACTGCCACAGAATGTTGGATTGGCTAAAAGTCAGCTTGATGTATTGACTATATGCAGTTTTTAGTTGATATTAATTTAAAAAAATTTTTTTTTTTGAGGTTTTGCCTTAATAATCTTTTGCCTCTGTTGTTCACAGTAAAGTATCCAATTATCTAATCAAGATTGCCAAGTGTATTGCCAAAGCATTTATATGAGCAAGATAAACTTGGTCGCAGAGCTGTCAATTCTACATGAGTCAACTTTTCCCTCTGTTTGTGGCAGGCATTAATGGACATTGCCGCTAGAGAAACACGGTCTTTTTTTCACTTTTTTTTCAGCAAATATTGAGCTTGTGCATCATTCTCCAGGTTTTCAAAGTTGGGACAAATCATTTCAAATTTGGGAAGGAGTCACTTTAGATGAAGCAGGTGGTTATGAAGTGTAGCTCTGTTTGGTTACAGTACAGGCATAAGCAGCTCTGTCTGTATCTGCCTCTCTCCAGAGCCCGGCTGTGCTCTCGTCATGTTTTTTCTCAGTTTGTGGTCTCTGACTGCGCTCACATATTCTGCTGTTGTGTAACCTCTCTTTAGAGCCAAATAAGTTTACTTGAATTTTGTGTTGTTTCATTCCAATAAGCTAGGTAGATTTATTTTTGTGCATGAATGGTTTGGTTGGCCGGATTCAACTGAGGCTAGGTATGGTTAGTCGTGTTAGTCTGGTCAGTCTGTTTGTGGAGCTCAGGACCAGCTGAATGAGGGGGCTCTTTTCAGCATTCAGTTCATGGTTTTTAAAAGGGTCGTAAACTGAGAAACCAAAATTCCCTTGATCTTTTGACATATAAGAGGTCATTGTACTATTAAAACATCCTGTAAATTTCAGAACTCAAAACTCTGTCATTAGTCTAAAAGCTTATATTGAAGCCAATCTGCCAAAACAAAGTTTTTGGAATTTGACACTTTATGGTGTAATAGTGTGAATAAGCACCGCCTCCGGGGCTACACAGGCAGTGATGTAAATCAACACCTGCTTCTACAGCACTGCCGTTTTAGCCCCACCCACCAACTCTGGCACTATCTGTTAGCCCCTCCCACCTATTCTACATTGCCGCCTGTTTAGCCCCGCCCACCAATTCTACACCACCACTTGTTTAGTTTATGATAAGAATTGTGGTTACACCATTTTTGATGCATCTGAAATTTGATGTCTCTTTTCTCGATGTGGATTAATGAAGGGTGTTGGCCTAATTCTGCCCTGCATGCGTTATCAGGTGAGTTTCTCTGTACTCTAAGGGTGCTTTTACAGAATTCTGTATGCAGGGCTTCAGTTGGGTTTAGTGCATATAGTGATGTATAGTATAGGCATATAGTGCAAGTGTCTCTCTCTCTCCGTCTCTCTAATCATAATGGCGGCTGTTTGAGACTGTATTGGTTTCAATCAATCATACTCTGCTTAGAGCTGAACGTGCTGACAGCTGCACTTCTGTTGCCTTTCACTGAAGACATACGAGACAGAGAAATGAAATGACTGGAGACTTTTGACTTTCACACTGTGTTATTGACCACGCTCAGCTAAATATCTTCACACACACACACGACTGATGTTTTATTTGAGTCTTGACAGATCAGGAGGTGTTTTTTTTTAACGACATCATGAAATCAGAATTGAGTCTCTTTGCTGTCTCAGGTGTTTTATGTCACATTATGTTTGCATTCACATGTTAGCAGTGTTGAGAAGGTTACTTTGGGTTACAGTAATGTAATAGGTTACAGATTACAAGTTACCGTATTTAAAATATAATAAGTAGTGTAACTATTTCAATGACTTTATTAATGTAACTAATTACATTTTGATTACTTTTCTAAATTTCTCATTATTCATTTTCAAACATGTAAAGCAGGCAGGTTAACCTTACAGTAGTGCTCAACACTGATTACTATCAGACTTTCTAAACCTTTCATCATTAATTAACATTATAATCATTTAGTTTAAAGCACGGCCTACCACAAAAGCAGACTTTAGCACTTCTTTTTACTCTGACACCATTCTGAGGTTAAATACAGATTTAAACTCATAACAAGAAATAGTTTAATAGCTATGATACTGTTTTTGAAATCAAATCTTGCTGGAACTGTATTTGCATGCAGGTCAGATTGTGTTTAACCTGCTAGTCACACTTTTGTGGTGTAGACTCCAAAATGGTTGTAGATCTTCGATGATTTGGAGCACAGAAGGCAGACACTCTGCAGATTATTGTTGAAGTGAAAAAAGTTCAGTAAGTAGAAAAAAGTCCAATGTAAAATAAAATAAAAAATGTTTTGGTCACACTTTATATTAGGTGGCCTTAACTACTATGTACTTACATCAAAAAATAAGTACAATGTGTTCATATTGTATTTCAAAACACTATTGCTGCTATTGAGGGGGGATATGGGTAAGGTTAGGGACAGGTTTGGTGGTATGGGTAGGTTTAAGGGTGGGTTAAGTTGTAAGGGATGGGTCAACAGTGTAATTATAAATGTAATTACAGAAATTAATTACAGATGTAATTACATATAGGTATTTGTACAAATATAAGTACAATGTAAAAACATGTATGTACACAATACTTTCATTGAAAACAAATGATTAATTTGAATGTAAGTACATAGTAGTTAAGGCCACCTAAAATAAAGTGGGACCATGTTTTTTTTTATATATATATAAATATTTTTTCAAAGCATGTTGGATTCTAAAACTGCTAAATAAATCATGTTGCCTCATGTTGTTAAAGACGTTGCATCATAAATGGAAAATCTGTCTATATTTTTTTACACTTTTTCAGATGAAAAACTACAATGGATGTTATGTTTTGAACACATGAAAAATAATCAAGGTTTCCACAGATTTTTGCATGATAGCACATTTATCTTGATTTCATAATAAAAGTCTTAATGGCTCCTATGATTTTGGTGCATACTCTCGTTACAAATTAATGAATAACTTTGTTCTTTTGAAAGAGTTTCTGATTATAAAGAATTTCTAACGATGAGTAGTTTGTCAAGATTAATTTAGATGAATTGACTGTTTTTTAATAATACGTTTTATCGAAGGAGCATGTAAAAACACGCGACTGCTGCGTGAGTGCGATAAAAGGCTTCGGTCTGTGGAGGGTCTCGTCAGCTCTTGCCACTGAGCTGCTGGTTTTGTGGCGGAAAATCCAGAGCAATGAGAAAAGATGGAGGCTTGTTGAGCAAATCCTCACCGCCACCGTCTCCTCCTTGTGTGGGATTTCAGAGGCACTCTAGAGGAATTATGGGAGATGTAGTCCATGGAAGTAAAGCAGCTTATCCGCCATACTCCTGACCAAACGCGCTAAGCCTGAGAGATAAAGAGACAGACAGAGAGGCGCAGAGACGCATGCGGATGTTATCTGGAAAAGAGAGGCCTGGGAATACGCTGAAATACTGCAGTCCTGTCAAAAAGAGTGGGAAATGACATGTCTTTATCTGGAGTTTGGAGCAGGAGTCGCTCATTAATACTGGAAGGCTAGTTCCTCATCTAAGCTCAGAGCCCTACCTGGACAGCATTCTGAGCGGCAGACACATTTTAATCAGACTCTGCATGAGCAGCGCTGATGGGAACACATCCAGTGTTTACAGTCTCTCTGCAGATATTGTGTGTTGATAGTGACAGAATGATGTCTGCCCTTCACTTGCATCTGAACTCAAGAGTCTCTGACTCACCATATGATTCAGAATCAAGCCGTCATTAAAACAGCCCCTGCGGTGTTTGTGTGTGTGTGTTCATGGTTTGTGAACTGATTTGTCCTCAGAAATAAGCTAAATCTGACAAAAAAGTTCCCTAAATGGCATATGTAGTAGTTACAGTAGAAGTGTGTGATATGTTCACATATATGTGTGTGTGTGTGTGTGTCTGTGTTGGTGGCCAATTGCTTTAAGCAGTTTAGCTGGCTAGTAGTAGCCTTGTCATGCGTTTTACCAACAGGCAAACAGCTTAGAAGCACACACAGGATCACAGTGAGTGTGTGTGTGTGTGTATTCATGGCAGCTTTGTCTTCAGAAATCCTCCCTCACAGAATCTAATTAAAATGAGAGAGTTGCAGTGATATACGACGAGGACACACACACGCACACTCATGTTGGTTTTTGTGGTTTATGGGGACTCTCCATAGGCGTAATGGTTTTTATTCTGAACAAACTGTGTGTGCTATTGCCCTACACCAACCCTACACCTAAACTTAGCCCTCACAGGAGACTTTGTGCATTTTTAGATTTTCAAAAAAACACCATTTAGTATGTTTTTTAAGCCTTTTGAATTACGGGGACATAGGCAGTGTCCTCATAAACCACCTTCATATTGTAATACCTCTGTCATACCCATGTCATTATACACATTTGTGTCCTCATAAACCACATAACACACACACACACACACACACACACACACACACACACACACACACACACACACACACACACAGAACACACACACACTGATGTTCACCCAGTAAACCTGAGTGGGAAATTCTAACTATGTTGAGCAGATTAAATGTGTCCGCAGTCGCTCTGGGTGTTTAGCAGCTTGTAAACGTGTGTCGAATTGTGAGAGCTGAACCGCCTGCCATTGTATCCTAACATTATTTTCTTTTTTTCTCATTTTATGTGTCCTCATTGGTTAAAAAAGGCTCATAAATCTGCCAAATCATGTTTATGTTTCAGTCTAGTGATGTCTGTGAGGGTTGGATTAGGGGTCAGAGGTCGAGTTAGGAGTTAATATCTTTAACCTTGACTCACTGATATAGCCAAACAAATACGATTGTGTTGTGTGCGTGATGATGTTCTCCACAGACATGGGTTTAAACATAAAGCTATAGGATCTGTCCATTGAACAATGAGTGACGTGGCTGAGCTGGAAGATATTTGATTAATTTTTGATTGAATAATTTTTTATTTATAAAAAAGTCTCTGATCAATAGGTTTAACCCTGTAAAGTCTGAAATATGAAATAATAGTCAGAAACAATCAAAACGGTTGAAATCAAACAAAAAATCTAAAAAATTTATTGAACCATATGAGAAAATATTTTTAAAAATGCATATGTTTTTGATGTTTTGTATCTTATTTGTTCCATCAGGCTTTTATGGCTCATATAGTTTGATACAGTGATAATATGTAGGAGAATGTGTAGCAACTATGATGAAATTCTGACGTTTGTCATGTAAATCCATGAGATCTTTGTAACAGTACAGGAGATACTTGCATATAATGATCTAAATATCAGTTGGTTCATTTCCGTTTGATGCTGTTAAATCACAGAGAACAGAGAGACATTTCAGCTCTCTCTCTCTCTCTCTCTCTATACTGTGTGTATATATATATAATATATATCTTATGTGTCTCGTCTGTTGAGGATGGTGTAATTGTGTTGAATGCATGTGACTGGCGGAGACGAGCAGCAGGACTTGATTTTCTCTTTCTTTCACGTGTGTCAGAGCATTTGTCTCTGTCTTTCAGAGCGATTATGAGACGCATGGACAGCAGTCCCCGCCATTAATTTCATTACAGACAGAAATGAAGAATCCGTTTCATTGCATTTCTACTGCCTTCAGATGCAAAAGAATCAATATCAAGAGCAAAACATCAGTCTGTCTAATAAACACTGACGATCTGCTCCGTTTGGAGGAGTTTGTGCTTCAACGCTAATAGTGGTGGATGTTGTGCAGTGTTAGGTGTGTGTGTGAGTGTTCAGTGTTGTGTGTGTGTGTGTGTGTGTGTGTGCAATGTTGGTGAGCTGCACTGTGATTGAGTGCTGTATTACTGTATTACCGCAGGACTCCAGCACAAAGAGCCTCCATTTTTCTTTGAGGAATTGCGTTCCTGAGCCGAGAGGCAATTTTCACGAGCTTTCAGTCATTTTCCCTTCGTGTGCTCTCCATCTCACACATTCAGCCTTCCCAGAATTCTCCATTCTCTGTCTGTCTGTCTGATTGTAGCTATATGTGAATGCAGATGCTATTTAAAGAGCAGGTCTGTGGAGACATACACACACACACACAGATCACAGGAAGTTTGTGTTGAGTTTACCAGCTCTCTCTGCAGTGGGTTTAAGAAGCTATTGTGGGAATTTCACCCATTTAGGAGCTTTAGAAATAGGTTAAACAGACACTGAATTATAATGTGTCTCATCACCTTAGACACAGACGGACAGCTGGACAGATAGAGAGACAGATAGACACACAGACAGACAGACAGAGAGACACATGGACAGAGAGACAGACAGACATACAGAAAGAACGATGGATGGACAGAGAGACACAGACAGACGGACGGACAGCCAGCCAGACAGAGAGACAGACGGACAGAGAGACAGACAGACATACAGAAAGAACGATGGATGGACAGAGAGACACAGACAGACGGACGGACAGCCAGCCAGACAGAGAGACAGACGGACAGACAGACAGACAGACAGACGGACAGACGGACAGACAGACAGACAGACAGACGGATGGATGGACGGACGGACAGAGAGACACACACAGACGGATGGACAGAGAGACACAGACAGACGGACAGAGAGACAGACATACAGACAAATAGACCAAAAGACAGAGAGACAAAGACAGATGGACAGACAGACACAGACAGACAGACGGATGGACAGACAGAGAGACAGATGGACAGACAGACGCATGGACAGAGAGACGGACGGACTGACAGATGGACAGATGGACGGATGGAAAGACGGACAGACAGACAGATGGACGGACAGACAGAGACGGACAGATGAACAGATGGACGGATGGACAGACAGACAGACGGACAGACAGAGAGACAGACGGATGGACAGTCGGACAGACAGACAGACAGACAGACAGATGGACGGACGGATGGACAGTCGGGCAGACAGACAGAGAGACAGATGGACGGACGGACGGATGGACAGACAGACGGGCAGACAGACAGTCGGACAGACAGACAGACAGATGGAAGGACGGATGGACAGACAGACAGACAGTTGGACGGACGGATGGACAGACACAGACAGATGGACGGACGGACGGACGGATGGACAGACAGACAGACAGACGGATGGACAGACAGACAGACAGACAGACGGATGGACAGTCGGGCAGACAGACAGAGAGACAGATGGACGGATGGACGGATGGACAGACAGACGGGCAGACAGACAGCCGGACAGACAGACAGTTGGACGGACGGATGGACAGACAGACAGACAGTTGGACGGACGGATGGACAGACACAGACAGATGGACGGACGGACGGACGGATGGACAGACAGACAGACAGACGGATGGACAGTCGGGCAGACAGACAGAGAGACAGATGGACGGATGGACGGATGGACAGACAGACGGGCAGACAGACAGACAGCCGGACAGACAGACAGTTGGACGGACGGATGGACAGACAGACAGACAGTCGGACAGACAGACAGACAGACAGTTGGACGGATGGATGGATGGACAGACAGACAGTTGGACGGACGGATGGACGGACAGACAGACAGATGGACGGACGGATGGACAGACAGACAGATGGACGGACGGATGGACAGACAGACAGACAGATGGACGGACGGACGGACGGACGGACAGACGGACAGACAGACAGACAGACACAGACTGTTTTGCATTGTTTGCATTTGTAAACTTACTTTATTTATGTGTACCATTTAGACAAATATTCGTATTTTAAATAGAAAATATGTAGTATGCTTTAAGAATGGCAACTGTGAAGTCAGATGTGAGTGCGTTCTTTGGAATAAAGCAGAGTCACACAGTTTCCTTTACCACATCCATGATGTTTAAGATCTAAGACTATATTTTGTTTCTTTAATTTTATTTGTTTTATTTTTTCTCATAGTCAAGATTAAAGGAAGATATTTGACCAGAAACAGAGTACGTAGATTTATTTTTTGGACTTGGAGTGAGTGAAACTAAAACTGAAACAAAAATGCACACTCACAGTATATTTACACGTTCATGATTTAATAAATATGAAGTGTTATATGAATCAGTCATGTGTATGATGAGGATCAGGTCAGACTTTAAAAAAGGTACATGAGGAATAAAAAAGATAAAGATAAAAAACAGTGAAATTAAGCAATAAAATGGATTAGTGAATTTAAATAAAAAGAGCAGCGGCTTCCATGAGAGGCTGATTATTAATTCAGCTGGTGGATGTTTTGATCATATGTGTGTGTGTGTGTCTGTCATGAAGAGTGTGTGTGTGTCTGTGTGTGTGTGTCGTCTCTCGGCGGAATGAGAATGGCGTCCCTGATTGCAGCGCAGAAACAAGCGCGTGGTGTAACAAGATTCCTGCCGGAGATAATGTGCTCCAGCAGCGCTTTCCATCCTCATGCTGTCTGCAGAGTCACTATTAAAATCCTCCTCACTCACATGACGCTTTCATCAGGAGCGACACCTCACCTCACAGCTGCACGTGAATGTAAACGCTAATGTGGCTAAATAATGATCTGCACTGCGTTATTGACAGTCTGCTGCGCAGGGAGGAGAAATTCACTGACGGACTGTACGCAAGTGTGTCAGTAACTCGGGAGTGTTCATAGATCATCAAAGGTCAAAGCGGTGACACAGAGAAATGGCATCGTCAGTGGATCTGTTTGGGCGATAGGCAAACTGAAGAGGGTCCAAAGTATCAGGGATGGAGGAGCAGATGTGGCTCTTTACAAGTCTCTCAAAAACCTTCATGACTATAGATGTGAGGGCAACTGGGCGATAGTCATTCAGGCAAGAGGGTTTATTGTTCTTTGGCACAGGGATAAGGATGGATTTTTTGAGTGAGGTGGGAACCATGGAGCTAGCAAGGGACTCATTAAAGATGGAAGTGAACAAACCAGCGAGCTGATCGGCACAGGACCTCGGAACACGGCCGGTTATCCCATCAGGTCCGGCTGCTTTCCTGACGTTCACTTTCTTTAGCGCCCTCTGAACCTCATCCTCCGACACGGTGATTACAGGATCATCGCTGCTCTGCCTGCTGCTTCCTGACGCGCCGCCGCCGTTGCAATCGAAACGGCCGTAGAAGATGTTTAACTCGTCGGCCAGCAACGGATCTGCTCGCAACTCCGCGGAGGATTTGTTTCCAAAGGCACAGATGGTCCTCAGTCCCTGCCATATCCGTTGAGAGTCATTGAGCTGGAAATGAGACTCAATTCTCTCTCTGTATCTGTGTTTAGCGGCTCTTACTGCGCGTCGGAGAGCATAGCACGATGCTTTGTACTCACTCGTATTCACAGACAGAAGAGCCTCATTGTAAGCGACAGTGCGTGTGTTCACCACAGCACGGATAGTTCTGTCCACCCACGGTTTCTGATTGGAGAATGTCCTTATAGTTATTGTTTCTGTAGCTTGCTCGGTTAGCGTGTTTACAAAGCTTAATGCTACATCCGTGAACTCGCTGACGTCAGAAGAATTCACCCGGAACATGTCCCGGTCGACGTCATCAAGAGCCGCCTGCAGCATAGTCTCTGAGTGGGAGGACCAGCGCGAACACCGGAGGTTCCTGAACGAGTCTTTGTTTGTATTCCGGTGTGAGGAAAATGGCGGCATGGTCCAATTTGCCAAAAGCCGGTAGTGAGCGGGCTTTGTAGGCATTCTTGAACTGAGAGTAGCAATGATCCAGTGTGTTTGGTCCTCTAGTTGGACAGGATACGTGTTGATGAAAGTTCGGCATGACCTGTTTGAGGCTAGCTTTGTTAAAGTCCCCCGCGATGATAAAGGCAGCGTCAGTATGTTTGTTAATGTAGCCGCTGAGCACATCGTGAAGTTTAGACAAAGCCAAGCCGGTGTCCGCCTGTGGTGGAATGTACACAGCAGTAACAATGATCGATGAAAACTCCCGGGGCAGATAAAATAGGCGGCAAATAATGGAAAGATGTTCCAGATGAGGCGAGCAGGAACGCGACAGAATGGAGATATTCCTGGGATCACACCATTTCTTGTTGATCATGAAACACACACCTCCACCCCTGGATTTACCGGCCTCTGCTGTTCTGTCAACAACGAAAGCAACGTTTCTGACAAACAAAGGATGTTACAGTCCCTTATGTCCCGTTGGAAACTAATCCTGGCTCTAAGATAGTTTATGTATGTAGTGTATAGTATGTAGTGGAGTGTAGTGTAGTGTGTAGTGTACTGTTGTGTGGGCATGCAGTGTGTAGAGTTTAGTGTAGTGTGTAGTATGTAGTTGTGGTGTAGTGTAGTTTTGTAGTCTACTGTTGTGTATTGTATGTGTATGTAGTATGTAGTGTTTAGTGTAGTGTGTTGTGTACTGTAGTGTATAATATGTAGTATGTACTGTGTAGTGTACAGTAGTATATAGTGTGTAGTATGTAGTGTGCAGTGTAGTTTGTGTTCCGTCAGTGAATCATCAGCTCATCTTGACTGTTATTGGTTATTGCTGTTTATTTGATTATTTTATATTTTATATTGTTATTTGACAAACATGCTCATTTCAGTGTTGGTAAGTTGTTTTGAGTAAATTCAAATTCTGCAGTGATAGATTCTTCTTTGTGGTGTTTATTTGAACATTAGAGATCCAGAAAGTCACTCATGAATGACGAAGGTAAAATGACATGAAACTTCTGTATTTGTCTGGCGTTGCGGAGTATGTGTGGCATTCAGATGTTGAAATGTGAATGTTCAGAGTCACTCATGTGAACAGAGCTCTGAAATGATGAAGTTAATCAGCGCTTCCAGTTGTTTTGAGTTAGACGTCATTTGGAGAGCTGAACCATGAGTACGAGCGACAGACTTTCAGCAGAAACTCTGTGAAACACATTGAAAACCTCATGAGACCGTGAGGTGTGTGTGTGTGTGTGTGTGTGTGTGTGTTGACAGGATCAGATCAAATGTTAGCACGTGACTCAAGCTGGATTCATTAGGATTCTTACAGCAGGTTTAGGATAGTTTGACCCTAAAACCTCCTTCTGAGGACATCCTGTTACAGTATAAAAATTATGATATGATTATTTATTAATTTTATTATTATTGTGAAAATGCAGAACGTTTTCTGTCAGGGTTAGTGTGGCATATACTTTTTATAGTTTTTGTTAATATTTTAAATGTTTTTTTTTTTTTACTTTAAATTTAGTTAAGGTTTTAGTAATTTTGTTGTGTGTTTTTGTCATTTTATTATTTTTTGTATGTCTATATAATTTATATTAATTTTTATTTTAGTGTTGGTTTGTTATTTTAGTACGTCAGTATAAATGAATTGAAAATGAGAAATGATGCCTTCTTAACTAGCTGGAATTAAATAAGTCTTTTTTTCAGTCCGTTAACGTTTATTTTATTTAAAGTAAGAGGTTTTATGTTAGTTTAGTGTTAGGTTACAGTATTTGTAACTAGCTTTATATAAAAACCCAATAGAAGTTTACAGAATGTCCCCATTCACAGATACATAATGCAGTCAGACTAGACATTTGTAATAGTTGTTGTTTGTGGCGGCGCTTGAGCTTGACACTGTTATATTAGCAAACACACAAGAGATCTAGTGTGATAATTTACCTTCATACAATAAATCTGCTTTAAAAGACATGAACAATGCAAATGTATCAAATATGGCTCGTTCGTGATATGAGTAGCTCGTACAGTAATGAGTCTATCCATATGAAGTGATCTTGTGCGGTTTAGAATGAAACGCTGTGAGAAGATGCACAGTGTGATATGAGTCACAACGGCTGTTCAGAGTGTGAAGAGTCTCACTGCCCTCAAACCACAGTGTGTGTGTGTGTGTGTGTGTGCGTGCTGTAATTAGCAGTTATTTGCACTGGATTTCATTTGGCTCAGTCATTAGTGTTGCACCAAGACAGTTTGCTGTGAAATCTGAGTTTCCCCTCGGCCAGGAAATGAACAAGACCATTAGTGCATTAGAAAAACCTCTTCAGTTCATCAGAGAGAGAGAGAGAGAGAGAGAGAGCGAGAGACAGTTGAGGATGTTCCCTCCATCTGATTGAGTTCTACTGCTAACTGCACATTATTAATAGTATAATAGTTATCATCTCACAAAAATAGCATTTTAATCTGGTTTAAATCGTAAAAAATCATTGGTCATCAAGAAAGGAGAAACGGAAATTCAAATAGGGAAAGGGGAAAGGGAAGTGGTGTGTGACCAAGTGTGGTGACCCATACTCAGAATTTGTGCTCTGCATTTAACTCATCCAAGTGTACACTCAGTAGTGAACATACACCCGGAGCAGTGGGCAGCCAATGCGGCGGCGCCCGGGGAGCAGTTGGGGGTTCGGTGTCTTGCTCAAGGGTCTCACCTCAGCCGTGGTATTGAGGGTGGAGAGAGTGTTGGTTATTCACTCCCCCACCTACAATCCCTGCCGGACCGGAGACTCGAAGCCACGACCACCCTAATGCATTATTGCATTAAACACACTGCATTATTGGATACAGTACCTGGTGCGCGTTTTCATAAATGTGCATGATCCAAGTATGCACGAAGACCATTCACACGCTGTGCATACTGACCTCTTCCAGCAGCAGCAGTAGCAGTTGTATTGATTTCCACGAGCGGCTGCTATAATTTCATCTGTGCAGTGAACTAAATGGCAGCCTTCACTCTGGGACGGTGTTTCAATTACAGTTTCTGGGGAAGCATCATAATGTCGTGATCTTACAGGCCCTGGAGGAAGCGGCCGATCCACCGCCTGCTGTTGCAGAAGCTCTAACGAGCTCCAGGGAAGATCAGGAATCACGACTGACTGCGTCCCAGACATGAGAGACTAAAAATCACATAAATCACTGCGCTCCTGGCTCTTTATGGAGCTGCTTTACAGCTTCTCTGTAGGAGATAGAGACCCGGCAAGACATCATAAATTAGATTCTCTGCAGTCGGTCGCATTTACCCACAGGGGGCGACAGTTTCACAACAGGATCTGACAGACGAGTGAAGCTTCTACAACACAAACGACATACTGGCCCACGGTGACCTTCACAACCAGGGGCGTAGCCATCATTTCAAAAGTGGGGGGGACAGAATGTCTAGTGTTATACCTGTTTTTTTGTTGTTGTTTTTTTCAGCTAACCCTTGTCTAATTGACAGGTTTTATTTTTAATCATACCTTTTTGCTTAATATGCTTTATGATTATATTATTATATATGATTATAAAATAGAAGGAAAGAAAGATAGAAAAAAGAAAAAGAAAGAAAGAAATACGACAGCTTGTCACTGGGACAGTACCCTTAAAAGCACATCTTTGTACCTTATTTACCCCAAAAAGTTTCATAGTTGTACATTACGGTTCATATTGGTACTCTAATGTACTAATGTGCACCTTTTTGAGTATAAGTTACAAAGATGTCCTTATAAGGGTACTATTGTTTACATATTTCAGATTGTATTTTGTGAGTGTTGTATGTAGAGTACATGGCACACAGTAATGGATACTTGCACATTCACATACTTCTTTATTCTGTTCTGTTCTATTATACATTAGTCTGATTAGTCTATGTTAAAAGACATATCTTATCATAGACAATGCTGTAAATAATCTTTACCTCTGAAGCCTCACTGAAACTCTCTGCCTCATTCACTCTCATCTGAATTCACTTCTGCCTCTGTCTACAGCAAATAAAGCAGTGTTTGAAACATCTACATACAGGGAATAGTGACATACAGAAGAAAATAACTAATTAAGAACACTGCTGGACAATAACCAATCATTTGTATCCTAAATTAATTTTTAACACTTTAGAATGAGGAACACATTCACTATTAACTATGACTTTTGCCTCAATAAACTCTTAATTTACTGCTTATTAATAGCTTGTAAGGTAGTCGCTGTAGTTGTTAAATTTAGGATTATGGGATGCAGAATATGATCATGAAGAATACAGAATTAATATGTGCTTAAGTACTAATAAACAACCAATATGCAAGCTAATAATCACCTACTGTAGTTAAAAATGATAGCTGAGAAGTTGTTCATCATACTAATGTTATTTTTTATTTTTCTATATTTGACTAATTATGTGTTTTCTATGATTGGTCCATATATAATCCTACAAACGCTTGTGTATTAATATATTTTATACAATATATAAACAGCAGGTGTTAAAAGACACTCTATCAGTTCTTCTCAGCTGTGGAGTTTGTATTTCTTGTGTGTCGTCCTGATTCTGCTCTAACAAACCTAGGCTGACTGTTTCTTGTTCATTCTTGACAACAAATAAAAACGTCAAATTAGTGCACTAATGACAGAGCACCCCTAAATGAAGATCGGTCCTGTATCAGATCAGTGCTACACTTGATTGAAATACATCATGTAGAATTGGCAGTTAAACATGTCACAGCTGCAAACGCTGTAAAATCTCAGTTCAACATTATCTTTATTCTTATTTGAAGGGTTTTGATAACATACACACGTGTTAAAATAAAAGACGTTACAAAAGAGTTACGGAAAAATACACTGAAATTAAATAAGTGCATGTTTGTCCAGGCTGAATTTTATTTCTCCATATAATGAACATCAAAACTTGCTATTTATTCAACAAGAGCAATAGGCAGAGTCACTCAACATTGTGCAACACTATTCGGATCCCACATGCCAACTTACGCTGCTTGACTTCTTCGTAAAAGAGAAGTGAAGAGTTGAACTCATCTCGACCTCTAATGAATGATGGATACAGCGCGGGACCGCGGGCGCGAGTCTGGGCATGTCGCGACGTCACAAACTGAGTGACTGATTGCCATGGAAACGTAAACGTCATGTATAAATTATCTTGTCTCTTTGAATTTTAAATCATTCTGCATTTATATACATTGCTCCATTAAAACCTCAACATGTCGAGAACACAACTGTCCGATGAAAAAGTGAGGGTAATCTACGCCCCTGTTCACAACTAACAAATAAACCAACCAACAAATCTAACCAACAGCACCAACCGACAAAACTAGCCATTAACACCAAAATACCAACTAGTGTTGCTTTCGTCAATGGAAATTGTGACTAAATATCGTCGTCAACTAACCTTTATCACGTGCTATCAGTGGTTAACAGCTAGCACCGAGCACAAGTTATTTTGTTGGCTGTGTTTACTTTTTAATCCGAGTAAAGTGGCATGGAATGACAGACCCATGGGCTTTATTTACAAGTGACAGGAGAGTGCTTTATAATTTGATGAGTATTGTATCATGCACATTGTTATGGAGGTGTAGGTGGTGTGTTGATAATACTGTGGTGTGGTGTGGTGTGTGGATGTCCAGAGTTTGTACAGTTTTGCTGCTTTGGGCGCGTCATCATTTTAGAGTGACATGAATGTGCATAGTGACCTGTGTATTGGCGGAATACTTTTACTGACCATGCAGGGAAATTTACTCTGCATTTAACCCACCCCAATCTAGCCTACTGTTGAAATAGTTGATCAGCTGTCATTGTTGTTGAGAGCCTGTGTGCAGCATAATATGTGCATTATATGCATATAGCTGCTTTAGCTGTAACAGAGATGTGTAAGATGTATACAGTTGAAGTTCAAGTTGAGCTTTATTGTCATTCTGCTACATGTGGGGACATACAGTGGAATGAAATGTCGTGCCTCACAGGACCACGGTGCTACATAAATACAGACATACAACAATGAAGTAAAAAAACACTATAAACCTATACACTACTAACCTTGCTTACTGAAGGCCCTGACTAAAACCCCACGGTATGCCACTGCTACTAGGTGCTTATACTATATTGACTGGGTTAAATAGAATTACTAAAAAGAGACTAAAATGCCATTTTCATTGACTAAAACTAGACTAAATGTCATCAGTTTTCGTCGACTAAAGCTAGACGAAAATGTCATCAGTTTTCGTCAACTAAAACTAGACGAAAATAGTCATGGATAATTCTGACTAAAATAAGATAAAACAGGCCACCAAAAACAACACTAATCAAACCAGCAACACCCACAATACTAACAAAACTAACCAACAACAGCAACCAACAAATCTAGCCAACAACAGCAAGCGACAAAACTAACCATTAACACCAAAATACCAACCAACATCAAACCAGCAACACCAACAATACTAACAAATCTAACCAACAACAGCAAGCGACAAAACTAACCATTAACACCAAAATACCAACCAACAAAACTAACCATTAATAAGCTTGTTTGAGATGAGCAAAATCTACATCACCGGTGATCACCGCGAGATGCATGCCGGTTAGAAAATAGTTAATTTTTTTTTTTTTTTTTATTATTAAACATATAACATTCACAGAGGAAATAGTCAAAGCGATAAAATACATACACAGCCAGAATAGAAAAGAGTAAATACCTAAATAATAGTAATAACAAAAAATAAATATAAAGAGAAAAACAAATAAATAAGTTACCATAAACATCTTTTAAAATATATAAACAAAAAGTGTCCGAGTTATGTCCGCCTTGTTCTGATGTCATGCTGATGTGTGCCAAAAAACTCTCGCAATGTCGAGGTGGCTGTGTCTGATTGCTCTCCACCGACTGTGCTGATCAAAAGCATGATGGGAAACGACTGAATGACGACATAGCTCATTGGTTCACACAACTGTGATGCTGTGTTCTCTGCTAACATGTTTTATTAATGTATTTTTAATCTGATTTCATGTGATTGTGTATTTAAATTATTCTTGAATATTCCCAAACACTATGACAGTGTGATCTCTGTGTGAGATATGTGATTGTTGTTATATTTCTATAAAAATTTGTATTAAAGTAGAAATGGATGATAAATACGCCTTTCTTTCGTATGGGATTAAATAGCAAGCACTTTGAATGTCTTGTTCATCATATAATATTCATATAAAAGCAACAGAACTGAAATTATATCACGTTTATCAGCAGCACAGCACATGAGTGAGAACAACGCGATATCCGCCTTTGATCTCATAGCTATCTGTTCTACTTCGAGAGGTCAGAAATGTCCATCTTGACTGTGCTTAGATTATTTCATCAGGCGAGGCAAGGCGCATCTCAAACAAGCCTAATATTAGCTGTCATTGCTACCGAGCCGCGTAATGCGTTTTCTTTAACCGATTTCTGAGGGAAATCTGAGGCATCGTTTGGGAATCCTGGAGTGTGACGTATGAGGGGAACCACAGTATTACAGCGCAGTGTCACACAAGCCATGATACATAGTTACAGAAACTGAGCAACCAAAATAAAGGCCCCGATAATCAAAACTTCTACTTAGCACTTGCTCCATTTCTGCAAATCAGTTTTTGTAAATGAATGACTTGATCCACATATGGCCTTCATCAACAGCTGCTTCCGCCACCTGCTGGTGAGCAGCTGACATCAGCTGGAGATCAGGCATCGGTGCTCTACTGCTATCCCTGCGGGTCCCGGATGTGCAACGCTGAATTTTCTGACGAATTTTAACCACTGAATTTGTTGCAGCAAATTTGGAAAGTGAAATAAAATGACTGAAATTTGTGTAACAATTTATACAGCTCAAAAGGGAATTGTATATAAATGATTACAATTAATTATGATTAATTACACTTATTTATATCGGCTGACAGTAATAACTATCGCAGAATTAAATTGCCATCAGCTGATCTGTCTGTCCAGCGAACATTCGGTGTAAGTTCGTATCAACGCTAAGAAAGAATATTTCCTTGGCCACAGAAAATACTTTCCTATTAATGCATTAGAGCATGTAGCGAGGGTCAAAACCGTAAAGGGACATTTAATATGCAAGGCAGAATCAGAAACTCATGTAATTTGTGCGCACAACTTTTATTAACTAAACACTAACGCAGACTAGTCTAACAAACAAACCAACCAACAAACTAACAAACAAACATACAGTTATGAAGAAAGTCATTTAACCACCTGAGTAAAGCCATCAGCACCATTTATAATGGGGTCTATAACTTTCGTTTAGTTAAATGTTATACTTGCACTGCCTTTGGTCGGGTCAAGTGTCCGGAATGCAGTCTCAGATGGAAGTCTTAATGGGTTCAAAATTTTGGACTCCCGATCACGTTCTTCCAAGTTGAAGAGTGATGAATTCCAAAGATGTTCTGAGGTAGAAATATTCTTCCAAGTAGTGAGTGGAAAAAGAGCTAAGAAAGAGATCTGCTGAGGTCCAAGGAGCTTGGTTGAATGGAAAGACAAGGCCGTAAGGCCTGGCACAAAACTTAAGTGTCCATAAGAGGTTTAGCTCACATCCTCCTGGGATCTAACAGAACCCCAGACTGCAGGGGCGTCACTTACGTGAGAGCTTTATCTGCTATACAGGTCACACCTCTGGGAGTCAAAGGGCGTATGGTGACTTGAACTTTTGGAGGGAAAGTTTACAACTCTTTGTCTCCATGCATGGTACTTTGCATATGAACCGGATTGGACGTTGATATACAAACTATTAAAGATTCTTAGAACACTTAGTTACATAGGTATCGACATATAATACACTCTCAATTTGATCATCCAAAGATGAACTGATAGAGACCAAACATGATATACATGAGGTAATATTAACTAGTGTTCTATCATAATCATGCATAAAACAGGATACAATACGCAAAAACATATACAAGAACAGTAATAATATACACAATGACCTGAAGATATGTGTGTTCATTCAAAGAAAGGTTTTTCTATGAATTAATTAGAGAAGAGTCCATGTCTCTTTCCTAAGGGGAAAAGAAGTGAGATCCCGCATTCCTTTGAGCAATAAAACAAGTGTTATCAGATGGGTTGCCATGGAACCAGAGGCCTGTTCTGCCTTCTTAGGTGTTAGATGCATTTCGGGGGGAAGGGTCCACAGACCCTCATAGTTGGCCTTTTGGTTAGGTGAGGGGCATAAGAGATTATTTGTTAAATATAACAAATAGTTGTGTGTCTGATTGGTCCAAATGTTACATTTGCCTGACGAATATTATAGGGAGCGTGTTGGATTATAGCGTGGTAGAAGACAAGTTAGGTACGCAGGAGCTAAACCATTTAGGGCCTTATAGGCAAGTAATAATATTTTGTAAATGATACGGAACTGAATAGGTAGCCAGTGCAGAGACTGTACAATTGGGGTAATATGATCATATTTTCTTGACCTGGTAAGAACTCTAGCCGCTGCATTTTGGACTATCTGTAGCTTGTTTATTGAAGATGCAGGGCAACCAGCTAGCAGTGCATTACAATAGTCCAGTCTAGAGGTCATGAATGCATGAACTAGCTTTTCTGCATCAGAAACAGGTGGCATGTTTCGAAGCTTGGCAATGTTTCTAAGATGGAAGAATGCTGTTTTTGTAACATGGGAAATATGATTTTCAAAGGACAAGTTGCTGTCTAATATAACACCCAGATTATTGACTTTAGAGGATGTAACAGTGCATCCGTCTAGTTGCAAATTATAATCCAAGAGATTCTGTGTCCTGTTTTTTGGTCCAATAAGTAATATCTCTGTTTTATCTGAATTTAATAGGAGGAAATTATTGGTCATCCAATCTTTTACATTTTTTACACAATCTATTAGCTTAGTTTAGAAGTTTCATCTGGTCTTGTTGAGATATATAGTTCATCAGCTTAACAATGAAAAGTAATTGAGATCTATCAGTCTGGAAACGGTTATAAAGCCATTTCTAAAGCTTTGGGAATCCAGCGAACCACAGTGAGAGCCATTATCCACAAATGGCGAACACATGGAACAGTGGTGAACCTTCCCAGGTAGAGCCCTGCACGGCCCACGTCCTACAGCTTATCAGAATTACCGGCCCGAGTCCAACCCGAGCCCGTCTCTGAGTCAGGATCAGCAACTTCATCCTTGCGACACATACTCAGAAAACATTAGTTTATTAGTAAATAATTCAAATATCTCCTTACTATTTCCCGCAGACACATTCATGGTTATGTTTGCTGGGGTTTTGCAGCAAGCTTTAGCCTATTGTGTGCATTTGAACGCAAAAGTCACTTGCGCATCTGCTGCTGCAGCGGGACACTAAACACCATCGAGCTGCTCTCAGTCGCGGCATGGTCTTGTGTTGGTTCCACCTGCACGGCAATTTTTTTCATCACTAATCGATGGATGGTGGTAGTGTGATGATCTGGGGCTGTTTTGCTGCTTCAGGACCTGGAAGACTTGCTGTGATAAATGAACCATGAATTCAGCTGTCTACCAAAAAATCCTGAAGGACAATGTCCGGCCATCTGTTCGTGACCTCAAGCTGAAGAGAACTTGGGTTCTGCAGCAGGACAATGATCCAAAACACAACAACAAATCCACCTCTGAATGGCTGAAGAAAAACAAAATGAAGACTTTGGAGTGGCCTAGTCAAAGTCCTGACCTGAATCCTATTGAGATGCTGTGGCATGACCTTAAAAAGGCGGTTCATGCTCAAACCCTCCAATGTGGCTGAATTACAACAATTCTGCCAAGATGAGTGGGCCTCTATCTATCTATCTATCTATCTATCTATCTATCTATCTATCTATCTATCTATCTATCTATATTTAGGTCCTTTTTTCTAAAGTAAAATGAACATAAGTAAACATTCTTCCATTTCTTTTTCAATCTTACACATATTGTAGGGTTGACACATGTTATTAATTTATTAATTGTTGTGTTCAAGCCTTGTCCTGAAATCATTATGCTGCTGGTCTGTCTGCAGTTGTATTGCTATAATATTCAGTATTAATATATTATTTGAGGTCATTATAAAAATATTGATATTTTGTGTGTAATGCATATGCATAATTTGTATGTATTAGTTTCATCTAATTATTCAGTTGCTGGTGTGCAAAATAGAAAATGATGCTAATGGAAAATTGTGACTAATCCGCTATGTCGGTTGATCTCCAGTATTTTTCTGAGACCCGCTGTCGCTAATGGAGAGTGTCAGACGTCTGTGATTGTCTGAAGGTTTGTTAGAATGCCCTTCATCTGAGGAGCAGACAGCAGGGTACAGAGCTCTTATTATTAGTGTTTTTGTGTAAGTCGCAGGGTCACGTCTGCTAAAGCGTCACGCTGAGCGGCTAGGCCTGGGGCCTCATGCTTTAATGAATCCAGGGTTTGCTGTTTCATTCCGTCAGTTTCACAAACCAACATGTGCACATTTTAATGACTTCGACCTTTGCGTTTTGAAGATTGGTGCTGAATTTATTTAATGAGTGACCGCGGAGTCTTAGAGCGATTCGCGGTCAAACTAAGCAGCGTTTGAGAAACAGCAGCAGCATGTTAGAACACAGCTGTGATTTACTGCGAACAGATCACGATAAAAGAGGTCAGGGCAAAATGATGTGTGTTTATCTGGGATTCACATGATGTTAAACGTGTCTCATCCAATCAGAATTAGAAGCATGAGCGCAGGAAGTGAGGGATTTCCCGTTATTGAGTGACAGGTGTGGCGTGATCTGGTTCAATTTCCCAGAGTGCTTCACTACAGCGCTACGAATGGATCTGAATTAAAGTGGATTTAATGGAGTCGGGCAACAGAGGAGACGGCTTTATAACGCTTATTATCAGTCCTGCTTTATAATGAGCTGAATTACTACCCTGATGGTGAAAGATTAGAGAGATTTAGAGTCAGCTGCACAGAGAGAGACGGGCATCTGAGGGGGAGTCACATTGATGGCTGAGAGGAAAAATAAGGGCTTTAAGTCTAATGTGGCATTCATGCGTCTCAGAAAGAAGACTTCCAGACAGCAATATACTGTAGAATGAAATTCTGCAGAGCAAAGATTGTGTAACAGTCAGATTCAGAGAACATCTGCTTTATTTATGCTGCACTGATGTTCAGATCAGGTTAACCATCAGCGTACAAGATAAATCAGCTGTGAAGAGTTATGAAAACGTTACTTACGAATGTTCTCTGAATCGTAAATGTTTTTAAATGTTTTTTCTTGGTTATATGAATGTTAAGGAAACATTCTGTTTTTATTATTTTGCAATATTATGGTAACATTACTTTTGAATGTTCCCTGAACGTTCTGAAACAAGTGGTAACGTTTTAAAAAATGTTAGACAAATGTTACATCCACTAACGGTGTATAGATGTTTTTGTTTTCAGAGACCAGATAGCACATGTATGTCTGCAATGTGTCTGTTACAGATCGCTTGATCTGGAAAGCATCTGCTGTCTACAAACATCTGACAGACGTCTTTAAAATGTCAGTTTTCCATGCACTCTAAATCCTGAACATCTTAAAGACATCTAATAGATGTCTATTTAACATCTGATAGGAAACGTCGACATATTGCAAATGAGCAAACACAAATGAGCAAAAGATACATACTGCAGAGGTGAATGCAGATGCCAAATAAATGTCTCTGTGATGTACGTGTGCTATTAGCGTTAGCATTACTGAAAGAGCGTTTGTTCATAACATTGAGAGAGGCTTTCCTGAACGTTCGTGTTAGCCGGGGGCTCCTGGGACAGCTACTGGATGTTCAGGACTAGCGTGCAGATTTTTTCAGTGCGTTACTGTTGAGCTTTGGCTTTGGTTTGCAGTGGCTCCTGTGTTTGTTTGTGTGCTGTCAGGCAGAGATTAGTGGCTAGCAGAGCTAGCCTGCGGTCTGGGCGTCTGCGTTTGCTCTGATGTGACAGATGTGTGATGTGGCAGCGTGAAGAATTACTCCAGCACTCCCTCGCTCTGCCCACACTATTACAGGCCTGGACGGAGCTGTGGTGTTCACTGGGCTCAGAGAGCAGCAAAGAACAGCGAACGTTTTATTTATGACAGAGCTGCGGTGGAGAATCGCGCAGAATGCACGTTTAACAGAGAAGACGCGTGACACACGAGAGATCCATCGCAGATCATGAGAATTTATCTGGTCAAACCAATTCAGCTTCTTTACTATTTTCCTCATGATGTAATTATTTTGTTTTATTCCTAAAACTGTGATATTAGAGAAGGATTCTGACGAGTGAGATTAATTTCCCTGTCCCTTTCATACTTAAAATAAAAGTATCATGTATTTCTCTCTAGTAGTAGAAGTATACAAATGTATATGTAGTGCTGGGTAGATTACTTACAAATTGTAGTCAGTTAATGATTGCAAATTACATGATGCCAATTGTATTATAGTCAGTAATGTGATTTACTACTTTTGAATTACTTTTCGATTACATATGACCTATATATATATATATATATACACACACACACACACATACACATACTGTGAAATGATTAATCGCATCCAAAAATTTTTTTTTACATAATATATGTGTGTATACTGTGTTTGTTTATTATGATGTATAAATACACACCCATTTAGTATATATTTAGAAAATATTTACATATTTATTATATTTTATATTATATATAAATATATTTAATATATAAACCCAACACATTTTTCTTAAATATATGCATGCATGTGTTTGTATTCATATATACATAATAAATATACATAGCACACACATCTATTATGTAAACAAAAACTTTTATTTTGAATGCGATTAATTGCGATTAATCATTTGAAAGCACTAATATATATAGAGAGAGAATGTGTACTAATAAATATATATATACAGTGGGTACAGAAAGTATTCAGACCCCCTTAAATTTTTCACTCTTTGTTATATTGCAGCCATTTGCTAAAATCATTTAAGTGAATTTTTTTTTCTCATTAATGTACACACAGCACCCCATATTGACAGAAAAATTACATTTTGAATTGTTGACATTTTTGCAGATTTATTAAAAAAGAAAAACTGAAATATCACATGGTCCTAAGTATTCAGACCCTTTGCTGTGACACTCATATATTTAACTCAGGTGCTGTCCATTTCTTCTGATCATCCTTGAGATGGTTCTACACCTTCATTTGAGTCCAGCTGTGTTTGATTATACTGACTGGACTTGATTAGGAAAGCCACACACCTGTCTATATAAGACCTTACAGCTCACAGTGCATGTCAGAGCAAATGAGAATCATGAGGTCGAAGGAACTGCCTGAAGAGCTCAGAGACAGAATTGTGGCAAGGCACAGATCTGGCCAAGGTTACAAAAATAATTCTGCTGCACTGAAGGTTCCTAAGAGCACAGTGGCATCCATAATCCTTAAATGGATGACGTTTGGGATGACCAGAACCCTTCTTAGAGCTGGCCGTCCGGCCAAACTGAGCTATCGGGGGAGAAGAGCCTTGGTGAGAGAGGTAAAGAAGAACCCAAAGATCACTGTGGCTGAGCTCCAGAGATGCAGTCGGGAGATGGGAGAAAGTTGTAGAAAGTCAACCATCACTGCAGCCCTCCACCAGTCGGGGCTTTATGGCAGAGTGGCCCAACGGAAGCCTCTCCTCAGTGCAAGACACATGAAAGCCCGCATGGACTGACAAATAAGATTCTCTGGTCTGATGAGACCAAGATAGAACTTTTTGGCCTTAATTCTAAGCGGTATGTGTGGAGAAAACCAGGCACTGCTCATCACCTGTCCAATACAGTCCCAACAGTGAAGCATGGTGGTGGCAGCATCATGCTGTGGGGGTGTTTTTCAGCTGCAGGGACAGGACGACTGGTTGCAATCAAGGGAACGATGAATGCGGCCAAGTACAGGGATATCCTGGACGAAAACCTTCTCCAGAGTGCTCAGGACCTCAGACTGGGCCGAAGGTTTACCTTCCAACAAGACAATGACCCTAAGCACACAGCTAAAATAACGAAGGAGTGGCTTCACAACAACTCCGTGACTGTTCTTGAATGGCCCAGCCAGAGCCCTGACTTAAACCCAATTGAGCATCTCTGGAGAGACCTAAAAATGGCTGTCCACCAACGTTTACCATCCAACCTGACAGAACTGGAGAGGATCTGCAAGGAGGAATGGCAGAGGATCCCCAAATCCAGGTGTGAAAAACTTGTTGCATCTTTCCCAAAAAGACTCATGGCTGTATTAGATCAAAAGGGTGCTTCTACTAAATACTGAGCAAAGGGTCTGAATACTTAGGACCATGTGATATTTCAGTTTTTCTTTTTTAATAAATCTGCAAAAATGTCAACAATTCTGTGTTTTTCTGTCAATATGGGGTGCTTTGTGTACATTAATGAGGGAAAAAAATGATTTTAGCAAATGGCTGCAATATAACAATGAGTGAAAAATTTAAGGGGGTCTGAATACTTTCCGTACCCACTGTAAATATACACTCACCTAAAGGATTATTAGGAACACCATACTAATACTGTGTTTGACCCCCTTTCGCCTTCAGAACTGCCTTAATTCTACGTGGCATTGATTCAACAAGGTGCTGAAAGCATTCTTTAGAAATGTTGGCCCATATTGATAGGATAGCATCTTGCAGTTGAAGCACGAAGCTCCCGTTCCACCACATCCCAAAGATGCTCTATTAGGTTGAGATCTGGTGACTGTGGGGGCCATTTTAGTACAGTGAACTCATTGTCATGTTCAAGAAACCAATTTGAAATGATTCGAGCTTTGTGACATGGTGCATTATCCTGCTGGAAGTAGCCATCAGAGGATGGGTACATGGTGGTCATAAAGGGATGGACATGGTCAGAAACAATGCTCAGGTAGGCCGTGGCATTTAAACGATGCCCAATTGGCACTAAGGGGCCTAAAGTGTGCCAAGAAAACATCCCCCACACCATTATACCACCACCACCAGCCTGCACAGTGGTAACAAGGCATGATGGATCCATGTTCTCATTCTGTTTACGCCAAATTCTGACTCTACCATCTGAATGTCTCAACAGAAATCGAGACTCATCAGACCAGGCAACATTTTTCCAGTCTTCAACCGTCCAATTTTGGTGAGCTCGTGCAAATTGTAGCCTCTTTTTCCTATTTGTAGTGGAGATGAGTGGTACCCGGTGGGGTCTTCTGCAGTTGTAGCCCATCCGCCTCAAGGTTGTGCGTGTTGTGGCTTCACAAATGCTTTGCTGCATACCTCGGTTGTAACGAGTGGTTATTTCAGTCAAAGTTGCTCTTCTATCAGCTTGAATCAGTCGGCCCATTCTCCTCTGACCTCTAGCATCAACAAGGCATTTTCGCCCACAGGACTGCCGCATACTGGATGTTTTTCCCTTTTCACACCATTCTTTGTAAACCCTAGAAATGGTTGTGCGTGAAAATCCCAGTAACTGAGCAGATTGTGAAATACTCAGACCGGCCCGTCTGGCACCAACAACCATGACACGCTCAAAATTGCTTAAATCACCTTTCTTTCCCATTCTGACATTCAGTTTGGAGTTCAGGAGATTGTCTTGACCAGGACCACACCCCTAAATGCATTGAAGCAACTGCCATGTGATTGGTTGATTAGATAATTGCATTAATGAGAAATTGAACAGGTGTTCCTAATAATCCTTTAGGTGAGTGTATATATATATATATATATATATATATATATATATATATATATATATATATATATATATATATATATATATATATATATATAAATAATATTTAGTTTACAC
The DNA here is from genome assembly GCF_936440315.1 of Barbus barbus. Classification (NCBI taxonomy): domain Eukaryota; kingdom Metazoa; phylum Chordata; class Actinopteri; order Cypriniformes; family Cyprinidae; genus Barbus; species Barbus barbus. The sequence goes on from NC_136730.1 coordinate 710,543, forward strand.
TGCAAATGTGACCATTAACTGACATCAAATGTATCATTACATGATTGAAATATGAACTTTATATCTCAGGGGGACTTGAAGTAAATAGTTTAGGTCAAAGGGTTTGACTGACAGAACATTTGGGATTCTCTGCATTATAATTTCAAATAATATGTAATCATGTAATCCATAAAAAAGTAACCGTAATCTGATTATGAGCATTTTAAAATGTAATATAATCTAATCACAACTACTACATTTTTGGAATCTGATTACTTAATCTAGATGACATGTCATCAGTTAGTGACTGATTTTTATTAGGATTGATTATGCTAATTATACACTTTTATTGTATCTTTAATTATTCTTTCTTCATTTTTAAGAGGTCTTTGTTTTGGACTTTTCTCCTTTCTCTCTGCTCATTATGTATCGTTACCAAATCTCTGTTCCATTTTAATTCTTAAATAATCCAATTCAGGGACGGCATCCACACTATCAGATCAGTGATCAGGTCCTTATTCAGGGATAAGTGATACATGTTTTAACATAGATTCAATGTTTTTCAGATGTGTAAAGGTTTCAGAAGTTATTTTAATAGAAGAATCACCTTATCTGATGTGCTTTCACTTCATAGATGGTTTCATATTAGCCAACATTCATAAAACAACCCTTTATAATTTCTTCCTGTCTGTCTGTCTGTCTGTCTGTCCGTCTGTTCATCTGTCTGTCTGTCTGTTTCTATGTCTGTCTGTCTCTATGCCTGTCTTTCTATCTGTCTGTCTGTCTATATGTCTATCTCTATGTCTGTCTGTCCGTCTGTTCGTCTTTCCATCATCCTCTTGTTAGTAGATGTTTCCTGATCTGGTCCTCGTCTGATTAGTGTCAGTCCCTGGCGTTGTTCAGTCGTCTTCCTATTTGTCAGAGCAGTAAATGAAACATACAGCTTCTGTTTTCCTGACATTTTGTCTTTTGCTGCACTGCGAATCCCACCATGCGCCGTCTCTTCTGCAGACGTTAATTGTAAGGCCCGTGAAGAACGAGTCCAACAAAAGCTGCGGCGTGATTGTGAAGAATCGACACAATAGCTGGTGATTTCAGTGCGGCCGACACTCGCTTTGATTGCACTGATCTGCTGCAGATTATTCAGAGTCAAGACTGCCGAAACCAGCATCACAAAGCCTAACAACATCTATTCAGACTCAGACTGTGATTGAAAGAGAAGTCAAGATGTCAGAGAAGAGTTTTATACACACAATCCACAGGAAAGACTTGACTGTTTAAAAAACCACAAGATTCAAGTGGAAAATGAAAAGGATGAAAAAGAAATGTGCTTGCTTTATGTTCCACACTCACAGTGTGAGCTTGATCTGTATGGAGAACGACTGTACAGAAAAACACATTATTCTCCGATTTCACCACAGTCCTTCACCCGCATGTAATCACAAAAGCATTCTGATCACATGACTGAAACATTATTGTATGATTTATATACATATAAGATAAGCACAAAGCTCAGAATCGGAATCAGAATGAGAATGAGCTTTATTGGCCAAGTATGTTTACACATACGAGGAATTTGTTGTAGTGACAGAAGCTCCACAGTGCAACAGAAGGACAGTAACAGGACAGGACACAGGTAATAAAACAAAATAACAAGAAATAGCCAATAACCAATGTACAAAGCAGCAACAAAATAAAAAATATATAATATAGACAACTATGTATGTACAGGTCAAGTATGTGCAAATTAGAAATGAGAAAATAAAAATAAAATAAGTGAGTGTAGTGAATGGATAATGAATTAGTTGTGTGTTCCACGTTTATTGTTGAGTGTTCATGAGATGTATTGACTGAGGGAAGAAACTGTTCCTGTGTCTGGTCGTTCTGGTGCTCAGAGCTCTGTAGCGTCGACCAGACGGTAACAGTTCAAAGAGGGAGTGTGCTGGATGTGAGGGGCCCAGAGTGATTTTACCAGCCCTTTTGCTCACTCTGGATGAGTACAGTTCTTGGAGAGTGGGGAGGGTTGTACCAATGATTCGCTCAGCAGTCCGGACTACCCTCCGTAGTCTTCTGAGGTCAGATTTGGTAGCTGAGCTGAACCAGACAGTTATTGAGGTGCAGAGGATGGATTCAATGATGGCGGAGTAGAACTGTTTCAGTAAGTCCTGTGGCAGATTGAACTTCCTCAGCTGGCGAAGAAAGTACAACCTCTGCTGGGCCTTCCTGACAATGGTGTCTATGTGAATATCCCACTTCAGGTCCTGAGAGATGGTGGTGCCCAGGAATCTGAATGACTCCACTGCAGTCACAGTGCTGTTCATGATGGTGAGTGGGGGGAGAGCAGGGGGGTTTCTCCTGAAGTCCACGATCATCTCCACAGTTTTGAGCGTATTAAGCTCCAGGTTGTTGAGACTGCACCAGACAGCCAGCTCCTTAACCTGCTGTCTGTAAGCAGACTCGTCACCGTCCTGGATGAGGCCGATCAGTGTGGTGTCGTCTGCGAACTTCAGGAGCTTGACAGAGGGGTCTTTAGATGTGCAGTCGTTGGTGTAGAGGGAGAAGAGCAGTGGGGAGAGAACGCAGACCTGAGGAGCTCCAGTGCTGATCGTACGGGTGCTGGATGTGAATTTGCCAAGCTTTACTAACTGCTGTCTGTCTGTCAGGAAGCTGTTGATCCACTGGCAGACGGAGGTGGGGACGGAGAGCTGATTTAGTTTATTTTGAAGGGTTTCCGGGATAATGGTGTTAAAAGCAGAGCTGAAGTCCACAAACAGGATCCTCACATAAGTCCCTGGTCTGTCCAGATGCTGCAGGATGAAGTGCAGTCCCATGTTGACTGCATCATCCACAGACCTGTTTGCTCTGTAGGCAAACTGCAGGGGGTCCAGTGATGTCCTTCAGATGAGCCAGAACCAGTCTTTCGAATGATATCATGGCTACAGACGTTAGGGCCACAGGTCTGTAGTCATTAAGTCCAGTAATTTTGTGTTTCTTTGGGACGGGGATGATGGTGGAGCGTTTGAAGCATGAGGGGACTTCACACAGCTCCAGTGATCTGTTGAAGATCTGTGTGAAGATGGGGGCCAGCTGATCAGCACAGATTTTTAGGCAGGCTGGTGTCACACCGTCTGGACCAGGTGCTTTCCTTCTTTTGTTCTTCCTGAAGACCTGGCACACATCATCTTCGCTGATTTGAATTGTAGGTGTGGGGGAGAGAGGGGTTGCTGGAGGTGTGAATGGTTGTGTGGAGAGGTGTTCTGGGCGGGTTTGGGGTGATCGTTCAAAACGACAAAAGAACTCGTTTAAGTCGTCTGCCAGGTGTTGATTCTCCAGAGTGCTGGGGGATGGAGTTTTGTAGCTGGTGATGTCCTTCAATCCTAACCACGCTGAAGCAGGATCACTGGAAGAGAATTTGTTCCTGAGCTTGTCAGAATAATTCCTCTTTGCCACTCTGATCTCCTTTTCCAGTGTGTATTTGGCCTGTTTGTACAAGACTTTATCCCCCTTCCTGTGTATCTACCAGCTCAGATGGTATTGAGCATCAAGTCACGTTTATTTCTACAGCAGTTTATATAATACAAATTTTTTCAAAGCAGCTTTGCATTAATAAACTAGAAAATAGCAGTGTTAATGTATAGTTAATCAATTATGAAACTAATTCAACTGAACACAACAGTGTCATTTTTTCAGCTCAATTCAGATTCAGCTCCATTCAAATAGTGTTGATTTTACAAAGTTAGTGTTGTTGGAAACTTTTCCTTCGTCAAAGCAGAGACCAGGAGACGTTGGGATATCTTTCAAGCAGAAGTTACGCTTTATTGAGAACTCGCTGTGCATCGCTGCAGTCATCCAAGTCTGGGGGGGGGGGGGGTACATAGAGGTGGAGACAATCTAAACAAAGCATGCAAATGCAGTACAGGAATCTGCCCATTACCAGAATTTCCCCAGCCCTGACATCATCAGCATAACAGTGTGATTCAAAAGCATAGGTGCTAATCCAATCAGCCTGACAGAATCGCCCATACCTTCACATTATCATAGCTTAACTTGGGACAATGACACTGTTCAGGAGGTGCATAAAGACAAAAGGTTAATGTCAGACACCTGGATTGCTTGACTTAATCTTCTTTGAATAGCATCATCTATGCCTCAAATGCTAAATTCAGTCTACTAAACTTTCTCAGTTTATATACTATTGTATTGGAACCTAAATTAATCATTTAATACATTTGTAATACAACAGTGTAATTATCCAGTTGAATTCAGTTTCAATTTTGTTCTCATCTGATTGGCTCAGTGCAATTTAATCAACCAGACTTGATGCTCAAACAATACAATATTCATTAATAGTGCATTTAAAAATAACCAGGGTTGACCAAATTGCTGAACAAAAATAAACTACAAGAAATACAAAAATGTATAAAGAAAAGAAAAACATAAATATAAGATGCATGCTTAAAACTGACTGTATTTATTAAAGCATTTCATAAATTATTGCTTCAAGTAACACTGTTCTCTAGTGTTTCTCTAGTGATCTTGATGTAGTAGGTGTGTGTTTGTTCACCGAGTTCAGACGCGGCTGTCGTGTGTGTTATCTGCGTCCGTGTGACTGTACAGGTGTGGACGTGTAAATAGTGCTTCTGAGAGCAGCTGTGGCTTTAATTTGGATGCAGTGATCCGATTGGCTGGATGCAGGAGTGTAATGAGCCGATTGGCTGGCTCTCAGATGCCACTGATGGCCGTTTCCCAGAATGCTTGAGTTAGAGCGCTTGCCCGTGACTCAACTTCTGCTAATGATCCCTGGATTCTGGATGAGAGCGCGACAGACAGAGACGTACGATAGATGTCTGCAGACGCTTTCGTCTGCTGCCACTCCTGACAGCTACATGACACCTGCCACCATGACAGGACCTGCTGCTGTCTACACACACACTCTCTCTCTCACACTCACACACACACACACTTACTCACTCACTCTCACTCTCTCACACACTCACACACACTCACACACACACTTTCTCACTCTCTCACACACTCACACACACACACACACACACACTCACTCACTCTCACACACTCACACACACACACACACACACACACTTACTCACTCACTCTCACTCTCTCACTCACTCTCACTCTCTCACACACTCACACACACTCACACACACACACACACACTTACTCACTCTCACTCTCTCACACACTCACACACACTCACACACACACACACACACACACACACACACACACTCACTCTCACACACTCACTCACTCACTCACACACACACACTTACTCACTCACTCTCCCTCTCTCACACACTCACTCACACACACACACACACACACACACACACTCACTCACTCTCACTCTCTCACACACTCACACACACACACACACACACACTCACTCACTCACTACTTACTCACTCACTCTCACTCTCTCACACACTCACTCACACTCACACACACACACACACACACACACACACACACACACACTCTCACTCACTCACTCACTCACTCACTCTCACTCACTCACTCTCAGTCTCTCACACACACTCACTCACTCACTCACACACACACACACACACTCACACACACACTCACTCACACACTCACTCACACACACACACACACACACATATATATATATATATATATATATGTGTGTGTGTGTGTATAATATATATATATATATATATATATATATATATATATGTGTGTGTGTGTGTGTGTGTGTGTATAATATATATATATATATATATATATATATATACGTCGTAGCGGAGTTTATTAGATCCCTGTCGCACAGTGTGACATGCAGTGATCTTATAGGCTTGCTAAAATCATGCAGTGTGTTTTGGACTTTAAACATGGTGATAATCTATATTTGTTGATCCTCAGTAAAAATCCCCAGTAAACTCTAATGTGACAACAAAATTAGACAAGAATTATGAGCCTGACTTTATCCAATGTTCAGATTTATGTTCTGGAAATGTAGGCACATTAGTGCATATTTAATTAGATAATGTCTCATTCGCATTTTTAAAGATGACATTTCATAAAACCGTTGTTTTAATGTACTGCGATTAATCACCAGGGGAAGTATGGTGATATCTGTTGATAACATGTTTAATCTATCCACCTGTGATATCTGATTCATGTCTGCTTTGTCGTTTGGTCAGGACTGAAGAGAGCATGTATTCTGTAGATCAGGGATTCAGTAGACGAACTAATTCAGTGAAGCCCTCTTTCAGTCCTTCCAGTTCCACTTCAGATCAGATTCACACTGAATTACTGAGAGACGAGGCGAGATGATCTCCTGTGCTAACTGACATAATGCCACAGATGCGTGGATCAGGCGTAACCCGTGGTGAAGCTGTGTTTCTGTCAGGCGCATTGATCCTGAGATCTGACGTGTGTCACTGCTTCAGATACTTTGTCATCATTTACTCTCACTCCTGTCCCTAAAACCTGCGTGACTTTATTTCTTCTGTGGATTTTTCAAAAAACCTTTGGAACCAAACAAAGAAAGAAAGAAATACACTGCAAACTGTCTTAAAAAGAAAAACGCTGAGACATGTCTTAAAATATCTTCTTTGATGTTCCAGAGAAGAAAGAAAGTCGTGGCCTAATGGTTAGAGAGTCAGACTCGTAATCCAAAGGTTGCGGGTTTGAGTCTCGGTCCGGCAGGGATTGTAGGTGGGGGGAGTGAATGTCCAGCACTCTCTCCACCCTCAATACCACGACTGAGGTGCCCTTGAGCAAGGCACCGAACCCCCAACTGCTCCCCGGGCGCTGCAGCATAAATGCCCACTGCTCCGGGTGTGTGTTCACGGTGTGTGTGTGTTCACTGCTGTGTGTGCTCCGGGTGTGTGTTCACGGTGTGTGTGTGGTATGGTATCATGCTTTTTCTCTTTCACTCATGATGGAAGTAAAGAGGCACAGTTGGTTTAAATCTGAGGCATGTGTTTTAGCTGTAAATTGTGTAAATGGGTGGATGAGTGTCCGGTCATGTGGCTCTGATCTCCTGCGGGTTAGTTAACTCCAGTAAACTGTGCTGTACATCCAGCATCACCAGAGAGTTACATCATCATCACCCGAGTCTCATGTTTAATCTCGTGGCTGGTTGTTTAATGTTTATTGACTCTCTGTACAGCAAGTTCTGCACCGTATTGATTGATTGATTTTAATTGAGTGAGAAGCTGTAGTGATTTTCTGGAGTAATGGACAGCTGGAGCACTGCTTTAACGATGAGCGAAGGAATGTAACACAGCAGATATATGAAGCAGAGCGAGACAGCAGCGAACGCTGGAAAGCAGAGAGATGGAAGAGTGTGGGAGGACGGAAAGGTGGAGATGAACAGTTAGAGGACAATATGTCACGATGCGGCAATGAAGGTGGGCGGACAATAAAGCAGCGAGAGAGAGTGATGTAACTGCGTTTGGTCGCTCAGATGATGCTGACGCTCCTGGGATTCAGATCCAGCCCTGCGTTTGCATTTCAAACTCCAGATGTAAATATAAGCGCAGCCACATTGTTCCGCTCGTGGTGTTGCTCGTGGTGTTTGTCCAGGGCCTTCAGATGCGGCGTGGTGCTGTCTACTGAGGGCCCTCGTTTGGCCGGCGTCACATGCGTCTGTCACAAACGAGGCAATCCCACAATGCAGACAAATTAAAAATAGAGCCTTTCACTCGATATTTGTGTACACTGTGAATGTTCTTCTGCAGAAAAGAAATTCTGAAGTACATCACAATTGTAATAATTTGGCTCAAGCACATGCTTAAATACGGACTATTTTGAATTTGGAAAAAAAAAAAGTTTTCAAACAGAAAGAAACAAATTAGTTCACCCAAAAATTAAGGGAATTTATATATATATATATATATATATATATAAAGTGCATTATAATACTTAGTAGTAATTTAGTAATTTAATTAAACCATTTTAAATTTGAAAATAAATGTATAAGATACAGTTCTTAAAGGTATAACTCATCCAAAAGTGAAAAGTGAGATATTTTGAGGAATGTCCATACATTGAAAGTCCCTTGCGTTCAGTGTTGTTTGGTTCCCAACATTCCTCAAAATATCTTCTTTTATGAAAATCATGCAGTTTTATAATGACATGGGGGCGCGTAAAGGCCCCGATATACTTCAAACGAAATCAAAGAACAAACTATGACTTTCTGGGGGAGTTTGCTTTGGCTCCTAAACACCTTTGAGCTTCCATTGGTCTGTGGCAATTCTGCAATCGGTGGGTGTGTTCGGGAACGCCGCTTCTTTGACGTGAGAGTCTTTTTTTCTCATTCCACGGAGGTCAGACAGGAGAACATCTAGATTATGGAGCTTATAATATGACAAAACTATTTGAATTTGAATTGTGTAAATTTGAATTATTGACAGTGTCATTTAACAAAAATGAATATTATGTGGCACTTAACATTGTTCTGAATTTGATATTTTTTTGAATAATGAACATTTGAAATTTAACACAATTTAATTTATGGCAGTTTTTTAATAGACGTATATATATATATATATATATATATATATATATATATATATATATATATATATATATATATATATGCACACACATACGTTCTACTTTTCGGAGATCATCTACTCTTCCCGGTGGATGACCTCTGACCTACTTTCTGTACGATCTGAATTTCTGCGCTTTGAATTTTAAATATTGAATTTAATGTTCAGAATTTCTTCTTCATCTTGAAAACTTGAAGCTGTATTTTTTAAAACTGGATATTTACAGTCAAAGAATTCAGAACAAAAAATCTGCTGTTTGAAAATACGTCTATTAAAAACTGCCATAAATTAAATTGTGTTAAATTTCAAATGTTCATTATTCAAGTTTTAAAAAAGTATCAAATTCAGAACTATGTTAAGTGCCACATAATATTCATTTTTGTTAAATGACACTGTCAATAATTCAAATTTACACAATTCAAATTCAAATAGTTTTGTCATATTATAAGCTCCATACAACAACACGCGTTACTAGCAATACACTGGAGTGTCGAATAACTGAGCTGCTACAAATATACCTGTATGATCGCTCGTGGAGAGACTTTAAAGATTCAGAGAAGGCATTTAAATCCTAAAAAGAAATTGCAACGAAGCACGAGTTCTGCAAAGCGACGTGTGGAGGAACATCCGATGCAAGTTTTCCAAAGCCATGACCAGAATGAAAGGAAAGAGTGGAGATACGGTGGCGAGTAGCAAATAGATGTGGTTACACCATACTGCTGCTGCTGTTTTTTCTGTAAGCGAATTTAAAATGTATGCAATAAATGAAATGCCAAAAGAGCATGCAATAATTAACCTTTGTTTTTATCAAAATTAAGTCATGACAACACATAAAATATAAAAAGGTTCAATAACTTACCCAGTTTAATAAAATAAATGAACAATCATAAAATAAAGTAACATGTTTGTGTTATTGATATGACTCCATATTTGATTTTATTTTTCACATCAAGCTAAAGGTTTCAGACTATGAGCCATTCACACTGATCGCATGAAGGACTGATTATGGAAATGGAATGGTTCTTTTGCATTGCAAACATGATACTTGACTCTGAATTGCTGCTAATCATTATTCTTTTGTCTATAATATTCTGACCATCAGTACCCGTCTCACACCTAGACACATTTCATCATTGCGTCGTTGTTGTGTTTAGGGCATAGGCGCGAGCGGCGTGACACATAATAGGGATGGGCGATACCACAATTTTTGAATGCGATACGATACCGATACTTTTTGTTAATTTTTTTACGATACCGATACCGATACCACTTATTATTTTAAATGTTAATGTGATTTTTCAAAATAATATTAATAAAAAAAAAGATCATTAGATGTAAAGACAAAATTACATACACATACTGGCCATTAATAACAAATTTATTAGAAAAGCAAATTTGACAAATAAGTCAAAATGTTTAAACAACCTTCTTACAAAAATATTGATTAAACAGAAATCTTAATAAAATAAACAATACCAACAACATAAACTAGATGTTGCATATTTTCACTTATTTCTTATTTGTGAGTCTTATTTGTTTTTTTCTTTCAATATTCTGTTTACTAACTACATATTTTACAAAAAAACTCACAAAATTAATCTTAATAAAATAAACTAAAATACCAACAACATAAAATGTGCTTTCACATTTCTTAATTTTAAAGACATTTTTTCTTCATCTTCAACTTTCTACATTTTTGTAGTATTTAGCAATGCTCAGGACAACACTGTAAGATTACAGCAATTGTTGATAAAGATTTACTAATCTTTGAGCTGTAGATTAGCGTTTAAGAAAAGCAACATGTTAACATTTTTTGGTTTCAGCCGATTTCGCCTCTGACTAATTTACAGTCTATGGTATATAAACACTGCACACACACATACTGTATATACACACTGCACACACACACTCTGTATATACACACTGCACACACAGACACACACTCTGTCTGTATATACACACTGCACACACACACACACACACACACTCTGTCTGTATACACACTGCACACACACACACACACACTCTGTATATACACACTGCACACACACACACTCTGTATGCACACTGCACACACACACACATTTATATTTATTCTTATTCACCTAATGGTAACGAGAGAGAGAGAGAGTGTGTGTGTGTGTATGTACAGTTAATAGGTTAACTAATTACTCTGCTCTTTGTACCTGGATAGGGTTTGCCTCCTTTAAAACTCTCCTGTAACGTCTTCTGTCGGACAGAGGGAGACTGAGCAGAGGAACACTGGGCAGCTTCTTTATAAGTTTCAGGGTGTGTTGTCTGTAAGTGTTTAAAAAGGTTGCTTGTATTGTTGCTGTGTACGACATTCTTATCACAAATATTGCATTGTGCAATATTTTTTTCTGCTGATGAGAAGTAGCACCACACCACGCTACGTTTCCTCTCTGCCATCGTGCCATTCTGTAATGCGGAAGTGTGCGACTTGCGTGTGTTGAGTACGTAAGTTAGCTGAAAGACACATGATCGCTCACATTCTGCCGCAGATTGATTGGTGTAACGTCTTATAAACAAAGCGTCACCGATTATCCTGTACACAGCGCTAAAACATTTAGTTATGCAGAAATTATTAAAATATATTTAAAATATCGATACTTTTAAAAAAATATCGATACCAAATTAAAAGCTACTGAGTATATGATATATCGATATCGATATATCGATACTCAGCATCGATGTGCACATCCCTAACACATAATAATCTACGCCTCCAGCAGCGTTCAAATACAGTACGCCGTCACGCAGCCTTTTCAAACTTCTTTTTGCCCCCAAACGAAGAACGAAAACGAACTTCGTTTGAAGTATAACGGGGACTTAAATGCTCATTTTCGAGTGAACTGTCCCTCTAAGAAGATTCTTTTGACTTGAGATGCTCCCTATGTAGACAGCTCACTACAGATCGAGTGAACTGAAGCTCTCTGTCATGTCACACCGGTCACCGGGCCATTGAACGCGGTGAGTTTGCGGTCACACCGGTCAGATGCGCTTCATCAATGTGAGACATTAAAGCGGCAGAATGAGAAATCGGTCCTCACAGGAGCTCTGGAGAGATTCTGCGAGAGAGAAGCAGTCCTTCCTCAATTTCAGGCTCTGAGATGACGGTTGTGTAACGCAAACACAGAGATATTTCAGTGCTCAGACAGCTCTCAAACCTGCTAATGTGATCGTCCTGATGAACGTTTGAGCCGTTTCACATATAAAGACTGTGTGACGCTGCTTTTATCTGACACAGTGTGAGTGTGCGGCTGTGGGCTGAGAGGATGCGGCCTGATGTTTGTCCGGGGAGATCTGTGCTGTTTGCTTTGTACTGATGTTAGACACGCCGCATTATTCATGTCCTCTGGGCTTTCTGTGAGCTCGGTCTGGGGTAATGTGAACACACACACACACACACACTCTCCTGCTGAGTCGAGTCCTCTCGAGGATTTTTTGTTTTGCCGTTATGGGTGGCTGAATTAGAGATAAGATGGATTTAGTGCAGAGGATCGTCCCCAGGAGGCCCCCGCCCCCCCCCTCTCTCTCTCTCTCTCTCTCTCTCTCTCTCTCTCTCTCTCTCTCTGTCTCTCTCTCGCTCTGTCTCTGTCTCTCTCTCACTTAATGTGTCTCACTCCAGATATCTGAGCGTGCAGATCATCTTACTGTCAGATGGATAGATAGATAGACAGACAGACAGACGGATAGACAAATGGACGGACTGACTGACTCGCTAGATAATTTATCTTTTTTATTTATTTTTATAAAATATAAAATAAGAATTCAGAGGAAAAATTTTGTTCATTGAAAAAAAAAACAACAACAAAAAACATATTTGTAATAACTAACTAGATAAGAACATTTGGGAGTGTAAGTGTGTGTATGTTATACAACAAAACATTCCAGTATCATTAAGTTTAACACAGATCTAATTTTACTCATGACATGAAAAACCCCATTATAAAAGCCTATAGGAGAAACTGAAGGGAACCTGTGCTGAGTTAGTCTTCACACCAGCAGCTCTCTATTAGCAGAAGCAGATTAATCTGATCAGCTATAGAGCTGTGTCTGTAAACACTGATTCAACGGCAGGTGTCTCCTCTTCTCCGGCTGAACCGGACTAGAATCACGTTCTGAAGGAAACGAGGCTGTTTTCCTCACATCAGAAGCTCAGGTGGAGATGAATGAGAAGGATTTCTCAGTCCTCTTCATGCGTTGGGTAACCCGTTGCTCGTCCGGCTCCAGCAGAAACCCGAGCGCTGCAGTATTGGAAATCGAAGGTGAGATCTGTCCGGCCTGCTCTAATTGTTTGGGGAGTTGAAGATGGCAGAGGAGCAGGGTAATGGGAAAGATGATACGCTCGGACACACGAGAAACGAATGCCGATAACGTTGCTGCAGTGCTAATGGTGACGCGTCAGCAGCTGGAATCAGTCCGCTTTAACTCACCGGCTTCAGCGGCCCGAGTGGCTTACAGCTTCAATTTAGCGGCCTGAACGTGAAACAAAACCATCGAGTGTACGTTTAGGAAAGTACAAGGACATTTATTAACATTTAGATAATAAGAACTTGCATGGGTTATAGTTTAGGCCCAGAGACTCAAACCAAGATTAGAAGTTAAAGACAGACCTCATCAGATCCAATGAGGCCTTTAACTGCAGTTGACTTTCATTAGACTGTCTAATCAGAGCCGGACAGACATTAAACCGGACTGAACTGACTCTGCGGGAATAATGAGGCCCACTCTGTCTTTCTGCTCGTTCCACAATATCTCTCAGCTCCTTGTCATCTTTTCAGTCGCTCATTAGCAATCAGGCAACGGGGATGTTTTCCTGCAGAGACAAACACACTTTCAGAGGTTTGCATCATTTGTAAACTGTCACAGAAAACAGAGAAGAGAGGAAATAATGGAAATGAAAGAAACGTGTGACATCTTGATGCTTGATGAGATGCTTTGCGTGTGTGCGTGTGTGCATGTGTGCGCGCTCGCGTGTGTGTGTGTACGCGTGTGCGTGTGTGTGTGTGTGTGAGAGAGAGAGAGGTTGCGTGAGAGTGAGTGTGTATCAGTGTCTGTTGATCAGGTGACTCTAATTGAAGCGGCTGTTGATAAGCTAAGATGCTTAAGTCAGTGGGTTAGTGAGGAGCTGGTGATCTGCAGCAGATGTGGAGCAGCTGCTTTAATCCAGAGAGATTTACAGGTTTAGTCTCCAGCTCAAGGGCATCGTGAGGATGAGCATCACACCAGCAGTAACAGACAGCGAGTGAGGATGAGCGGTGTGAGAGTCAGGTGCTGGTTTGACTGGATGGGATCCATTGTTTTGCTTTGATCGCTGTGTTCATATCTGCTGTCCATCCTGCTCCTGTCCTGTCCTGAAGAGTTCAGCTCCAAACCCAACCAAACACACCAGTGATCCTCCAGGAGGAAACACACACCATTTACTCTCATCTGACCGTTTGTGCATTTGTGTTTGAACCGGAGATCAAAAATCATCTTTTAAAATACTAAATGTCTTCAGTAATTTCACAGAGCAATAGTGAAATTCTGTTCTGTCAGGATAGTTATTTGCTTCCTTCCCTTTTTTTTTCTTAAGATAACTTCACTTTTCTCATTTCAATGCTGGGAAAGTGCTGATAGTGTATTATAGTTATTCTTTTATAGTTATACATGAAACCAGGGGTATTAAAGTTAGCTACAACTGAAACCATAAAAATAAATGTTCACTGAAATGAAATAAAAAAAACATATTAGAAACATTGTATTTAAAGCCTTTATGTATAGTGCATTATATAGGGGTTATTAAAGGGTATAATGTATTACAATTATTCATAATGTGTGTTGTAATACCTTATATCTTGTCGCAAATAATTATAACCAAATTTAAAATGCATAGCATAACAATGAATTGGTAAGTGTTATTCATGAGATTGTATAATGCATTATTAGGTGCATTAGAAGGCATAATTAATACATTAAAACCACTTTTAGCATGCATTATACATAAAGGCTTTAAGTAAAGTGTTACCAACATATTTTATTTAAGCTAGTTTTCAAGACAGCACTTTTCATTTTCTTTTAGTTTAGTTAACTTAATATGCTAAAAAAAATCACTAATAAAAATGAAATCTAATTTGAAATATAAAAATATATAAAATAAAATAATATTAACAGGATTATAGTAGTATCTCAGTGACATTAAGTGATGTTTTATTAACAAATTTCTGATTTATCCAATCAGCGCACAAGCAATCTCCTATAAATAACCAAGTATGTCCTACCTTCATTATCTCGACTTTCAGCATCCCTCCACCACCCCGACTCCACACCTTTAGCCCGTTCTACCCCCACACAGGGAGAAGCACTCGGGGGAGCACTTTGAGGCCGAGCTGAGCACCGAGCTCGGACCCCTCTCCCCGGACAGCACGCCAAATACGCTTAACCTTTACTCAGTTTGATTATATGTAAGTGTGAACTCATGAAACTGAATTTTCTCAGATGTGTACTGTAAAGCTGCGCTGAAGCCGTTTGTAGAGGAATAAGCGAAGGTTTGAGTGGTGTTTGGTGTGTGGTTGACGGTGTGAGTGATCAGCGATCTCTGCGTGTTCCTGATTTAAACACACAGCACCGCTGCAGTATTAATGGGGTCACCTGTGCTTTCTCGGGCCATCCTGCTCCGGCAACGCTGTTCGTTCCCGGGGAAGGACTCTGGCGCTCCTCTGAATGTAGGCCACGCTCTCCCTGCAGAGTAAGCTGCTTTAGTGCCCTACACAGCCAGTGACACTGATGAATCGGGCCGGTTCTGTTGGTCCCAGTGTTAATGAACTGCTTTTGTAAGCTGTTCAGATTTGTGTGTGGAGCGTAGAAGGATGTGTGTAAGGTTTGATTCGTCTGTTCATCCCGCAGAACAAACCTTCAGTCGTGTGTTTCTGTCAAGACAGACGGCTCTGTCTGTGCGAGCGCTGCTTTCATCCTCTGTACCTCCTTTGAGTTCTGCCTGATATTTCTGTGCTGTAAGGCTGCAGAAACAAGATGTCCCGGCCGCTGACCTGATCACACCATCTGATAGAACAGAAGAAAAGCACCTTTTAATAGGATTTTGAGTGTTGAGTTCCATGTTTGGAGAGCTCATTGATATGCTAGTGTACGGCTGGAGAAAATGAACCCTGAGCACATCTAAAACAGGGTTATTACTAAAACTAAAACCATCAAAAGTCATTGCTTGAAATAAAAGACATAACACTGAAAACTAACTGAAATAAAATAAAGAAGAAAAAATTATGAAGCTGAATTACTAAAATAACTAAACTAAATAAATGAAAATTTCACTCAGAATGAAGAAATCATTCAGAATTTGTTCTATTTATGTTCAGTTGTCTAGTGAAACATGTCTGAAACATCTCAATCTCATGGTTTAATTGCAGTTTTACACTCAAACTGAGAAGATGATCTTTTGTAATCTGGTCATTCAAGATGTTCGCTCTCAAAAATATAGTTTCCAGAATGGGATTTTCACATTGATTCTGTAAAAGACCCATTTATGGTTCCCCAAAGAACCCTTCAGTGATCAGTTCTTCAAAGAACCATGTTTTCCTAATGAAGAACATTTCATTAGTCTGAAGAACCTTTTTCTACTGTAGAAACCCTTAGTGCTTTCACGGATGTTAAAGGTTTTCATGGAACCTAGGCTGTATTTAAATTGTGAATTATTTAAAATGCAGGAGTTAAAAAAAAAATCCAATAGTTTCAAAGCAGCTTTAATGCAACATTGAGACAGAAATGAGACTTCATATCTGTAATATAAAGAACATGATTTTGAGAACTGACGACAAACTGATGAATCTTTGTCAGTAACAGAATTACAGCTGAAGTCAATAACAGCTGACCGTCTATAGATCAATGCTCCAAGCTTCTATATGAGCGGATCTTCAGCGTGTGACTTAAGCGGGTGTAAACTGCTGCGCTAGGCTAGCTCTGGTGCATTAGCATCTGTCTCTCCTCAGGGTGTTCAGCCAGAAAGCAAGGCTAATCGATACCTCAGTAACAGCAGAACCTGCACTGCTCATTTGAATTAGCTCTGTTCAATACTTTCCCATTCACACTCATTTGCATTTTAGCCTGAGAGTGTCTCATTAGCTTCCTGCGTGCTTCTTCTCCGCTGTAGGGCGCTAATGGTTGGACGCGCTCGGCTAAGTGTGTAGCGTGGGGAGCGCTAGAGCGGTCATCACCCATCACGCACGCGCTATCAGGGGAAACGATCTGAACTTATCAGCAATCAGCATTAATGTTGATGTAGTGTTGTTTATGAGCATTAATCATTTAGGACAGGCCCCATGCTAGCAGCACCCGATTAATCTGTGTAACGCTAGCACGGAAATTGATGATGATGAATTACAGCGTTTATCAAGTCAGTCTCCATTAGCAGAGGCGTTGAGGAGTCATCAGTGATCAGACACGCTTCCGCTAAATTCAGTCCTGTGAGGAGCAAGAGAGCAGCGTTAATAACATCAGATCTGACGCAGCGCTCGCCTCAGACGGGATTCAGAGCGACTGAGTTTGGAGGAACACTGCACTTAAAAACACATGATGATGATGATGATGATGAGCTGCTTGTTTCATCTGTGCATTACAGATAACATCTATTTGAAAATTTGCGTTGACGTTTTTGGAGATGTGAGCTCCAGAGCGTCCGCAGCCTCACCTCGGCCAGATCTTCTGGAATTTACCGCTGGCTCTGATATGTCTCTATAGAGGTTAAACATGAGATAGAATTAATCTAGCAGACAGTCTTTTTTGTCAATAATCTATTATTTGTTCCAGAGTAAATAATTTTTTGTCTGAGGGCAAAGTATCATAACATTATATTTTATGTAATTTTAATGCTTTATATCAGAGCGTTGCTTTTGTAGTTTTGACTGAATTACTTAGTGTTTTAGTATGGTTTCTGTTTTGGTTTTCAAAACTAATGTGAGAACAGTGAAGAACAGAGAAGGTGCCAGTAAAAGGTCCGTACACCATACTAATCAAGCAATTACAACTGTTTATTGTTGGTACACACAGCTGATATCAATAATAATGATAATGATCATAGGTGAATGCATAAAAGAATAGTGATAATCAAAAATAAACATATTAAAGAAGGATGATCATAAGCCAGTGCATAATACAAGAATGATCATGAGTGAATGGATAAATTATAATATTCGTAAATGAATAATACACTAACTTGAGCATACACTAAAACTAAAACCACAAGCAAAGTATTATAACCAATATACAACCTCAGAACTGTGCCATCATCTTCACCCTTCAAAAGATTGGGGAGCCCGTTTCAGTCACAGTAGAAGACCAACACCTGTCCGAGAAATGCCGTGCGATGCGCACTTATCCCACGGCTGAGCTTCCACTGTTTCTGAAAGAAACCCCATGTTTTATACTTCACAATTAGGTGCAGGTTAAGAACAACCCTCCAAGTGAGAGAGAAAGCAAGTTGGTCAGGCTCGCTCCCCCTCCCAGTTGGGTGCACCCGTTTTAGTTACCAAAAGATGAAATCCTTACTCGGCAACATCTCTGAGGTTTCGCAATAAGTGTGTTGTGCCAGAATTCTGCACCTGGATGATCAAACGACAACAGTTTCCAACCTTATCTTGAAGGTCAATGTAACCCCTCTCTTGTGCTTTCCCAGGAGATTGTGATGTTGTTTTGCACCAGTTGCAACCTTGTCCCTAGCATTTCAGTCTCTAAATGTTCATCCATTGAGCGTAACACAAAAAACAACCCATCTCTTACACTTAGCAGATTATAAAAGTTGGTTTTATTAAATAGTATTGTTCAATAAATAATATTTTATATAAATAAAAGTAGCATTTAAAGTAGCCTATTTAGTATTGAGAAGCAAAGTGTGTGTTTGTAATGGTGATTTTAGTTACATTATTCCACCATTAGATGGTGACAAGAGACTATTTTATGAGTGAGTCAGCAGTAAAGACTTTTATATTGAAAGAGACTGTAAACAAGGACAGTATTTTTTTTACTTTAAACAGCATGTAAGATGCAGCCAACAGCTGAAAAGATACTATGACAAAGATATCGCTTTTCGAGATAGATATAGAGTGAAAATAGTTTTTACACTGCGCCGATGTGTTTCTGTTTATGTAGTTATATATAATCAAAGACATTTTAACGAATGTGAGATCAGCTCTGCCATGACAGACTCTGACTGAAAGAGTAAACTGGCTGTAGAAGTAGAGCATTTACATTAATGTCTGTTACAGTGTTCTGAATGGACATTACCAAGATCATCATCTTTCCGTCTGTAGGCGTGCAGTGTGGAGTAGCTTGTGTGTTTAAGCCTAAAGTTAACTTCAGTTGTTACGCATACAGTGTGCGTGATATAAATTTCACCCAAGCATTCTGGTCAAACCTGAAGTATACTATCTGTGGGCTTCAGATTACAAGCCAGAGCTGAGGGAATCAAGAAAAGCATTTCACTGCTAAACAGAGAACAGAACAGATGGAAGAGAGAAGAATCAGATCAGAGAGACAGAGAAGGAGAACCTGATGTGTGAGCGTGTGAAGGTGCGGTCATCTGTCACGATGGACTCTGAGGAAACACTTGCTGAGGGAATGAGTGTGCTGACATGAGAGCGAATGATAAAGCGGCGCTCTCGCTGAGACGGATGACTCTTAACCTGTGCACATCTGTCACACACACACACACACACACACATTACTGATACGCTGTATAAATGTTTGATAAGCCATTTAGAAACACCTCTAAAATATTCATAGAGGTCGCTGTAGAAGGACATTCAGTGGAAACACAGGTGTGCGATGGAAATCTGGAACTAGAAATCAAACCAGCACATGGAAATGAGCAAAATGAATATAAAATTTTAAATATAAAGACACACATGTTGTGAAATAAATGCTAAATCTGTTGGATTGTTCTGTAGTTCTGTGTGGTTGATCGTGTAAAGGCTGATTCAGATGAAGCAGGTGTCTGAGACGCTCTTGTCTTTTAGTTCTCCATTTATTTGAGTAGATTTGCATTTGATGTTCTGAAGCTCTTGGGGTTTAATGTGCCAGTTAATGAGGAGAATGAGTGACATGTGGAACAAACAGATTATATCATTATGTTTCTGGAGTAGAGCAGGATTGTGTGTATCAGTTACAGTTTTTTACAATCATTTTTGCACTAATAACAGAACCTTCATGTAATTTTTCAAAACCTTAGACACATAATTCACAACCATTGATCAAAATGGACATTTTTCAAAACACTTAACACTTTTTTCCAAATGCTTGGATACAATACACATAAACCAAAGATCTTTTGTTCATTGAACTAAAATCACTGGTTCAAAATGACACAACTTAACATCAAAGTATTACTAATTCAAAATGCAGCTTACACATTACATCTGAATTGAGTGTTTCTTCATTTCACTATAATGATCCAACTATCAGTTGATACAACTGCTTAAAATGCTATGTAACTGTTGCATTACTTGTGTGTATGTGTATTGTGTGTGTGTGTAGTGTATATGCATGTGCGTGCATATATATATATATATATATATATATATATTAGGGCTGTCAATGTTAATGCGATAACGCATGCGATTAATCAAAAAATGTTAACGCTTTAATATTTCTTTAACGCAAATTAATCGTTTGATAAGGTTTGACCCCAACTTCTTGCCGTCATCGCAGCCCGGAAGGTAATCATTGCCTGCGTCCCAATGTGTACACTATCCATCCTAAATTCTATGTGATATTAGTAATTTTCAATACTATTTAGGGCAGATAGGGTGGGTAGTATGCACATTGGGACGCAGGGATTGTGTGATTATGAGGCGCCGGGCTAGATGAAAGTGAAGCGAACGCAGAGAGAGAGAGAGAGAGAGAGAGAGAGAGAGAGAGCGAGGGAGGGAGGGAGAGAGAGAGAGAGAGAGAGAGAGAGAGAGAGAGAACACACAGAGAGAGAGAGAGAGAGAGAGAACACACAGAGAGAGAGAGAGAGAGAGAGAGAGAGAGAGAGAGAGAGAGAGACAGAGAGAGAGACAGAGAGAGAGAGAGAGAGAGAGAGAGAGAGAGAGAGAACACACAGAGAGAGAGAGAGAGAGAGAGAGACAGAGAGAGAGAGAGAGAGAGAGAGAGACAGAGAGAGAGACAGAGAGAGAGAGAGAGAGAGAGAGAGAGAGAGAGAGAACACACACAGAGAGAGAGAGACAGAGAGAGAGAGAGAGAGAGAGAGAGAGATGTATACTCATGTGTGATAAGGGTACAGTGAACCAGTGTTGCCAGGGTGACGGTTTTCCTGCACAATTGGGCTATTTTGAAAATATAATTGTGGGAAAAATTATAGAGTCATGGGTTGCGGTTTTTTTTGGGCTACTTTTATAATGTACCGCGGCCGCCCAAAGTGTATATATACACATGTGATCACAAAAGGAAGTTATTACAAACACTCGATGGCGGTTTAAAGTGAGTTCTGAGTAAAAGTGCACTATTAATCTCATAAATTGTCTTATGTAGCATGATGCTAATGTTAGCTCTAATGCACCTGCAGAACAGGTCCAATTCTTCTTCATAATGCATTTCATCATAATACTTCATGTAAAGTCACAAGAAAATGTTTTGCTGTATTTATTTAGAAATACTTTTGATAATAGCTGGGTAAATGTGTACTGGGATTGAAGCGATGTGGCTTAGTAAATATTACATTGCCAGAATAAAGGCTGATAATGGCTGAATTAAAACAAAAGAATAATAAGGATAATGTCTCATACCTGGAGGAGATGTGAAAGCTTCTGTTTCCTTAAACTAGTTTGTCATGCATTTCTTTATTTCAACACATTTACAGGTAAATCCTAGTATTTTAAATTTGCGATTAATCGTGATTATTCGTCCACGACTGTGATTAACGCGATTACATTTTTTAATTGATTGACAGCACTAATATATATTTATACACACACACATACGGTATGCATACAGTATATATACAGTATATATGTATACATGCGTGTGTATGCATGCACGTGTGTTTGCGTGTGTGTGTGTATTTTGTGTGTGTGTGTGTGTGTATTTTGTGTGTGTGTGTGTGTGTGCATTCATGCGTGTGTGTGTGTGTGTGCGCGGTGGAGGTCACGTCAGTGTCATCTCAGCTGTAATTGCGTGTGGATGCCGTTCTCAGATCAGTGTGGTGGATTTATGATTGTCCTCCTGCGTCGAACGAGCATTCGCTCAAGGCCCGGCTCCGCTGACGGATGATGGATGTGTGAGGCTGCTGTGGGATCGTGGCTTTACGCCTTGACAATTCTCTCGGAGGTCGTTAGAGTTCATATTCCTCCATCAGTTCAGACTGCAGGTGTCAACCGTGCTGGAAAAGGGTAACACTTTAGAATACTGTTTCTTACTTACTGCATAACTAATAAGGAATTATTGAAGAACTAAGAGGTGATTAATTCATTAACACCTAACTCACTACTGTTAACTACTACGGAAGATGTGTTAACTAATCAGTATGTAATACAATTTTATGATTGTGTTAAGTAACAGTTAGCTAAACAATAACTAATGTATTCTGTCATACCTCAAGAACTACTATTAATTATCTACTAGTTAAAGTTCAATAAAAATAAATATGAAATAACTACTACTGAACAATTATACGCAAATAGTCACTATAATAATCAGGTTGTGGCCCACAAATCAAGTACTTGAGCAAAAGTACAGATACCCAATAAAATATTACTCCAGTAAAATTATAAGTAGGCCTATTAATTTTTTAAATTACTTGAGTAAAAGGACACTATAGTACCAACTTTGTTACAGTCCACTACTACTATTATTAGCCTATAATGGAAATGAAATATGCATTTTGTTTGCTGCACACCCAAAAGGACTCATTATTATAATTGTACATAACGAGGGGTGAGAACCAGAA
This sequence comes from Barbus barbus, assembly GCF_936440315.1. Classification (NCBI taxonomy): domain Eukaryota; kingdom Metazoa; phylum Chordata; class Actinopteri; order Cypriniformes; family Cyprinidae; genus Barbus; species Barbus barbus. Next base: position 733,028 of record NC_136730.1, read on the forward strand.
GGGCAACTGACAAGTGACATTTTGGGTGAAATGGATATATTTAATATATATATATATATATACTGGCAAAAGTATACTGTCATTGTTACAGGGCTGACGAGACGTGAAACATGCGGATCCATATGCAAAGCTTTATTATGAAACATGGTCAGAAAACAGGCAGGGTCAGAGATCGGCAAACAGGTATGGCAAGGGCAAGACAGAGCAATCCGTGGAGCAAGCGTGGGTCGACGATCGGCGAACAGTATCCAAAGGGGCAAGGCAGAGAGATAATCCAGAGTCGAGAGCAATAATCCAAACGGGGAGCGAACAGAGTCCAAACGGCAAGGCGAAGGGTTAATCCAGGAAACACGGGCAGGGTCAGACACGGCAAGATAAACAAGGCAAGACTAGGACTATAACAATGGCTCTGTAAAGTTGCTATCGCTAGGTGAGTGATAAACACTAACAATACTCGGCCCGAGCAAGAGCAAGTCCCAGACTTAAATAGTGAGTGAGTGATTGTGAAATGATAATCAGGTGTGTGTGATGTGGGAATGGTGACAGCTGTGATCTGTGCAATGGATTGTGGGAACTGTAGTCCAGTGTGCTGTGTGGTGAGTGAGTGACATCTGGTGGCGAGTTAACGGAAGAGCATGGCCAGGATTCGTGACAGTCATCCATGAGTATACAAATGTTTATTATAAACGATTGAAATCAGTGCACAAAGTCAGATCAACCTATGGTAAGTGTTTGTTTTGGCCCTCCTGTAAAGTTAGTGAAATGTCACTTAAGCCTTTCTGGTTCTCACCCCTCATGTTTTTGCCTGTATGGTAAATAATTTCCTTGTTCTGTAGGAAATCTGCTTCGGAAAGGAACCGCAACTCAACTGTCTTGCCATAACTATCCAACTTACTACAGATACAGTACACTCTGTAAAATGGTGCTTTGTTAATTAATCAATTAATCAATTAATTTATTTTCTGAAACACTGGGATGAAGCTGTTGGGTCATATTTGTTTTTTAGTCTTAGGTAGTTTTTGTGTTGTGTTAATGCCTAGTTAACGGCAGTTTCCCTGAGCCCAGCTCCCGTATAAGTAATTAATTCCTTATTAATTACTAAAGGTTTCGCTATATTTTCACTTTAGAATAGGCCTACTCTTGCAGGTTCAAAATAAGTCCTGCATAATTATTTGATAATTATTTATTAATTACTAATGAGCTCCCTATGTTTTCACTTTAGAATACTGTTTCAGGTTCTAAGTAATTCTTGCGGAATTATCTAATAATCCTTTATTAATTACTAATGGGTTACCTGTATTTTCACTCTCGCTCAGTCCCAGCCTTACATACAGGAACTGAATTAATAGTAATATGGTATATGCTGAGGAGGCACACATACAGTACTGTATATAAAATATAAAAACTAAGGTAAGTTATCGCATGGCACTGGAGAGGTGGTGGGGTTCCTATCAGATGCTGATTTCTTACAAAACAAACTCAAAACAATTCACTATACAGGCAAAACCTCTGTTAAATATATTGCATTTATTAATATTGCATTTTCATACTGCTACTACTACTAATAACATTTATATGAAAGGGTCACAACTCAATGTAATTGTGTATGACTGTTCATTAGTAGTTACTTCATAATTATTTTTATTGAACTTTAACTAGTAGATAATTAATAGTAGTTCTTCAGGAGGTATGACAGAATACATTAGTTATTGTTTAGCTAACTGTTACTTAACACAATCATAAAATTGTATTACATACTGATTAGTTAACACATCTTCCGCGGTATAATAACCTTTTTTATACCTATCTAACAAATCACTGCTAGAATTCAGCTGAACCCACTTTCCTATTAATCAACTAAAAATGGCCACGCAAGTGCAGACACTGACAAGATACGAGATACAGCACGAGACCAAACGCCATTTCAGCAACTCTCAACACAGTAAACTAAATGTGTATCTCCATCTGCTCTACTGTTATAAAGATCTTATTCATTTATTGAATGTATATTGATGTATATTACAAGCATCAGAATTCCATCATATAAATATCAGCATCTGCAGCAAATTCATATTTTTGCTCAGTTTGAGTCTCTGAATAACATCGAGCTGTTTTTTCCTCCATATTCTGACTGTATCAGACTATATGAGCCATAAAAGCACAATGGATCAAACATGATACAAAACAAGAACATGCTTTTTTTTATATTTTGTCTAAAACTTCCATGCAGGGTTAATTTCATGCACACACACGCTAGTGCTGAGATCGTATTTTGCAGCAGAAATGGATCTTTTTTTTATTATTTGTATCAGGTTTGGTCGTAAAGGGCTCATGTCATGATGAGGAATCAGATGTTTCTTGCTAGATATTGGAAGTTAAATCGTTTTCTCCTGTCTGTGGATCTGCTGCTGTGAAACACAATGGTATTTTTAGCCCGACGCTGGCGTGGCTCTGTGTGTTGGTCGGTGTAAGCGGATGGCAACAGATGGAGTGTCAGCGTTTGTCTCCAGGCCTCGCTCGTGTCTTATAGGACGTGTCTCACTGCTTATAAAGCTTCACAATCAGGCCCTCTCCTGCATTCTAATTGCTAATTAGTGCTTATTGGCTTCTTTTAACACACTGTCTGACCTCTTTAGAAGCAACTGAAGGGGAAATGTGTTTATAATGAGACTGAGAGTAGTTTAATGGCACTAGTTAGAGTCCGGAGACAAGTGAGAAACTTCTTAGTCATTAATGCTTAAACAGGGTGAAGAGCTCAACACTGCACAAGCACTTTATAGTATTTATTTATTTAATCTGTCTGTATTTATTTGTTTATTTATTTATTTTATCCATCATTTTAGTTCAATCTACTTTTTTATTTAGTCAGTTTATTTTAGTTGGTTAATCTACTTGTCTTTATCTTTCATGTCAATGTTTATTTGTATTTATTTATGATCCTTTTGTCTTTAATTGATCTATTTGTCTATTTTGTATTTTCTCTTGTTATTTATTTATTTTGTCACTTGTCTGTATTTATTCATCATTATTTAGAATCCAGTTGTTGTCTGACAGTCATCTGATTTGATCTGATGATGTTTGTGACACAGATGAGCAACAGATTCTGCAGTCAGAAGTGATGTATATACAGCTCGTCTTCAGCAGGAAACATGATAAAAGAGGAGAGATTAAAGTCATTGTGTTTCTTACAAAGGAGCAAAAAATCCAGATGAAAGGGAGGAGAATAAAATCAGAACGTTCTGTGCTCATAAAATCACCATCATTGCAGCAAACCAATAACAGTCTCACAGACAGATGGATGAGAGAGAGACACTCCATTCCTTAGAGAAGAAAGAGAAGAACTTCTGCTCTAAAGGCTGCAGTAATCTGATCAAAAATACAGTAAGAAATACAGAATATTTCAGACAGTGAAATATTATTATAGTGTAAAACAGCTGTTTTCTGTGTGAATATGTGTTAAAGTGTAATGTATTTCTGTGATCTGCAGCTGTATTTTCAGCATCATTACTCCAGTCTTCAGAGTCACATGATCTTCAGAAATCATAATAATATACTGATTTACTGCTCAAGAAGTGTGTGAGTGTGTGAGTGAGTGAGTGTGTGTGTGTGTGTGTGTGTGTGTGAGCGAGCATGTGTGTGAGTGTGTGTGTGTGTGTGTGAGAGCATGTGTGTGAGTGTGTGTGTGTGTGTGTGAGTGTGTGTGTGTGTGTGTGTGTGAGCGAGCATGTGTGTGAGTGTGTGTGTGAGTGTGTGTGTGTGTGTGTGTGTGTGTGTGTGTGTGTGTGTGTGTGAGAGCATGTGTGTGAGTGTGTGTGTGTGTGTGTGTGTGAGAGCATGTGTGTGAGTTATGAGGTGTGATTTGTGCATTTACTTTGCAAACTAAGCTATCTCCTGGAGCTGAAGAGTGACGAGCACTTGTGCTGATCGCGAACAAAACAGAGACATTTGATGCCGTTTCACTTACCGTCTGCAGTTCTGAATCATGACCGGGATCTTTTATAGCTGGGACTGCTCCATCTTTCAGTATTAAACGATGTGCAAATCCAGCGTCACACTGTGCCTTGTCTTTAAAACGCTCGTCAACAAACACACTGCATCCACTGTTTCCATAGAGTTTTTCGGGAAGGTGAACAAGGTTATCTTTCCCTCTCAACCAAAAACACACTTCTTTGATGGGCGCGCGCGCTCTCACTCTGGTGGAGGTGTGCACGGGCGCGTTCTTCTGGGAGAAAAGCCCATATAAGGAGCTCCACCCTCGTTTACGTCATCAAGAGCCAAGATCGGGAAAAATTCTCCGAAACTTGTACGAACCCGGAAGTAAGATTTTTGGCACAGAAATACTGTCCATTTAATTAAGGTAAATCAATTAATTAAATCTTGCAGTTGGTATTTGACAGATTTTACTGTAGCAATTTGATAAAACTATACATTTAGTAAACATGTCTAAATGAAATGCCTAGCTTAAAAAAGGTGTTAAAAATGACCCAAAGCTAACCCAGTGATGTGTTAATATTGCTATATGTTGTTGTGTTAGTATAGTTTTGACCAATACATTTGTTTACACAAATATTAATCGTTGGATTATTTGGCTAAAATTTTGCATTAACCAGTATGCTATTGTTGTTGTTATTATTATTATAGTCATGTTAAATTTAGAAATTTAGTTAAGTTCAGTGCACTGACAATATTTAGCCTACATTCAATTAGAACCATTTTTTTTCAAATGTATTGGTTGCAATTGTTTTAATTTACAAACCAAGCAATGAAGACACAAAAAGAAACAAGCTGAAGTCAAGTAAATGTGATTAGAAACTCTCATAAGCTGACAGTGTGTTGAGGGAACACCTCCAGGAACAAACCAACACATGACACGGCATAGGGAATGCCCAAAATGAACAGGTAGCAGTCTTTAATTGGGCTTGTTAGTGATGTAACAATATGTATTTATTTGTCAATTTATGTAACCTGGAAGTACCCTTTGAGACACAGTGTGTCCTCTACCAAGGAGAGACTGTCAAGGCAGCAAAAGGCAAAAACAAAACACCAATATCTAGAAAACAACGTAAAATGTTACTATGGTGGTGCTTTCATTATTATAGACAGGCTGCCAGTTCATGAATAAAGTGAGGGCTTTATAAATCATTTTCCATGGGTCAGAGCACACATTATTTTTTTCTGCCTTTTGTCTGTGGTTTTCGTTAAGTACCACTTTCAGTTTTTTTATCTGAAGTTATTTTAAGAAACTTTAAAAAATATGTGATTATTATCCTATGACTCTGGAGGATAACTTTAAGTACTACAGTCTTGATCACTCAGTTGAAATGACTGACAGTTTTCAAATGGCTGTTAATCATCTGAGCTTTATTAATTTTTTGGAACCAAGTCAGTTTGACTTGTTCTCAAGATATAGGCATTTTGTTGAGGAATGACCAGACCAGACAAATAAAAACAAGATAAATAAATAAGCAAATGAACAAATCATTTGGACAATTGAACTCTTCACAATTGTGGGCTATTTTTTTTTTTTGCCATGAAGATCTGTGGATTATATATATATATATATGCCAAATTATGTGCAAATTTCAGGAACAGGATAACTTCATAAAGATTTGGCTTTACTGAAAACAATAACTTTACAGACAAACACTAAAATGAAATATAACCTTGTTGATGCTTAGGCTACGGCAAGGATTCTAAATAATCCTTATTTTGATTGTATCATGCATTCCCGTGGAGTTATTAGCAAAAAACAAGCAGGCCTAATTACTGCGCCACCTTGTGGCTTTTCACCAAATTCAGTAGCTACACTTGATTTCACACAACACATGACTACTCGTTTTATAATGCTAAACCATTCGGATTACACATCATTAAGGAACTGCTGGCCGCAAAATTAAAAAGTCATAAATTCCTTTATGATTAAAGGAAATCAAATAATAGCTTGGTTCTATGATTCAGGGGAACAATCCTTTTGTTTCTGGCCCTTGTGGTTCAAGGGTTAACAACATACTTGAGTGACGGGGCAAATATTTTACACTTACACTACACTTACAGTATGCTTACACACTAACGGTCACCTGATGTAAGATGAGAGACATTTACAGTGTACATATAGTAAACTCCCTTTAAATCATGATTGTCATATTTATTTGCACACATTTGTAGGTAGTGTATTTTAGCGAATAAAAAAGGCAACCTCACTGTTTCCCAACCTTGTTCCTGGAGGCACACCAAACAACACATTTTCCAACTCTTCATCATCACATCTCAGTCAGCTCATCACCTCTTCAGTGGAGACTCCAAGACATGAAGCAGTCCGAGGAGGGAGACGTGCAATGCTGTAGAGCCTTCAGGGTTAGGAAACACTCCACTACATGTCTAAGCTTCAGAAAGACCAAGACAATGTTTCTTCTTTTTAGAAGAGGTGAAAAATGATACATTTACAGTACATTCAAACACAGTGTTGTACATTGCCCTGCAGGCTGCATATTTATTCCAGACTATATATGCTTGTTGTTTTACCTAGGCAGCAATATTACCTTAAAGCACACACATAAATAAATATATAAACATATAGAAATTAGATATATATTACTAATAGTAGAAACTGTTGTACAACCCACAAAAGCATGAAAACAGTGTGTTATGATCATATCCCAAGTGAAAAAAGTACAATAGTAAAGATAATAGAATTTAGCCTAAGTATTAAGCTAATATCCAGGCGTTTATCCAGGCGTTTATTCACACGTTTATCCAAACGTACGTTATCCAGGCATTTATCCACACGTTTATCCAAACGTACGCTATCCAGACGTTTATCCACATGTTTATCCAAACGTACGTTATCCAGGCGTTTATCCACACGTTTATCCAAACGTACGTTATCCAGACGTTTATCCACATGTTTATCCAAATGTACGTTATCCAGGCGTTTATCCACACGTTTATCCAAACGTACGTTATCCAGACGTTTATCCACATGTTTATCCAAACGTACGTTATCCAGGCGTTTATCCACACGTTTATCCACACATACGTTATCCAGACGTTTATCCACATGTTTATCCAAACGTACGTTATCCAGACGTTTATCCACATGTTTACCCACACATACGTTATCCAGGCGTTTATCCACATGTTTATCCACACATACGTTATCCAGGCGTTTATCCACACGTACGTTATCCAGGCGTTTATCCACACGTTTATCCACACGTACGTTATCCAGGCGTTTATCCACATGTTTATCCACACATACGTTATCCAGGCGTTTATCCACACATACGTTATCCAGGCGTTTATCCACACGTTTATCCACACGTACGTTATCCAGGCGTTTATCCACATGTTTATCCACACATACGTTATCCAGGCGTTTATCCACACATACGTTATCCAGGCGTTTATCCACACGTTTATCCACACGTACGTTATCCAGGCGTTTATCCACATGTTTATCCACACATACGTTATCCAGGCGTTTATCCATACGTTTATCCAAACGTACGTTATCCAGACGTTTATCCACATGTTTATCCAAACGTACGTTATCCAGGCGTTTATCCACACGTTTATCCACATATACGTTATCCAGACGTTTATCCACACGTTTATCCAAACGTACGTTATCCAGACGTTTATCCACATGTTTATCCACACATACGTTATCCAGGCGTTTATCCACATGTTTATCCACACATACGTTATCCAGGCGTTTATCCACATGTTTATCCACACATACGTTATCCAGGCGTTTATCCACATGTTTATCCACACATACGTTATCCAGGCGTTTATCCACATGTTTATCCACACGTACGTTATCCAGGCGTTTATCCACACGTTTATCCACACGTACGTTATCCAGGCGTTTATCCACACGTTTATCCACACGTACGTTATCCAGGCGTTTATCCACACGTTTATCCACACGTACGTTATCCAGGCGTTTATCCACACGTACGTTATCCAGGCGTTTATCCACATGTACGTTATCCAGACGTTTATCCACATGTTTATCCACACATACGTTATCCAGACGTTTATCCACATGTTTATCCACACATACGTTATCCAGGCGTTTATCCACACGTTTATCCACACGTACGTTATCCAGGCGTTTATCCACACGTTTATCCACACGTACGTTATCCAGGCGTTTATCCACACGTACGTTATCCAGGCATTTATCCACACGTTTATCCACACGTACGTTATCCAGGCGTTTATCCACACGTACGTTATCCAGGCATTTATCCACGTTTATCCACACGTACGTTATCCAGGCATTTATCCACACGTTTATCCACACGTACGTTATCCAGGCGTTTATCCACACGTACGTTATCCAGGCATTTATCCACGTTTATCCACACGTACGTTATCCAGGCATTTATCCACGTTTATCCACACGTACGTTATCCAGGCATTTATCCACGTTTATCCACACGTACGTTATCCAGGCATTTATCCACGTTTATCCACACGTACGTTATCCAGACGTTTATCCACACGTACGTTATCCAGGCATTTATCCACACGTTTATCCACACGTACGTTATCCAGGCATTTATCCACACGTTTATCCACACGTACGTTATCCAGGCATTTATCATGAAATTACAAAATGGCGGCGCGCACAATCGCAGCGGCTTCTCTCTCTCCCGACAGAACGGTGTTTTCGTGTTTTTTGTCTTGTAAGTCGCAATGTTTTTGCACATCTTCGTCTCGTCTACCTGTCTGTAAGCGCGCATACAGTCGTGAGTTTCTGCTCGATGTCGGCAGAATCACATTTTTTGAGTTAAACTCAGCGCACGCCGAAGAGCTGCGGGACCTCGGTCTGTTCCGAAAGCCTACTCCATCACCGACCCCCACTACTGCATCTCGCCCACAGCGGATGATGTAACAGTCACAAAGTCCATCACTGTCCGGGCCAACCAGAAGCCGTGGATGACAGGGGAAGTCTACAGAGGACTTCGTAACTAACGTAAGTACCCCCCCCCCCCCACGGCTCCCCACACAGCCAGGACCAGCCACCCCCACCTACTTACAAACTGTAACCAGCACCTCTCACTTGTGCAGCATTGGACTGATCACTACCTCATCCAGCATTGACTGCAAACTACCTCCTCGGATAGTCTCATAAAAAGACTGTTCTCCTGTCAATTTAACAGACTGGCAAGCTCTTTTTGCACTACACATATATCTGCACAGTTTTGGTTTATTTAACTGGTTTGCACTCCATCTATTCTGCCATGTGCCTTATGCCACTTTATCAATTTCTTTATTTTTTTTCTACAATGTCCTTACTTGTATAGCTATAGAGTTGTATGTACATATGTTTAAACCGTATTATCTGTATTTGAACGTGTTTAATGTTAACTGTAAAAAAAATCCTTTCTCAGCTCCAACACGTGACCATGACGTCTAACGTCTCATATCTTACGTCTGACGCCTGATTACTATGGGATTTTGGCCAGACGCCTGGCGAGCGTATACACGTTAGTTCACCTCTCAGTTTGCTTCGCGATCGCAAAAAGTGCACAAATCACACCTCATAGATTTGTAACACCTCATAGTGAGTGAGCGAGCGTGCGTGCGTGAGTGAGTGAGCGAGTGTGTGTGTGTGAGTGAGTGAGTGAGTGAGTGAGCGAGCAAGTGATTGTGTGTGTGTGATTGAGTGTGAGTGAGTGAGTGAGTGTGTGTGTGTGTGTGTGTGTGAGTGAGTGAGTGTGTGAGTGAGCGAGTGTGTGTGTGAGTGAGTGATCGAGCGAGCGAACGTGTGTGTGAGCGAGTGTGTGTGAGTGTGTGTGTGTGAGCGAGTGTGTGTGTGTGTGTGTGTGTGAGCGAGTGTGTGTGTGCGCGTGTGCGTTTGTGTTTGTGTGTGTGTGTGAGTGTGTGCAGGGGAAACCTCCATGCTGATCGTGGATGTTTGGTGATGAACTGTAAAGCGTCTCATACAGAGGATCAATCCCAGATTCTCTGTCACTCATCCATATTCATGAGCATCTCTCTTCTCTTTCATCATCAGGAGCGTCTCCTCCGGCTTTGTCTCTTCTCAGGCTGTCGTCTGTCAAGTGTTGCTCTCATGAGGAGCATCAGACAGACAAACTCAATCGGACGTGCCGCTGGGATGCACTTCTGTCTCTGACTCCTCTGAAGTGTGTTCGCAGGAATCATATGCTGCTGATTCAAGAGAACGATTCAAAATCAAGAGGAGCGTTCACCCAGAAACTAGAGCTCTGTCCTCCTCGTTTCCTGCTTTCTTCTCTGAAACTGAAGGAGACTTTATGAGAACTGTGATCTGTTCAATTACAGTGAGATCAAACTGAATCGCTTCAGCTTCTAGAAGCGATTCCTAACAGTCATCCATATGGGTCTGTACTATTCAAGTCCTCTGAAGCCATTCACTGAAAACCTGCTGTAGCTCAGCATGGCGTCTTTATGAAGTTGTGAATGCCAATTAATGACTAATTTTAGTTGAGATTTTCAATGAATCAATTGATCTGCTTCACAAACCTGCTCCATTTACAAATTGGACTCGCTTCGGATGCAATGAGTAATGGTCCACTGGAGGTGAATATTATATAACGCTATCATATGACTCGAAAAAACCTGAAAAGCTTCAGTCCATGTTTATTTTTTTTTATTGTATTAAAACAGTAACTAGCACAATGTCTTTTTCAAAAGAAAGTCGGATACGGATTTGAATGACACAAGGGAGCATGCATGATTTTGGGGTGAACTGTCCCTTTAAGAGTGAATCATTTTGATTTATAAGCATTTAACAGTCACTGGCGAGTTTCCCTTGATAAACGTGGAAACTGGCAGAGAATGAGGTCTCTCCTCATCTGTGTCCCTCTTGGATATTTGCCTTGAACAGATGGGACAAATTGTTTTTTTTTAGTTGATTTACTTAAGCTAGGACACTTCCAAGATGCTTCTGTACCAAAATATATACAATATATTACAATAAACAAGAAAGGACAATTATTACACAATTAGTTCCAGTCCTGGTCAATGAGTCGTTTGAATTGTTCCCAGAGCCAATTCTTTCAAAACAAAACAAGTGACTATTTCTGACATAGAAAGATGTGGTTCCAAATTCAGCATGATTCATTCAGGTTCAAAACAAGTGACTCTTTGAGTTACTGAAGCATTTGTTCAAGTGATTTGTTCATAAGACTGGTTTATTCGAGAGGATCCAATTAGGTTCCATTTGGTTGATTTTGCTGTGTTTGTGACTAGCAGTTGTGTCGTCATTTTTACTTGAGGACACTTGAAGTTTCTCTGAGGCTCGATGGAGATCTGGACTGATGAAGGGTTATTGCAGGCTGTTATGCAAATCAGCTCCCTTCTAAGCTCATCATACGAGTCTGATCTGGAGCTCGACATGCACAGCATGTTTGATGACATTCACATTAAGGCAGTGTTATTATTTTATTCCTACAGATTCATCAACCTTGAATTTATGTAGAGTAATAAAGAGAGAAATGTGTTTTGCTGTACCAGTCACACACACAAACACATACATAAATGCATGCTCAACAGCAGCGGTGTCATATTAGTCTTCGGTGTGCGGCTGTTTTGCTCACTGAGGGGTAAAATTGAAAAGCGGTCTTAGTTGTTGAACAAACAGCAGACGGTCGTTGTGTCCAGCGGTGCTCAGAGACGTAACCATCTTTCAAACACACACACTCTTCAGCAGACACGGGTGGTTAAACACACTTCACCAGGAGAGATTGCATTACTGGACGTGTTTCATTGAGTCCATTAGCTCACGCTAACACACCGTCATCAACTGTATGTGCTCACGAACACACGATGATGTCACATACAATTACTGATGAATGAATGTGTTTGTGGGTGTTTTGGAAATGTATTTTTTGAAAATGTATTTTAAGAAATGTCTCTGTTTTTTTAAATAGAAGCTTATTTCATGAATAGTGTCTTCAATTTAGATCCGTTGTGCTGCTCGGTGTGCTGGTGCTTCTAGAATCTTATTCAGATTCGTGATTTGTGAAGCAAATCACTTACACTCCTTCTTGAACCAGTTTGGCAAATTCAAAGGAATCAAATTGAATCAAAAGCTTCATTTGCAAACTGGATATCGCTGTGACCGATTAGAAAAGATTGTCGCAAATGTAGCGAGAGGCTCTCGAGATGCAAAGCTGCACTTAAGTACAGTAACAAAGTATTTGTAATTTGATACTATACATCACTATATATAAACTCAGTATTGTCACAAATTAACTTACAATTTCGATATATAAACTTTAAATTGCGATATATAAAGTCAGAATTGTGATATATAAACAGTATTGGGATATATAAACTCAGTATTGCGATGAACTCAGTATTGTGATTATATAAACTCAGTAAAGCGATATATGAACTCAGTATTGTGATATATAAACTCAGTATTGTGATATATAAACTCAGTATTGCGATATTTAAACTCAGAATTCTGATTTGTATTAACTCAGTATTGCGATATATAAACTCAGAATTCCGATTTATATAAACTCAGTATTGTGATATATAAAATCAGTATTGCGATATATGAACTGAGTATTGTGATATATAAATTCAGTATTGCGATATATAAACTCAGAATTCCGATTTATATAAACTGGGGGTGGTGATGGCGCAGTGGATAAGACACATGCCTTTGGTGTGAGAGACCCGGGTTCGAATCCACTGTGAGACACCAATGTGTCCCTGAGCAAGACACTTAACCCCCTAGTTGCTCCAGAGGCGTGCGACCTCTGACATGTATAGCAATTGTAAGTCGCTTTGGATAAAAGCGTCAGCTAAATGAATAAATGTAAATGTAAATAAACTCAGTATTGTGATATATAAAATCAGTATTGCGATATATGAACTGAGTATTGTGATATATAACCTCAGTATTGCGATTATATAAACTCAGAAGTCCAATTTATATAAACTCAGTATTGTGATATATAAACTCGGTATTGTGATATATAAAATCAGTATTGCGATATATGAACTGAGTATTGTGATATATAACCTCAGTATTGCGATTATATAAACTCAGAAGTCCAATTTATATAAACTCAGTATTGTGATATATAAACTCGGTATTGTGATATATAAACTCAGTATTGCGATATATGAACTCAGTATTGTGATATATGGACTCAATATTGTGATGTATAAACTCAGTATTGCGATATATAAACTCAGAATTACGATTTATATAAACTCAGTATTGTGATATATAAACTCAGTATTGCGATATATGAACTCAGTATTGTGATATATGAACTCAATATTGTGATATATAAACTCAGTATTGTGATATATAAACTCAGAATTCCGATTTATATAAACTCAGTATTGTGATATATGAACTCAGTATTGTGATATATAAACTCAGTATTGTGATATATAAACACAGAATTCTGATTTATATAAACTCAGTATTGTGATATATGAACTCAGTATTGTGATATATAAACTCAGTATTGTGATATATAAACTCAGAATTCCGATATCTATAAGCTCAATATTGTGATATATACTCATTATTGTGATGTATTAACTCAGTAGTGCAATATATATACACAGAATTCCAATTTATATGAACTCGGTATTGTGATATATAAACTCGGTATTGTGATATATAAACTCAGTATTGCAATATGTAAACTCAGAATTCCAAATTTATATAAACTCAGTATTGTGATATATAAACTCAGTATTGTGATATTTAAACTCAGAATTCCGATTTGTATAAACTCAGTATTGCCATATATTAACTCAGAAATCTGATTTATATAAACTGAGTATTGTGATATATAAATTCAGTATTGTGATTATATAAACTCAAAATTCCAATTTATATAAACTCAGTATTGTGATATATAATCTCGGTATTGTTAAATATGAACTCGGTATTGTGATATATAAACTCAGTATTGAGATATATGAACTCAGTATTGTGATATATGAACTCAATATTGTGATATATAAACTCAGTATTGCTATATATAAACTAAATATTGTGATATATAAACTCAATATTGCGATATATAAATGCAGAATTCTGATTCATATAAACTCAGTATTGTGATATATAAACTCAGTATTGTGATATATGAACTCAATATTGTGATATATAAACTCAATGCTGCGATATATAAATGCAGAATTCCGATTCATATAAACTCAGTATTGTGATATATAAACTCAGTATTGTGATATATGAACTCAGTATTGTGATATATAAACTGAGTATTGCGATATATATATACACAGAATTCCGATTTATATAAACTCAGTATTGTGATATATGAACTCAGTATTGTGATATATACTCATTATTGTGATGTATTAACTCAGTAGTGCAATATATATACACAGAAATCCGATTTATATAAACTCGGTATTGTGATATATAAACTCAGTATTGCAATATATAAACTTAGTATTGTGATATATGAACTGAATATTGTGATACATAAACTCAGTATTGTGATATATAAACTAAATATTGTGATATATAAACTCAGTATTGCGATATATAAATGCAGAATTCTGATTCATATAAACTCAGTATTGTGATATATAAACTCAGTATTGCGATATATAAACTCAGAATTCTGATTTATATAAACTCAGTATTGTGATCTATAAACTCAGTATTGCGATATATAAACTCAGAATTCTGATTTATATAAACTCAGTATTGTGATATATAAACTCAGTATTGCGATATTTAAACTCAGAATTCTGATTTATATAAACTCAGTATTGTGTTATATAAACTCAGTATTGCGATTATATAATCTCAGAATTCCAATTTATATAAACTCCGTATTGTGATATATAAACTCAGTATTGTGAAATATGAACTCGGTATTGTGATATATCAACTCAGTATTGTGATATATAAACTCAGTATTGTGATATATAAACTCAGTATTGTGAAATATGAACTCGGTATTGTGATATATAAACTCAGTATTCCGATTTATATAAACTCAGTGTTGTGATATATAAACTCAGTATTGTGATATATAAACTCAGTATTGTGATATATAAACTCGGTATTGTGATATATGAACTCGGTATTGTGATATATAAACTTGGTGTTGTTATATATATACTCAGTATTGTGATATATGAACTCAGTATTGTGATATATAAACTGAGTATTGCGATATATATATATATATATACACAGAATTCCGATTTATATAAACTCAGTATTGTGATATATGAAATCAGTATTGTGATATATGAACTCAGTATTGTGATATATACTCATTATTGTGATGTATTAACTCAGTAGTGCAATATATATACACAGAATTCCGATTTATATAAACTCGGTATTGTGATATATAAACTCAGTATTGCAATATATAAACTTAGTATTGTGATATATGAACTCAATATTGTGATATATAAACTCAGTATTGTGATATATAAACCAAATATTGAGATATATAAACTCAGTATTGCGATATATAAATGCAGAATTCCGATTCATATAAACTCAGTATTGTGATATATAAACTCGGTATTGTGATATATGAACTCAGTATTGTGATATATAAACTCAGTATTGCGATATATAAACTCGGTATTGTGATATATAAACTCGGTATTGTGATATATGAACTCGGTATTGTGATATATAAACTTGGTATTGTTATATATAAACTCAGTATTGCGATATATGAACTCAATATTGTGATATGTAAACTCAGTATTGTGATATATAAACGAAATATTGTGATATATAAACTCAATATTGCGATATATAAACGCAGAATTCCGATTCATATAAACTCAGTATTGTGATATATAAACTCAGTATTGAGATATATGAACTCAGTATGTGATATATAAACTCAGTATAGCGATATATAGACGCAGAATTCCGATTTATATAAACTCAGTATTATGATATATAAACTCAATATTGTGATATATAAACTCAGTATTGTGATATATAAACTCAGTATTATGATATATAAACTCAATATTGTGATATATAAACTCAGAATTCTGATGTATATAAACTCAGTATTGTGATATATAAACGCAGTATTGTGATATATAAACTCAGTATTGTGATATATGAACTCAGTATTTTGATATATGAACTCAATATTGTGATATATAAACTCAGTATTGTGATATATAAACTAAATATTGTGATATATAAACTCAATATTGTGATATATAAACTCAATATTTTGATATATAAACTCAGTATTTTGATATATAAACTCAGTATTGCGATATATAAATGCAGAATTCTGATTGATATAAACTCAGTATTGTGATATATAAACTCAGTATTGTGATATATAAACGCAGAATTCCGATTTATATAAACTCAGTATTGTGATATATAAACTCACTATTGCGATATATAAACTCAGAATTCCGATTTATATAAACTCAGTATTGTGATATATAAAATCGGTATTATGATATATACTCAATATTGTGATATATAAACTCAGTATTGTGATATATAAACTCAGTATTGCGATATATAAACGCAGATTTCCGATTTATATAAACTCAGTATTGTGATATATAAACTCAGTATTGCGATATATAAACGCAGAATTCCGATTTATATAAACTCAGTATTGTGATATATAAATTCGGTATTGTGATATATAAACTCGGTATTGTGATATATGAACTCAGTATTGTGATATATAAACTTGGTATTGTTATATATAAACTCAGTATTGCGATATATGAACTCAGTATTTTGATATATGAATTCAATATTGTGATATGTAAACTCAGTATTGTGATATATAAACTCAATATTGCGATATATAAACGCAGAATTCCGATTCATATAAACTCAGTATTGTGATATATAAACACATTATTATTCTTTATTTCAGAATCAGAATCAGAATCAGAAAGAGCTTTATTGCCAAGTGTGTTTGCACACACAAGGAATTTGTCTTGGTGTTAGGAGCTTCCAGTACAGAAAGTACAAACATAGTGCAGACAACATATAATTAAGGTGATAAAGAACACTAATGAAGATAATATACAATAATTAAGGATAACAATAGTAATAAAAATAAAAATATACAGAAAAGAGACATGACCATAGACAGAACTGTGAATGTGCATGTGTCCTGTGTACAGATGAAGGTTTGATGGGTTATTTACAGATGTACAGTACCGGGGTGTGTTATGTGTTGTTCAGGTGGGATACGGCCTGGGGGAAAAAACTGTTCTTGTGTCTGGCTGTTCTGGTGCTCAGTGATCTGTAGCGCCGGCCAGAGGGCAACAGTACAAAGAGAGAGTGAGCTGGGTGTGAGGGGTCCAGAGTGACTTTCTTAGCCCTTTTCCTCACTCTGGAGGTGTAAAGTTCTTGGAGGCTGGGCAGAGGGGCACCGATAATTCTCTCAGCAGTCGTAGTCTTCTGATGTCTGTTTTGGTAGCTGAACCAAACCAAACAGTTATAGAAGAACATAGGACAGACTCGATGATTGCAGAGTAGAACTGTTTCAGCAGCTCCTGAGGCAGGTTGAACTTCCTTAGCTGGCGGAGGAAATACAGCCTCTGCTGGGCCTTTTTCGCAATAGAGTCAATGTGATTGTCCCACTTCAGGTCCTGAGAGATGGTGGTGCCCAGGAATCTGAATGACTCTACTGAAGTCACAGTGCTGTTCATGATGGTGAGTGGGGGGAGAGCAGGGGGGTTTCTCCTGAAGTCCACTATCATCTCCACAGTTTTGAGCGTGTTCAGCTCCAGGTTGTTAAGACTGCACCAGACAGCCAGCTGCTCAACTTCCTGTCTGTAAGCAGACTCGTCACCGTCCTTGATGAGGCCTATGACTGTAGTGTCGTCCGCAAACTTCAGGAGCTTGACAGAGGGGTCCTTTGATGTGCAGTCATTCGTGTAGAGAGAGAAGAGCAGTGGGGAGAGAACGCAACCCTGAGGGGCGCCAGTGCTGATGGTGAGAGTCCTGGATGTGAGTTTGCCCAGCCTCACTAGCTGCTGCCTGTCTGTCAGGAAGCTGGTGATCCACTGACAGATGGAGGAGGGCACAGAGAGCTGTCTCAGTTTGTCTGAGAGAAGGTCAGGTATGATGGTATTGAAGGCCGAGCTGAAGTCCACAAATAAGATCCTTGCATAATTCCCAGGTTTGTCGAGGTGTTGCAGGATGTAATGCAGTCCCATATTGACAGCGTCATCCACAGACCTGTTTGCTCTATAGGCAAACTGAAGAGGATCCAGCAAGGGTCTAGTGATGTCCTTCAGGTAGGCCAGGACCAGTCTCTCAAGTGACTTCATGACCACAGACGTGAGTGCGACAGGTCTGTAGTCATTAAGTCCAGTGATTTTGGGCTTTTTGGGGACGGGAATGATGGTGGAGCGTTTGAAGCAGCAGGGAACTTCACACAGCTCCAGAGATCTGTTAAAGATTTGTGTAAAGATGGGGGCCAATTGGTCAGCACAGACTTTTAGACAGGCAGGTGAAATACCGTCTGGTCCTGAAGCTTTCCTAGATTTCTGTTTTCTGAAGACCCGGTTCACATCCTCTACACAGACTTTAAACGCAGGTAGAATGGTGGGGGAGGGAGTAAGGGGGGTTGCAGGGGGGGAAGGTGAATGTGTGAAGTGCAGATCAGAGCGGGTGCTGGGTGTCAGTCTGGCCTTTTCAAATCTGCAGTAGAACACATTGAGATCGTCAGCCAGTTGTTGATTCTCCACAGACTGTGGGGGTGGTGTCTTGTACATGGTGATGTTCCTCAGACCAGTCCATACCGACGCCGGATCGTTGGCTGAAAGTTCTTTTTTCAACTTCTCAGAGTAGTTCTTTTTAGCCACTCTGATCTCCTTTGTTAGTCTGTTCCTGGCCTGGTTATACAAGATTTTATCCCCACTTCTGTAAGCGTCCTCTTTGGCCTGACGAAGTTGTTTGAGTTTCCCAGTAAACCACGGTTTATCATTATTGAATGATAAGAATGTCCTGGTGGGGATGCATATATCCTCACAGAAACTGATATATGATGTTACAGTCTCTGCGAGTTCATCCAGATCGGTGGCAGCGGCTTCAAAAACACTCCAATCAGTGAGGTCAAAACAAGCTTTTAAATCTTGCTCTGCTTCATTAGTCCATCTCTTAACAGTTCTTAATACAGGCTTAGAAGATCTGAGTTTTTGCCTATAGGTCGGTATGAGATGAACCAAACAGTGATCAGAGAGCCCCAGAGCTGCCCGTGGGACAGAGTGATATGCATCTTTAATTATTGTGTAACAATGATCCAATATATTACTGTCTCTGGTGGGACATGTAACGTGCTGTCTGTATTTTGGCAGTTCGCGGGAGAGATTTGCTTTATTAAAATCTCCAAGAATGATTAAAAAAGAGTCCGGGTACCTTTGCTCTGTTTCAGATATTTGTTCAGCCAGCTGTTGCATCGCGGCGCTCACGCACGCGTCCGGAGGCACATACACATTCACGAGAATGAAGGATGAAAACTCACGGGGTGAATAGAACGGCTTACAGTTTATGAAGAAGGCCTCCAAATTAGGAGAACACATCTTCTTCAGAGTTGTTACATCTGAACACCAACCTTCATTTATGTAGAAACATAGTCCACCACCTCTCGTTTTCCCCGTTAGCTCTGTGATGCGGTCTGATCTGAACAGCTGATATCCAGGCAAATGAAGCATGTTATCCGGGATGTTTTCACTCAGCCAGGTTTCAGTGAAGCACAATGCAGCAGAGTTTGTAAAGTCCTTATTTGTGTGGGTGAGGAGAAGTAGTTCATCCATTTTGTTAGGAAGGGATCGGAGATTCGCTAGATGAATGCTTGGGAGCGCAGTTCGGAAGCCGCGTTCGCGGAGTTTAACCAGCGCGCCGGCGCGCTTCCCTCTTTTCCGTCTGAGCGCGCGTTTGACTAGGACCGCTGCCCCTCCGACCAATACATCCAACAAAGCGTCTGAATAATCAAAAACCGGAAAAAAATTGTCCGGTGTGTGTTGCCTTATGTCCAGTAGTTCGTCTCTGGTAAAACTGACAGTAGGAGAATGACTAAACACAGAACAAACAAACAAAAACAACAAAAGTACGGGAGCGTTCCACACCACAGCAGCCATACTCGGCGCCATCTTGATATATAAACTCAATATTTTGATACATAAACTCAGTATTGCGATATATAAACTCAGAATTCTGATGTATATAAACTCAGTATTGTGATATATAAACTCAGTATTATGATATATAAACTCAATATTGTGATATATAAACTCAGTATTCTGATGTATATAAACTCAGTATTGTGATATATAAACTCAGTATTATGATATATAAACTCAATATTGTGATATATAAACTCAGTATTGCAATATATAAACTCAGTATTGTGAAATATGAACTCGGTATTGTGATATATAAACTCAGTGTTGTGATATATAAACTCGGTATTGTGATATATAAACTCGGTATTGTGATATATAAACTTGGTATTGTTATATATAAACTCAGTATTCTGATATATGAACTAAATATTGTGATATATGACCTCAATATTGTGATATATAAACTCAGTATTGTGATATATAAACTAAATATTGTAATATATAAACTCAATATTGCGATATATAAACGCAGAATTCTGATTCATATAAACTCAGTATGTGATATATAAACTCAGTATTGCGATATTTAAACTCAGAATTCTGATTTATATAAACTCAGTATTGTGATATATAAACTCAGTATTGCGATATATAAACTCAGAATTCTGATTTATATGAACTCAGTATAGTGATATATAAACTCAATATTGTGATATATAAACTCAATATTGTGATATATAAACTCAGTATTGTGATATATAAACTCAGTATTATGATATATAAACTCAGTATTATGATATATAAACTCAATATTGTGATATATAAACTCAGAATTCTGATGTATATAAACTCAGTATTGTGATATATAAACTCAATATTGTGATATATAAACTCAATATTGTGATATATAAACTCCGTATTATGATATATAAACTCAATATTGTGATATATAAACTCAATATTGTGATATATAAACTCAGTATTGTGATATATAAACTCAGTATTATGTTATATAAACTCAATATTGTGATATATAAACTCAGTATTGTGATATATAACCTCAGTATTGCGATTATATAAACTCAGAATTCCAATTTATATAAACTCAGTATTGTGATATATAAACTCGGTATTGTGATATATAAACTCGGTATTGTGATATATGAACTCAGTATTGCAACATATAAACTCAGAATTCCAAATTTATATAAACTCAGTATTGCGATATTTAAACTCAGAATTGCGATGTGTATAAACTCAGTATTGCGATATATAAACTCAGAATTCCGATTTATATAAACTCAGTATTGTGATATATAAAAACTCAGTATTGCGATATATAAACTCAGAATTCCGATTTATATAAACTCAGTATTGTGATATATAAATTCAGTATTGCGATATATGAACTCAGTATTGTGATATATAAATTCAGTATTGCGATATATGAACTCAGTATTGTGATATATAACCTCAGTATTGCGATTATATAAACTCAGAATTCCAATTTCTATAAACTTGGTATTGTTATATATAAACTCAATATTGCGATATATGAACTCAGTATTGTGATATATGAACTCAATATTGTGATATATAAACTCAGTATTGTGATACGTAAACTAAATATTGTGATATATGCGATATATAAACTCAGTATTGTGATATATAAACTTGGTATTGTTATATATAAACTCAGTATTGCGATATATAAACACAGATTTCCGATTTATATAAACTCAGTATTGTGATATATAAACTCAGTATTGCGATATATAAACGCAGAATTCCGATTTATATAAACTCAGTATTGTGATTTATATACTCAATATTGTGATATATAAACTTGGTATTGTGATATATGAACTCAGTATTGTGATATATAAACTCAGTATTGCGATATATAAACGCAGAATTCCGATTTATATAAACTCAGTATTGTGATATATAAACTCCGTATTGTGATATATAAACTCGGTATTGTGATATATGAACTCAGTATTGTGATATATAAACTTGGTATTGTTATATATATACTCAGTATTGTGATATATAAACTCGGTATTGTGATATATGAACTCAGTATTGTGATATATAAACTTGGTATTGTTATATATAAACTCAGTATTATGATATATGAACTCAGTATTTTGATATATGAACTCAATATCGTGATATGTAAACTCAGTATTGTGATATATAAACTCAATATTGCGATATATAAACGCAGAATTCCGATTCATATAAACTCAGTATTGTGATATATAAACTCAGTATTGAGGTATATGAACTCAATATTTTGATACATAAACTCAGTATTGCGATATATAAACTCAGAATTCTGATGTATATAAACTCAGTATTGTGATATATAAACTCAGTATTATGATATATAAACTCAATATTGTGATATATAAACTCAGTATTCTGATGTATATAAACTCAGTATTGTGATATATAAACTCAGTATTATGATATATAAACTCAATATTGTGATATATAAACTCAGTATTGTGATATATAAACTCAGTATTGTGAAATATGAACTCGGTATTGTGATATATAAACTCAGTATTATGATATATAAACTCAATATTGTGATATATAAACTCAGTATTGCGATATATAAACGCAGAATTCTGATTTATATAAACTCAATATTGTGATATATGAACTCAGTATTTTGATATATGAACTCAATATTGTGATATGTAAACTCAGTATTGTGATATATAAACTCAATATTGCGATATATAAACGCAGAATTCCGATTCATATAAACTCAGTATTGTGATATATAAACTCAGTATTGAGGTATATGAACTCAGTATGTGATATATAAACTCAGTATAGCGATATATAAACTCAGAATTCCGATTTATATAAACTCAGTATTGTGATATATAAACACATTGTTATGATATATAAACTCAATATTTTGATACATAAACTCAGTATTGCGATATATAAACTCAGAATTCTGATGTATATAAACTCAGTATTGTGATATATAAACTCAGTATTATGATATATAAACTCAGTATTATGATATATAAACTCAGTATTGCGATATATAAACTCAGAATTCTGATTTATATAAACTCAGTATTGTAATATATAAACTCAGTATTGCGATATTTAAACTCAGAATTCTGATTTATATAAACTCAGTATTGTGATATATAAACTCAGTATTGTGATATATAAACTCAGTATTGAGAAATATGAACTCGGTATTGTGATATATGAACTCAGTATTGTGATATATAAACTCGGTATTGTGATATATAAACTCAGTATTGCGATATATGAACTCAGTATTGTGATATATAACCTCAGTATTGCGATTATATAAACTCAGAATTCCAATTTATATAAACTCAGTATTGTGATATATAAACTCAATATTGCGATTATATAAACTCAGAATTCCAATTTATATAAACTCAGTATTGTGATATATAAACTCAGTATTGCGATATATAAACTCGGTATTGTGATATATAAACTCGGTATTGTGATATATAATCTCAGTATTGTGAAATATGAACTCGGTATTGTGATATATAAACTCGGTATTGTGATATATGAACTCGGTTTTGTGATATATACACTTGGTATTGTTATATATAAACTCAGTATTGCGATATTTAAACTCAGAATTCTGATTTATATAAACTCAGTATTGTGATATATAAACTCAGTATTGCGATTATATAAACTCAGAATTCCAATTTATATAAACTCAGTATTGTGATATATAATCTCAGTATTGTGAAATATGAACTCGGTATTGTGATATATAAACTCGGTATTGTGATATATATACTCGGTATTGTGATATATGAACTCGGTTTTGTGATATATAAACTTGGTATTGTTATATATAAACTCAGTATTGCGATATTTAAACTCAGAATTCCAATTTATATAAACTCAGTATTGTGATATATAATCTCAGTATTGTGAAATATGAACTCGGTATTGTGATATATAAACTCGGTGTTGTGATATATAAACTCGGTATTGTGATATATAATCTCAGTATTGTGAAATATGAACTCGGTATTGTGATATATAAACTCGGTATTGTGATATATAAACTCGGTATTGTGATATATAAACTCAGTATTGCGATATATGAACTCAATATTGCGATATATGCCCTCATTATTGTGATATATAAACTCAGTATTGTGATATATAAACTAAATTTTGTGATATATAAACTCAATATTGCGATATATAAATGCAGAATTCCGATTCATATAAACTAAGTATTGTGATATGTAAACTCAGTATTGTGATATATAAACTCAATATTGCGATATATAAACGCAGAATTCCGATTCATATAAACTAAGTATTGTGATATATAAACTCAGTATTGTGATATATGAACTCAGTATGTGATATATAAACTCAGTATAGCGATATATAAACTCAGAATTCCGATTTATATAAACTCAGTATTGTGATATATAAACTCAGTATTGTGATATATGACCTCAGCATGTGATATATAAATGCAGAATTCCAATTTATATAAACTCAGTATTGTGATATATAAACTCAGTATTGCGATATATAAACTCAGAATTCCGATTTATATAAACTCAGTCTTGTGATATATAAACTCAGTATTGTGATATATAAACTCAGTATTGTGATATGAACTCAGTATTGGGATATATAAACTCAGTGTTGTGAGATATAAACTCAGTATTGCGCTATATAAAGTCAGTATTGTGATATATGAAGTCAGTATTGTGATAAATAAACTCATTATTGCAATATTTTAGAATCTTTGAATATCGACATACACATTTGGATTTGCAATATACTATTATCTTAGAAATTTGAATTGTGAGATATCAACTCGCAATTGTGAGGAAAAAGGTACAAATTACCCCTTTTATTTTTAATTCTATGGCAAAAATGGGCTTCATAGTTCTTTTGTTTGTTTTTTTTAACTCAGATGTTCATGCAATCTTCAAAAAATATTTAAGTAAAATGTAAATCAAAGTGAATGTAAAAATGTTCAGCTGGATAATATCAGTCAATGATTCAGTAACTGTGACAAATTTAGCACACACACCACTGACACTGAGACAAACGTGTTACATGATGGATTCTGAAAGACATCTGACACTGTCGACAATTTAATGAGCTTATCTCATTAAAGTTAAAGACAAAGATACAAACACGCACAGAGGGAATGAAAGATGAATCATGGGAATGGAGAAATTTAGAAGAGAGAAAATGAAGCAGGTGCATTTGTGACACGAGGAGGCGGAGCAGAACGCAGCGTTACTGCGGCAACAAGCAATTAAACCCTCCTTCAGAGATTGAACGGCGCATGTGAAGAGCTTGACCCTCAGCGAGAGGCAGCATGAACCAAAACACATGCACACACACACACACACACACGTGTGTTAAAAACCAGAGAGCAGAAGAGATGAGACAGAAAGAGAAGAGCTCATGATGAGTCTTCATCAGGGTCTTTGGCTTTTATTCCAGTAAAAACATCTTAAAAACAACTTACAGTGCTTAAGAAGCAGCAATGCATCACATGAGACCTGCTTCTAGAGAATACACCTTGAAATAAGAAAAAATAAAACTTTCATTGACCTTTTTTACTCCATTAGTAAATAGTTTATTTTTTTGTAAATTTTGTTTGATTTACACTTGAAACAAGAAAGAAATAATCGCCACTAGATATATTCATCATACTGAACAACAACAAAAAAGGCGTATTATTTTGTGCAGCTTTGCTTCGCATCTGTAAATTATTCAGTTCTAAATGTTGTTAGATTTACACACTCTTTGCCAATGGATTGAGTCAAATGATCTAAATTCAGCACATGTTCTCTGAGAACAAGACTCATTATCTCATACAGTTTAGTTTCTCTGGAGGAAATGATCTTGTTTTCTGGATGTTTAGAACACAGAGGCGCATTAGGAATATGATCTCGGTGTCAGAAGGTCGTGATGTGTCTCAGCTCCAGCACGTTTAGTTGATCTGTGTTAATCATGCTTGTGTGACCACATATTCAGAGCTTTGATACGAGTTTGCAAAAGTTGTTTTTGCCTTTAGTGCAAGAATTGTGCAAAAACTAGCACAGAAAAGAATGCAGCACATTACAGACACCTGACTGTTTACTCAGACTGATGGTTTTGAAAGCGTATTATTTTCATTGGTGAAATTGAGCAAACTCACAGTATGTGTCTAAAATGTAACAGTCTTCGCTTTTTTTTATTAAACTTTTGTATAAATCAGTGTCACATTTGCAGTGGTGCAGAAATTGGGAGAAACCACACTCTTGCTGATGTGATGATATTGCTTAACTCTATCATGATTTTTTTTTTTTTTTTTCATATCTTGAATTTTAGGGTCATATAACTAATAGGCTGTATCATGTTCATCAGCTACTGCATCAGTGTAAGATGATGGACAGGACAGGACGAGGCGTTAATCATTCTAATGCATTTTTTCCATAATAAATGACAGCCGTATATATATATATATATATATAAACACTGTTTTATTTGAGCGAAACAGATGTACAGTATACTCATATGTACACAAATAGAGGACACATATATATGTGCAACAGAGATAAAACATATAGAAAACTGTCATTTTCAGAGGCACAACAGAAAGAGAGATGAGTCAAAGAGAGATGATTTGTCTCACACTGAAAGAGAGAATGAAAGAGAGATATGGAGCATTTTATGAGTTTTCTCTAAACGCTGAAACACCGATCAATCAAACTGTCAGCAGCAGTTTACACTCTCTTCTTCTTAAAGAAAGAAACTCTTTGTCATTTAAATGCATCAGCGTGTCTCTTATGTGTATGTGTGTGTGTGTGTGTGTGTGTGCAGGTTTATTTATCCTGGTGGGGACTTAAACCTGAATACACACAGACTCATGGGGACTCGTGTCATGGTGGGGACCTAAATTGAGATCCCATGGATACAAAAGCATATAAATCATACAGAAGAGTTTTTTGAGAAAGTAAAAATGCTGAAAGTTTCCTGTAAGGGGTAGGTTTAGGTGTAGGGTGACAGAAAGTACGGTTTGTACAGTATAAAAACCATTACGCCTATGGAGAGTCCCTACAAGGATAGCTGACCAGACGTGTGTGTGTGTGTGTGTGTGTGTGTGTGTGTCTGTGAGTGTGTGAGATTCAGATCTGGCTTCTGTAGCATCTGCGCTGCAGTTTGAGATGATGTGATCACTGTGTTCACTTCAGACTGTGTTCCAGTGATTATAAGGGACAGACTGAGGTTTTAGTTTAGAGCTGGTGTGACTGTAGATGGTGTGTGTTTGTTGTGTTAGAAGTGAAGCAGCACCAGTGGAATTACTGATCGCAGAGAGATGGAAAATACAGAAAGAAGGTCTTGATTTTCAGATCAGTTCTGAATGGGAATTGAAACCATGCGCATCTGCAGGCAGAATGAAGGTGATCTGCGAGCTGTACAGAGGAAGACTAGTGGAGGTCGAAGCTCTAGAACACCGAGGCAGAGCTTCAGAGCGACAGACGGATAGGAGGCTTTAGCTGAGGAGCGCTGGAGCGACCGGAGCAGTCTGTATATATATACTCCATATACTGCTGAGTTTTCATTTACACATCCTGAATTTACATTTTTATTACTTTCTTGAAGTTACCATCAGAACATTTGGCAACATTCATTATTTCTCACAAACACTGATGTGTACAAGCACGTTGAGTTTCAGTCTGAATGTGCTTTACTGACATGACAAATAATTGCTTTTTTTTTTTTTACTAAGCATCTGTATTTTAGCTGTATTTAGCATCTGTATTTTAGCTGTATTTAGCATCTGTATTTTAGTGCTAAACAAACAACATACTTAAAGTCACAGACTCTGTAATTGCTGTTTTTATATGTGCAGTGTAAGGTGCTGTTCCCAGTTTAATTGCTATTATTCTTTGTGTGTGTGTGTGTGTGTGTGTGTGTGAGGGTTGGAATTACTTCAGGCATTGTCTGTTTTTCTAATATTTTTATTTATTTACTTTTGGTAAGGACGGATTTGTGTGTGTGTGTGTGTGTGTGTGTGGTTTAGATGTGCTCTACATCTTAAGGAAACACTCTGGGGCAAATTAATTAAGACAACTGAGACAAATCACTAAAGCTTTAAAATATTTGCAGGATTCTCAGAATCAGTGGCATGACAACACAATCCAGTAAGCTTTTACATGAAGCCTCAGAAGAGCTGAACCTGAGTTAAAGCCAAACATTAAAACATTAATGCACTGCTTTGGTTTAGTGGTTAAAGATCTGGGCTGATTTCCAAAAAGTTGTAGGTTTGAAATCTTTAAATTCTTCTGAAACACTGTTTTGCACCCTTGAGCGCAGCACTTGACCCCGGGTTTCTCTGGGAGGAACGAACCTGCGGCAAAGCGTAATGTAAATCACTCCGGACGAAAGCTGCTGGAAATGAATAAATGTGCTTTCTGCTGCAGACTTCGGTTCATCTGCTCTTCTCATGAGGATTGTTAGATTTGTAGAAAGCACTCATGAATACAGGATTCCTGTCTTTCTGAAGCCAAACATGACGTGTCCTGATATGTCATCGAGTCATGAAAAATACAGCAGCGGAAACTTAAGAAAACCCGTTTATTCTGGAGAAGAGCGCGTCTCCCTAGAGAGTCTGCGGTTGGGAATAAGAGTTTCGCTCTGAGCCTTACTCTCGCGAGTATTCAGCACAGTTAGAACAAATTACTGCAAAACCAATAGAAATCAAGCTAAATTGTGAATATGAATGGTACTGAATCCACAAAGCAATGTGGGAGTTTAAGTGCTTTCATTTACTTGACACAAACCGTCTTAGAATAAATAAAGTTTATTTAAACACATTCTGCTGTGAAAAGACAAACACGCCAACGTTTGCATAGCAGGATTTTTCCAGTGCAATGCAGCGCTCAATAATGCCGCTGTACGTCGTGTAGGGAGAGAGAGTGTTGATGTGCCATCATACTGTATGTGACCCAGTCATCAGTAACAGGTGTATCTGTAGCAATAGCCAACAATACATTGTATGGGTCAAAATTATACATTTTTTTATGACAAAAATCTATTTTTGGCATACAAGTAAATATCATGTTCCATGAAGATATTTAGTGAATTTCCTACCATAAATATATCAAAACTTCATTTTTGATTAGTAATATGCATTGCTAAGAACTTCATTTGAACAACTTTAAAGGTGATTTTCTCAATATTTAGATTTTTTTGCACCCTCAGATTCCAGATTTTCCAATAGTTGTATCTCAGACAAATATTGTCCGATCATAACAAACCATACATCAATGGAAAGATGGTTTATTCAGATGATGTATAAATCTCAATTTCATAAAATGGACACTTATGACTGGTTGGTGGTCCATAGTCAGCTATGGTGAGAATGTTCATGTTCTTTCTCCATCTCTGCAGGGAAAGAGGAATCAGTGGCCACCTTCAAGGGGAACGAGTTCTTCTGTTACGATCTGTCCATGACTCCCATCCAGAGCAGCACGGATGAGATCACGCTGTCCTTCCGAACGCTCCAGCGCAACGGCCTGATGCTGCACACCGGGAAATCCGCAGACTATGTCAATCTGTCGCTGAAGAGCGGCGCTGTCTGGCTCGTCATCAACCTGGGCTCCGGCGCCTTCGAGGCGCTCGTGGAGCCAGTGAACGGGAAGTTTAATGACAACGCATGGCATGATGTTAAAGTCACGCGAAACCTGCGACAGGTAAGACTGAGCGCTCGCTTCTCGAATGCGTTTGCGTAGATATTGATCACTAACAGATGCGCTGGACGTCAGGAATCACTGTGGAAAGGGCTTTGTTGGCTGGAAATGTTGATTAAACGTCGGCCTGCGATCCAAAGTGCTTCCCAATGACTGCAGTGTGATTCCTGACAGGTCTGGGAGCAGCGGTGTGTGTTTTCTTGTTAGACCTGATCCAGAACAATACAGACCCATGCCTCCTGCTTCAGGACCTCATTATGTGCACCTTGACTTAATGTTCTGTTCGGAGAAGAGTTGTCCGTCTGAAATTGACTCCAACCTAATGAAGCTGGCAGTTTTAAGGGGACAAGAGCACCGGTCTTGTTCTACAGGCTGAAATCAAGGATTTAATGATCGGACCTGATTGGACTTAACATGTCCGCATTGACAAAGAACAGAATGGGTCTTAACAGAACAAATAACAGCACACAGCACTGAACGCGATATGGAGAATGCTTACCCCAGCACTCGTGAATCACATGCAACACAATGGCATCATTTATTAAAATAGCTTCATTACGAGCGCAAACTGATGGAGCGAACACAGTCCCGACTCTTATGACTCAGCGAGACGCTTCATTCGCACGCACATAATGAATGTTCATGAACAGAAACACAAACGATCTTCACATACTGAACACATATAGGCGATTTTTCAGCTATGCCCACTTTTGTCCTTGTAAACTGCATATCTTCCAGTTAAGCATTGGATGTGTCCTAAATACAATCTTAAAATCGTATATTCACATTTTCTGCATACTTGCACCAAATTACAGCTGGATTGGAAATTGTACACAATAAAAATAGTGATATTTACCTTTATTTTTTTATTTTTTTTATCTATATCTCTTCACTGACACCTCTCTTAAACTAGCTTTAGAAAAATAAATCTTTAACAGATGGAAATGATGCTAGTTTTAGAATTGATGTAAAGATGTATTGTCTATAATTTAGTTGGAACAGTTGTTTTCTATGCTGTGACATAGCGTGTTATATTGGAGGTGCTTTTATTTCTGTATTTTTTGTAGTTGTTTTATTGGTATTTTATTTTTAATAGTTGATATCTTAATGATGGATTTTTATAGTGTAAGATTAAAAATCTGGGTTTGGAGTGAGTAAAACAGTAAATTAGTCAATAGCTGAAGGAAAAACATTTTTAAATTGACCTTTATACAAAATGAATTGAAATCAACCACTGGGACATAAATGTGTGTATAGCTGAAGAAACACCCTTTCACTCTTGGTTTCTTTCCACACGTCTGACACACACACACACACACACACACACAGAGAGATTGAATAAAAGTGAAGAATGGTTCAATACGGCTGCTGTAATTGGCAGTCGCAGATAGCGGCGTGGAGATGCGATCGATTTCACTTACGGTCCTCGCTCATTTTGCCTCTGCTCTGGTAATTGTAATTGGAACGAATGTCTTGTCACCCGTTATAAGAGCGATTGTAATTGGCTGCTGTGGCACGAGAGCGTGTTCGCTGTAATAATGCCTATTGCTATTGGCTGATAGTGTGAATCCAGAGAGGAAACAAAAGGGAAAATCTTTTGTCCGCACTGAATTCAATTACACACTTGAGTCTTTATTCTCCTCAGAGAACAAACGAGGGATGCTTGGGTTCAGAATCACTCTTATAAAAACAGCTTAACCAGCTTTGTTGGTTTATGCTGGTTTAGCTACCCAAAACTCCTTCAAAGCCAACAAACCGAGACCGGCGGACCTCCTCAGGCTGCTTTTCAGGGGATTTAATGGAGGATTTGAGCCAAACGCATGATCAGACACCAGAGAATACATTGATACATGAAGATGCAGATTAATGACTGAGGGTTTGAGAGTAGCGTTTAATTCTAGACGTCTTAATGAGAATGTAAAGATGCACAGGATTTGTGCAAAAAATTCTGGGACAACAAATATCATCAGCTCAGTGAAGAAGCATATAGAAGTCATTGGAAAGACCCACCGTGATAAAAACAAGTGTGTGTGTGTGTGTGTGTGTGTGTGTGTGTGTGTGTGTCAGAGAGGTTGCTGGATTCTTGATCTGATTCAGACATACACTGACCTCACATTTACTCAAAGCTGTACCTCAGATAATCAATACAGTAACTGTGACATTCACTAACACAGAGAAGGAATTCTCCTCTAAAGTGTGTGCAATATATAACAGTCAGAATGAGGGAAATAAATAAATGAAAATCAATGCAATAAATAATTAAATGCAAGGCTGCAGCACAACATCGCCACCAAGTGGTGAGCAGTGAAAGTGTGCAGATGATTCTCTACTTCCTGATCTATAAAACTAACAAACAAATCCAAGATTTTAAGATATTAAGGTACTTTTGATAATTAAATCAAATAAAGAAAATCTTTGATAAAAATAAATAAAGTCATTCTAATATAAGCTGGCTGGTCTACTCAGTGTTTGTGTATTTGAATGTTTAGCAATGTTAGGATGAACTGAACGTGCAAAAAATAAATGTATTCAGTATTTCTGTCTTGTTTTCCTGTACAAATATAATATATATAATATAAGTCAAGACAAATTTACTGGAGAAGTGAAATGACTGATGTTGAATGAAGTGAGTTTAAACGAGAACAAATATCTGCCTATGGGGTTAGAAAAATTCTTAATTCAAAGGGAAAACAAGAAGATTTTTCCTGACCCCACTGGCAGATATTTTTAATGTTAATCATAAACTCACTTCATTTTGATACATTTGAGAAAACAAGACTTCACATCTTCAGCCATTTTGAATCTCAAATAAATTAATCTTGATTTATGAATGTTTATATAATATATATATATATATATATATACACACACACACACACACACACACAGGAAAACAAGAGAAGTGGATCAGATCAGCTTGAGACTGATGTATGGAAACAGTCTGATGCTGACTTCTGCGTGTCTTGATGATAAATACACCGCCGCCAGACTCTTCAGATGAAGCTGCTGTATTTGATCGCAGCTGTTCTTCTCTTAATGGATGCTGTACGTCCGGTGACTATCTGAGGTTCGATTCTCGCTGCCATTTCTTGGAAGATGTCTTGACATTTTATCCTCAGCGTTTCTATTATAGACTCACAGGCAGCTGCTACTAAGAATCAACATAACGTCGATATTCCAGCACAGGTGAGAGCGAAACACATGTCAGAATACAGACCTGATCATAACAGCACAAACCAGCACTTCAGATCAGTGTGTGTGTGTGTTTGTGTTTCTGTCAGTCAAAGCATGACTCAAAAAAATATTTCAATTGAAATAAAGTTAGTTTATTTCAGCTAGCTGCCAAAGGAACATTTCTCAATTTAACTTGTACTACAATAACTAAAACTGAAATAAAAAATGAATAAATACTATATAGACATATACAAAACTAACATCAAAATTACTACAACTTTAAAATTAAAATCAAAATGAAAAAAGATAAAACACTGTTCTACAGCTAGCCTTCTATTAACCATGTTCATACTTTTTTAACTGAATTGATTTGTTTTCACAATGAACATATTTATGCAATGCATTTTGAAAATGATTAAGTGAAATCAAATAAATGCAATTAGTTAATAAACTACATTAACAAAAATATGAGTAGAAACAATTTTCACAAATTTCACCTACAAATAAATGGCAATTGTAATATTTTGAAATAAATGTGAGATTCTGAAAGTAGTAAAACTGAAATAGTATTTCCTTGTGAAACATACTTCAAGAATCTTTGTTTAACAATTTAAAAAAATATTTTTTTAGACTGTTTGTCACTGGAACTGGAACTTAAATACACAAGTAAATGAGGATAATAAACTAGACACAGGTGAACAGAATGACGCAATCAAGGAAAGAACGGGAAACTATGTCAACAGAACAAAACAAGGCAGGAGAAATGAAACAGAGTGCAGAAATATGACCTTTTCATTTATGTTTGACAAATGTTAAATTAAGCTTATTACTCTGTTCATGTTAAAACTGTCTAATCTAATCGGTTGTCAATTTTATATGCAGTTTTTTTCTGCTTTGGTTCAGAATAGCTCAGATTAGAGTACTCAGTGATCATCAGAAATGAGTCAATTATTCACATACTGTCAAATCCACACTGCTCACTAGTTTTTGTTTGTTTTTCAAAATGATATTCTAAATATAACCATAGTACAGTCAGAGAACTGCTGGAGCAGGCTGCAGTGATTGGCTGAGAATGTTAGCGCAGTGCTGATTGGTTGAGGTTATGATTGGAGGCGGAGTTTTCCTCAGCCTCTCCCTGCAATCCGTCCCTCAGCAGCTCGATCTGTTTTCCCATCATTCTCGTCTCATCACGTAATTTGTCACCTAGCAACACTGTCGACTGACTCTGGTTTGCGGTCGAGGGCTTGATTGTTTCAGTCGTTTGACTGCAAGAGACTCGCAAAACTTTTCATCGTTTGACTGCAAGAGAGTCAGACACTCAGCATTTCAAATTTAAAAGAAAAAGAACAGCTAGATTATTCTGAAATAACATGCGTGCGTGTGTGTGCGAGTGTAAGTGTGTGTGTGAGTGTGGGTGGGTGGTTGCGTGAGTGTGTGTCCGAGTGTAAGTGTGTGTGAGTGAGTGAGTGAGTGAGTGTGTGTGTGTGTGTGTGTGTGTGTGTGTGAGTGTGTGTCCGAGTGTAAGTGTGTGTGAGTGAGTGTGTGTGTGTGTGTGTGTGTGTGTGTGTGTGTGAGAGATTGATCTTGTTCTCTCATTCTCTCATCACAAACACTCGATTAGCTTGGTTTCTTGACAGATGCTCAGGTCACATTCACAGATTGTGAAAGTGCATTTTCATATTTCTCAGCGGCTCTATAAACACTCACATCCGTCACCTGTTTCTGGAACAATATGTGCTCTGAGAAGCTCTTTACAAATCAATCAAACTGAATTCTGTTTCGGCCCACACAGAATCAGCATCTGCTCGAGTCGTTACGCTGCCTGTCTGTCTTCAGTTCCACGCGAAGGGAAGTGTTTTAAAGACCGAAAGTGGATGGTCATTTTTGATCCAGACTAAACAAAGAAATAAATAAACAAATAAAACACACACAACTATGTATTTTACTAATACGTTTTAAATATTAATAATAACAATTCATATTTATTAATGCAATATTTATTAGTATATGTCACTACTGTTCAAAAATTAGCAATCAGTAAGAATTTTACTGTTTTTAAAAAGTTCCTTTTGCTCATCAAGGCTGCATTTATTTGATCAAAAATACAGAAAAAAAACACTAAAATTGTGAAATATTATTATAGAGTAAAACAGCTGTTTTCTGTGTGAATATGTGTTAAACTGTAATTTATTTCTGTGATCTGCAGCTGTATTTTCAGCATCATTACTGCAGTCTTCAGTGTCACATGATCTTCAGAAATCATTCTAATATACTGATTTACTGCTCAACAAACATTTCTGATTATTATCAGTTGAAAACATTGCCCAATATTTTTCAGGATTCACAGGTGAATAGAAAATTCAAAAGAACAGCATTTATTTGAAATATAAATCTTTTGTTACATTATAAATGTCTTCACTGTCACTTTGATTTTTAATTAAAAAATACAACTAAAAAACATGCTGACCCCAAACTTTTGAATGGTAGTGTATCTTATCTAGTGTATATTCATTATTAATTTGATCAAATGAAGAGTGTTTTGCACCATTCTGCACAGTCTGATCGATTTGTTTCGAGCTGCAAAAGTCTTAGGTTTGATCTGATCACACACATCACTATGTTGCTCTTCTGGATCTCAGCACTGAGCTCTTGTGGCTTTGGTCTCAGTAGGGTTTCGCTCAGGAAAGCCTCCTCTAGACTGCCGCTAACTGTTACTCAGAACTAATTTAATGTATTCCCTCCGAGCAGAAACCTGTGGGTCAGAGGTCAGAGGTCATGCACACACTTCCTGTATGAGCACTGGTGCGGAGGCTTGGGTCTGAGGCTGGGTCTGGATCAGAATCTGCATCTTTATGAGTTCTGAATGACATTTTGTAATCACAATGGTCTTTTCTTCCAGGTCCGAGATGGTGGCACCGCATGTTTCCTTCTTAACATGTTTTGTTAAATGAGCTGTTCCTGAAGATGTTGTTGATGTGTCACTGTTTAACTCGGTTGTGTTTTTGCCTCCTTTCAGTCGTCAGCCAGAGACGAGCGATTTCTCACTTTGCTCCGAAACCCAAGTCTGGCCCAATTGGCCTGTAAAGAGCCCCGTCCGCTAACAGGCCACGCCCACTCGCAGGACTAGCCAATCCGAATGCTCTTCCTCTAGCCCCTTCCACTCCAATCAGTCCCTCCCCCGATCTCTCTCTCCCACGTATCCCTTCTTCATGTGGAGAACGGTTGTGCTAACTCTTGTGTCTTCTTACTAACCCCACAGCTTCAAGTTCTTCCAGTTTCATTTTGGATTTTGTGTTTGGTTTTGACCTGTTTGTGTTCCTTTGAAACGACTAACATCGTGTCATTCACAGAATGCAGGTCATCCGTAGTTTTCCGAATTAACTTGCGTACTGACGTACTAACCACAATAACAATACTGTTGTCATGTTTTTGTTTTGGTTGACAAATCCTTCGATGAAGAGATTCTGTTGCTTTAGTTCTGCATTTGGATCTTGATTCTCTTGCACAAAACCCACATTAGGAAAAGAGAGAGCGAAGGCCGGTTTAAGACCGCCGCTCTTCAAAAGGCCTTTATTGACTTCACGATTTGTCATTATTCTATATATTTTCTTTCCCTTCCCTTGTTTTTTTTTCCTAAAGCATTCAGGCATTGGACACGCTATGGTAAACAAACTGCATTATATGGTAGATATCATTCTAATTGTCTTCTACTTTGGTTTGCCCTGGATTTCCGTTTCCTATTTCTATTCTGTTTGCTTATACTGACTACACAAATCCCCATTGGTATCAAGGTAGCGATCAGACTACAGACCTCCACTCTTTTCGTTTCACTGTCTCATGTGACCATGGTTTTGACTTTGTTTTGTCCATCCTGCATCTCCCCTCCCGTCAGAAAGATCTCGGGTTAAACGTTCGGTTTCTCGCGTGGGATCGTGATCGATTCGTCCGTATAGAGAAATAAAGAAGTTTCTCGACAGAGCACGATGAAAGTTTATTTTTAACTGTGGCTGTGCCTCCCCTTTACTCAATTCACCCAATATGATTTATTACGCTCTTAACCGATTTGAACGTTAATTTAAATGATCCCAGTGGCAGGCAGTAAGGATTAAAGGAACTCAATAAAGCTGGTCAAAAAAACAATAGAAACCATCACAGAAATTCTAATGGTTTCCACTACAAATACCATTACAAACATTACAAACCATCGACTTTTAACCGGTAAAACCATTAAAAAATGTTTTTTTGTAGTGTGTTTTGGGACATATTCGATTAGGATTTAGTGGTGTTAACAAGCCACCCATAGAAGGCGACCAATTACCATTAAAGACCAACAGGGACCATCACAGTTTCCATTAAAACTAATACACAACTAATAACATTCAGAAGTTAGATTCCAGTAACGTTTGCAAAATGATCAAATGGAATGTTTATACAACTGAGGAAAAAATGGACGTTTTGAACGTTCAGAAATAACGTTTTCAACATGTTTTTTGTGAGCTGAGGTGTGAATGTCCAGTCTTACACCGATATTGATTTGGATGTTATGACACTGATAGGCTTTTCACACTGCGCTTAACCCCGGGTTATCGTCGTTCTAAACACCGCTTTTAACCCCGGGTAAAGACACGTTTCACACCGGCAATTTGAAAGCGGTGTTAGCACCGCATTTTACCCGGGGTTATGAAACCCTGCTCCGGAGCAGGGTTAGCACTGCATTTGTGGTGTTAACCCCGCATTGCGGCGCTAAGTTTGTTCAGTGTGAAACGGAGCGGTGTTTGCTTGTTGCTGCTGGACGCTTGGCAACAGACAGCCAATCAGAAAATGAGCAGTGAAGCTCGTGTCACGTCAAGCGCGCATCGTGTAGCTCGCGTTCCCGTGGCGTCTGCCGTTGCTAAGCAACCATGACCCGCGCTCTTCATGAAGACGCATAAGTTTCAGCAAAGGATAAATGGATTTCCAGCACTAAATCGCTGTTCGTCCAATCAGTGACAGTGACACCGCAAATATGCAAATAAGAACGTTAACCCGGGGTTTAGGAATGTACAGTGTGAAATGACTGTTAATGAATCCCCAGCGTTAACCGTTAACCCCAGGTATAGTATGAGCAGTGTGTGAAACGTGATTACAGATAACCCAGGATTCCACTTATCCAGGGTTTAGGATGACCCAGGGTTAACTATTTCAAGTGTGAAAAGCCCTTGAGTGTCTCTGGTGTTCAGCATCACAGCAGCTTGCAGTCTGTTAGCTGATTATGACAGCTCTTTTGATATCAGGCTCGAGGTGATGCTTGGCTTCTCCTGGAGCTCCTGCTCTGCTGGGTGGATTTACGGCCCAGTTCAGACCTGGCCGTAACACAGAGGCCCATTACAAGAGGCGCTCAGATCTACTGAACAGATCAGAAACGCAATGATCAGAGGCCGGCCCGAGCCACTCGCTTTTGGGTTTGTTTGCTTCGTTAAGTCACAGAGACTCATGCCAGCGTGAGTGATGATTTCATTAGTATACGTACCCATAGGACAACTAGCCTAATTATTAAACATGAACAATTAATTATTACTGAAGTGCAGTAGCCTCTATAACTTCCAAGGGAGGCGTTATTGATGCCGGGAAGCTTCAGA
Source organism: Barbus barbus (assembly GCF_936440315.1). Lineage (NCBI taxonomy): Eukaryota > Metazoa > Chordata > Actinopteri > Cypriniformes > Cyprinidae > Barbus > Barbus barbus. Next base: position 771,690 of record NC_136730.1, read on the forward strand.
GCGACAGCGTTTGTTCACCAGAATCGCCTGCAGATCTGCGCTTTATTGAACTGTCAGACCAAACCAGTGCTCTTTAGCATAAGTTATATACTATTATAATTAGCTTTCATTTAAATACTTTCCATTTTCATTTGAGTTATGCGTTTTTGTTTTTGTTCATTTCTATTTAGCTTCATTTGAATTTCATTTGTTTTAGAATTTTAGTACTTCAACTCATTTAAGTTTCTTAAGGTTTACATCTGGTATTTTTATTTATCTGGTATAAGTGTCATTTAGTTTAACAAAAACAATGTTAAATGGTTTTATTTTATTTTTCTTTCAGGTTTCGTAATATTAGTACTTAAGCTTAAACTTATTTATATCTAATATTGATATTTAAACTTTATTTCAATTAACAAACACAATTTTTCATATATTTTTTCATTTGTTTTTATTTCATTTAAAAATTTTACTTCCTTGATTTTCCTTTTATGTAAAGCACTTTAAATTACCATTGTGTATGCCATATGCTATATAAATAAACTTGCCTTTTAGACATTTTAATACTGAAACTTATTTAAGTTTAGGTTTTTTAAAGTGTGCATCTAATATATATATATATATATGTATATATACACACAATATATATATATATATATATATATGTATATATATATGCTTTATTTCAATTAATTAAACAATTTTAATTTTAAGTTTTAATTTATTTTTATTTCAGTTTTAGTAATTTTAGTACTTCAACTTATTATTTTTTAATTATTTGTTTTTAATTTTAATTTTACATCTAATATTTTTGATTTAGATTGAGATTTGATTTAGATTGATAGTTTGAGTTTACAGTAACAACACTGGTCCGAACTCGTTGTGTGGTATGCGTCGATGAGCTGTAGCTCTTCACTGCCTGTCACTGGACTCGTCAAACACGAGGCTCCGCCCACAGCCCCGCCCACAGCTGCATGGCATGTAGGAAAGTTTCTGCAGTGTGGGACCTGTTTTCATTACCACTGGTACTAACTCAATAATGAAACTCATGCATGACATCGTTCAGCAGAAACACTCTTACTCTGGTCCAGTGATATGTGTGTATGTATATAGTCACACATGCATATTTCTGATATAGCAGACCCTACAGAGATGAGCCATGCCCCCTTCTGACAGGAATAACTTCACATCAGGGCTCAGTAGATCTGGCCGAAGGGTCAGCGTGATTGACAGCTCCAGATCCTCCCGGACCGCTTGCATTAGTATGCAATCACAGCGACCTAATGAACTCTGGCAGGGGTCCGGCGCTCTAGAATAACAATGTTTTCGAGGCAAAGACAGCCACACTCGGGTAACTGCCGGCTCGCTCCACTCATGTCTACATCACGTGAGGTCTCCGAGCGCACGTCGCCGTGTGGCTTCTCCTGTTGTGTTTTGTTGGTATCTTCAGTACGGTTGTGTGCATGCTTCATCCACTTCATCCCGTTCACCGCAGCGAGAGGGAGTCTGCGATGCTCAAGGCGAACCAGCCAAAGCGTCTCGGCTTGCACGCAAACCTGTGGACTCAAAGCGCTCATTTTGTTGTGTCCCGCCTCAGATTTAACCCCTTAATCAACTAAATGTCGCCGTTCCTCCATCTGTGGCGTGCTGTGACTCTGACTCTCTCCGCCATTGGCTTGTGCTCAGCGTTTGCTTTGCCCTTCATTCGCAGCTCATTCCCATCCACACCATCTTCATCGGCTCACTCAGCTGCATGGCTTCTTCCCCATGTCGTGACTCTTTTGGATGGTTTATTTTGTTTCCTCTTAACCTCAAAACCCACCAGACATGACAATTCGGACAATCTCTTTCGTGGAATCAAGTCACAAAGGATTTCACCAATTGACTGCTCTACTAATTGACTAAAACCCAAATTCTGTTACTAATCCGAATGAAACCTTTGTTGTAACTGTACTAACAACCATTTTTGTGTCTGACCTGCTCTTCTTTACTAAAGTACTAACCTCCAACCCCACATACTGTACGAGCACCACATGAGCTCCGGTCGCCCCAGGCCTCCTCTCCCACTCCTGACCCCTCCGTCTCACTAAATCCTTTGGCTAGTTTGCTCCCGAGCTCGCTCCACTCGTTCACAAACTGCGTTCAGGTCGTTTTCCAGCTGCCAGCCACTTGTCGAAGGACCTCGCTCGCTCATTGGTGTACGCTTCAGTTTCTGTCTCTGTTTTTGATGAGTGAAGGTAAGTGATTTCAGAGAGCCATCTCTGGAAAGCGCAGCTCTGGAGCTCAGGTAAGAACGATCGCGGTGCTGTTATAGCGGGATGAATGTACTGCACACAGTCAGCTCTGGGATTGGTTTTGGACTGATAGAGGACGGCTATTAAGTGAAAGTCAGTGGGACCAATGTCATTTGGTTCCCAGTGTCCTTCAAAATTTCATCTTTAATGCAATCAAACAGGTTTGAAATCATGACAGAATGATCATGAGGTGGTGAATTATCCCTTTAAAATTTAGTAAATATTTTCTTGTGTCACATGATTCTTGGTCAGTTTTATTCTGACTGAAAAGGTATATTGTTGTAGTGCATTGCAATATCTTACAGTGTTTCGTATTTTTGTCAAGAGTATGTTGAAATCATTTAATTATCATTATTATCTGAAGCAGTGTGAGCTGATCTGGACAGGCGTTAAATGCTGGAGTGCTTCAGGCCGCTGGATCATACTCGTCTTTTGTTATGAAGTCAGTCTGAATTTTGCCTTTGGATTTCAGATGAACTCCACTCGTGAGAGAGAAAGATCTCAAAGAACTATTTCTGTTTAGTGTCATAATTTTGATTACATTGTTGGTTTTTGTTGTACAGTAAGAGTTATATACAGTGCCCTCTATAAGTATTGGAGCAGTAAAGACAAAATTGCTCTGTTGGCTGTGGAGTCAAGACATTTGCAAATATGATGAAAAGATGAATATGAGACACAACTACAGAATGTCACATTTTATTATTAGCCGTTTCAACACATACATGTTTTACCAAATAAAAAGAGCAGCACTTTTAGAGTTCATCCCACTCATTGATGAGAGCATAAGTATTGGATCAGTTGAACATAAGGCAGATATAAAAGATTAAAAGCTATTATTTAGTTGCAGATCCCTTGCACACAATCACAGCAGTGAGTCTGTGACCCATAGACATCACCAGACTCTTGGTCTCATCCTTTGAAATGCTTTTCCCAGCCTTTAATGCAGCCAATCCCAATTGTTGCTTGTTTTGGGGAGTTTCTGCCTTTACTCTCCTCTTCAGCTGGAGAAATTCATGTTCAATCAGATTTAAATCTGGAGATTGACTTGGGCAATCTAAGACTTTACATTTCTTTGCCCTTATAAACTCCTTGACTGAACTGGCAGGGTGTTTTGGGTCATTGTCCTGATGCAATATGAAGCACTTCCCAATGAATCTGGTGGCATTTTCTTGAATATTGGTAGGCAAGATGGTTTTGTACCCTTCCAAATTCATTCTGCTACTGTCATCATACATTAAGTCATCAGTAAAGTTGAGAGGGCCTGTTCCAGAGACAGCCATGCACGCCCATGCCATGACTCCACCTCCACCATGCTTTACAGATGAGGCTGGATGCTTGGGATCATTGCAGTTCACTTTCTTTCTCCACATCTTTGCCTTTCCCATCACTTAGATAAAGGTTCATCTTTGTCTCATCGGTCCATAAACACAGTCCAAAACTCTTCTGGCTCACCTTTGTGCTTTTCTGCAAACTCTAATCTTGTCTTTCTATGTTTGGTGCTGGTCAGAGGTTTGCATCTTGCTGTGTAGCATCTGTAATTCTGTGTCAAAGTCTCCTGAGGACAGTAGATTGTCAGAGCATCACCCCAGCTTTCTGGAAGTTGTTGGTGATTTTACAGACACGTCTTTTAGGGTTCATTTTCACAGCTTTTATGATTTGTCTGTCATCAACTACTCTTGTTTTCTCAGCCGATCAGGTCGTTGTTGGTTGCTGGTGGTTTCCAAACTCTTGATTTCTCCATGCCCTTTGTTTTTGCTAGAGCTCTAACTGACTTCCTCTTTTCTTTTAGCATCCAAATTGCTTGCTTTTCTCTCAAAGTCAGCTCCCTCATCTTCATCCTGGTTTGTGTGTGTCATCATCGAATGCAAGATTCAGGATACAGAAGTAATGGATATAACTGATACGACACATTCCCTGCTTTTAATATCTGAAGAATCAATGCAACAGGACACAGCTGATCACTTAGAAAGACCTGTGAGGAAACTGCTCCAATACTTATGCTCACATCAGATAGAGGGATGAACTCTAAAAGTGCTGTTCTTTTTATTTGGTAAAACATGTATGTGTTGAAACGGCTAATAATAAAAGGTGACATTCTGTAGTTTTGTCTCATATTCATCTTTTAATCATATTTGGAAATGTCTTGATTCCACAGCCAACAGAGCAATTTTGTCTTTACTGTTCATGGAAACATAAACAACATCTGCAATTCACAACAGGTAGATATGGTACATAAAAATAAAATAACTAATAGATATCAGCATAATTATATAAATCGATTGATTACATGAAGAACTAAAACTTTTTTTTTTTTGGATAGTCAGTAGACAAAAACAAATACATTTTCTCCAGGTTTTTAGCAAAATGTTATATAAATAAGTGTGAATGAAATATGAACAAACCCTTCAGAATATAGAGAGGAATAAAACTGCTGAGTTTGGTGTCTGTAAGAGCGGCTGAAGTGATATTATTAGACAACGACACTGATATTGATTAAGGAAATTATATTTAATAAATTATATTTTGCAGGTTTATATTATGATGGTCCTTTAACAGATACGGTTCACTTGATTTTTATCCGAATAGTTTGCTGCATTTTTGTTCACCCTGGAACCCCTTCCTGAAACGCTTGATGATGTGTGTGATGGATGGCCGTGTTTCAGGCCGCTCAATCATTCTCTGTGTGTTTGCAGTCAGTCTGCATCTTGTCTGTGTTTTTTTGTACACACTGTGATCTCGAGGAAGCTGCTTTGAGAAGCTGAACCTGAATGAGATGTGTGACGTGTGTTGGATTCAGTTCCCAGCTGATCTCGAGACCTGTTTGAATGCCAGGAGTGGCTCAGATTCAGCAGATCTGATGTGTTTGCACTGTTTCGTTCAGTAGCTGATGACTTCAGACCTGAACCTCCTCGATCTGAGCTGCTTCAGATTTTGTTTCTGGTTTCTGTATTTAATGCATTGATAGAAATGAGTGTTCATATAGTATTTACAATAGAGAGTTGTTGGTTTATTTTTGGTTTTCAGAAGTCTGCTTCTAGATGTGCCTCTTCGTGTGTTTGAGTTCACACTGACAGACGTTTGTCAAACGTTATTCATAGCTTTTGAAAATCTGATCAGTGGTAAAAATGTGTTTAGTGTTCAGTGTTGACAAGGAATCAGTTTCCTAGATGCTAAAAATTATCATGTTTGTGCATCAGTGCAATAATAATGCATCATACCATGAACAAGATGAAGAGTTATGCATGAATCAAACTGTGGCACGTATTTATATACATTATATTCATTTTTTTTGTATGTTTTTGAAAGAAGTCTCTTCTGTTCACCAGGGCTGCATTTATTTGATCAAAAGTGCAGTATAAATTGTGTAATATTATTACAATCCAAAACAACTGTTTTCTATGTGAATGTTAAACTGTAATTTATTTATTTGATGAAAGCTGAATTTTCAGCATAATTACTCCAGTCTTCAGTGTCACATGATCTTCAGAAATCATTCTAATATACTGATTTACTGATCAACAAACATTTCTGATTATTATCAATGTTGAACACAGTTGTGCTGCACAATAGTTTGTGGAAAATGTCATTCATTTTATTTTTCAGGATTCACAGATGAATAGAAAGTTCAAAAGAACAGCATTTATTTGAAATAGAAATCTTTTGGAACATGATGAATGTCTTTTCTCTCACCTTTGATCAGATTAATGTGTCTTTGATAAAAGAAGCAATAATTTCTTTAAAAAAAATATTACTGACACCAAACTTTTGGACAGCATGTGGTCAGAAATACATCATAAAATGAGAATAAAATCACAAATTACTCCTCAATTTTTTCTAAACAGGGCAGACTTGTTGTCTTGTGTGAATGAGGCTTTAGTTTAGAGAGAGTTTCTCTGTGTGTGACGTGATGACACTGATTATGTGTGTGTGTGTGTGTGTTGTGCAGGAGCTTCTTTCAGACTGATGTGATGGCAATCATACCGCTCAGATCTGAGGAATAACAATTTGTCTGTGGCGGCTCGTTTGGCCGAGTATAAATGAGCTGCCAGCGCTTGTCTAATGCAAACGACCGGCACTCCACTGCATCAATATCAAATAATTATTTCATGGCTGACAGGTGATCAATGTATTAAAACGGCCCGATGACAAGAAGATGGAGGATTTTATCAAGGAAAGTCGCTGCGCTGTGATATTGTGTCTTCACGCTCAGACTGGTTAGTGTGACGCTGCTAACCGGACTCAGTTAACCAGACTAATTGAACTCTCAGATCAGGTGATTCTCCAGAAATCAGCCGATAGCGCTTCAGATGACTGCTCTCAGTGAACGGGGTTGTCTAGACCGATATCAACTGCTTCAGAAAGTTAAATCAGTGTGTTTAAGTTCTGCTGTTTGGCCTCATTTTGATTGCATTTGTACTTTAGTTGTGCAGAAAGTGTTCAGCTTTGATCCTGTCATGCCCTCACTGAGATTTTTCACTTGTTCTTGTGCCAGAATAATACTGTCAAAACACTAATACTAATCTAAACATCTATAAAACAAAATGCATTTAAACCCAATTTGCCATTAACCACATGTGAATACAGCCAAAAAATATAACTAATCAATATTAGCATGATTCCCAAATCAACTGATTATAATAAGAATTGCAAAAAACATTTTTTGTATTACATTGCATTACATTTTTTGTTTTAGTTTTCTGAAATGTTGTGTTTGAATATGCAATTAAGGCATTATCTAATTAAATAAGCACTCATTTGCAGAAATGTATGGAACATAAATCTAAAGTCAGGCTCATAATTCTTGTTTTTGTTAGAGATTTTTCCAGAGGGGATTTTGGATTTCTCTTTCTAACCCTAGACAAAACACATTTTCACCATGAGTTTAGGAATAAAACGTCATAAAAATGAAATATGAACAAACCCTTCAGAATATAGAGAGGAATAACTGTACTTTTGGTCAATATAAGTGCTGCTGAAGTGGAGAAACAAACTAATTTTAAGAGAACCGCCTTTAGAGATATATATTATAGTTGAAATCTACAGATGCAAATAGATGGTGCAATAATAAAACCAGGTGAATGAAATATGAACAAACCCCTCAGTGAAAACTAAAATTAAACTGTACGTTTGGTGAATGTACACTGTAAAAAATTTCAGACCTCCCCAACTCAAAATAAAGCGCAATTTAATATGTTATGTAATGTATATTTTTAATACATTTAATATAGAGCAGTAACTTCCGGCTTCGCTACTGTTCGGACGCTTTTGCTTACTGCTCTGTGCTTTGCTCCCTGCTGATGTACTTTTCTCAGATTTTTCTAAGATTTTAACTTCAGCAGACCAGCATAGTGCTCAACAAATTTTTGGCAGAAACACTAAAACAAAAAACATTTTGTGACTGGACGAAAGAGAAGAATCTTTGCCTCCCACTGCCAGCAGCTTACATTCCGGAGAAGGGAAAACACAGCTGTCTACATTCAAACAGACGACAAAGAAATGCCTCTTGTGGAATCCACTTGCATGAACTGCCACAGACTTCTACAAAGGATTACGGTTCTTGAAACAAAGTTACTTGTTGGATTTCCAGAACAGGTGGAACACACAACAGATCATCATCACGGACCCTCTCAGCATACAGCCGGTGAGTTCTGTGAATCTCAACAGTTTATACCAAGTGTAGAGGAACAAGCCGAAACTGATCGACAGACTAATCGATGGCACAAACAGGAAGCGAGACCCAAAGGCTCTTGAGACATCAGATTGTCACGAGTATCTCGTATTGCTGCCATAGTATCCTCTACCCCAGATACGGCTATGACAAGGCTTGCAAACACTGGTATTCTACCACCCCCTATACATCTTGAGAACAGATTTGAAGCATTAATGAATGTGGGTGAGGAATCCACAAATGTGACTAAACACGGATCGAATCAGCCAGAAGCTAACATCGCTACTAACAGGCGCTCAAGGTCGAGCAGACAGTGGCATTCAACTCAGAGCGCAGCCGAGCCCAGGACTCTGATAGTGGGCGACTCTATTATCAGAAACATCAGTAGCAGGACTACAACTACAAGCAGCTTTCCTCAAGCAACCGTCTCTGATGTGAACAAGGAACTTCGGAACATTCTGATGAAGCACAAGACAAATCGAGTCATCATCCATGTGGGGAAGAATGCTATTCGGAAGGAGCAGTCAGAACTCCTTAAGAAGGATTTCAGTGAACTCTTTGAAACTCTTCAAAGACTTGAAGTTCAGTCGTTCACCAGTGGACCACTCCCAGAAAGGGAAACTAACATGTTTTCACGGCTGCTTGGGCTGAATACATGGCTGCAAAGAACCTGCAGTATAAAAGGAGTCAACTTCATCAACAACTTCAATATTTTCTGGGGCCATAGACAACTGTTTAAACTGGATGGCCTCCACCCAAACAAACTTGGTGCAAGAGTGCTGAAGGACAATATCTAGTTCTCCATCCGTCATCCTTCAGTGGTGTGTGCCAATCCACTTAACCTGAATGGCACACACAGACCTGGACAGAATATGAGTGACCACAGGACCATATCAGCTTCAGAGTCATCATGTTGTTGAAGAATCCCACAAGGACACTGATAACGCCACGCAGCCACAACAAACTTGGCTCATAGAAACTATCCTGGCTGAGCCCTGCCCACAGAGCTCATCACAGACAGACTGGGACATACTATAACAGCTCCAAGACTCAGCACCCAAGGATGACTTTCTGGAAAACAGCCAGGGAAGCCAGGCCAACATATCACAGCCACCGGAAACATCAGAGCCAGAGCCCCGTTCACCAGACACACTTTCCCTCTCTCCAGCATCTCCACTTCTAAGCTTCTCACAGAAAATGGAGGAACTGGTGTATGCTGGGACCAAACTCTTTCGCTGCAAGCCCCCAGATATCAAATAAAAAACGGCGGGCCGCACAACCACCAAGGCCAGTGGACCCTATTTCCCCAGATGGAAAATAATCCCATCAAGTTAGCATTTTTAAACATTCGCTCACTACAAAATAAATAATTTCTGATCAATGACTTAATAACCACAAACAACCTGGATTTTATGTTTCTAAATGAAACATGGTTAGAAGACAGCTGCAGTGCAACAGTCCTCAATGAAACAGCCCCTCCTAACTTTAATTTTATAAGTGTCTGCAGGACTGTTAGGAGAGGTGGAGGTGTAGCTGCTCTATTTAAAGATGTCTATCAATGCAAGCAAGTGTCATTTGGTCAGTATTTGTCTTTTGAACACCTAGGTATTGTGCTGAAAGGTGCTCCTCGTATTCTGTTTATCATTATTTACAGGCCTCCAAAATACTCTCCAGCTTTTGTTGGTTCTGAAGATTTCACAGAACTATTATCTAATGATTTCCTCAGAGTTTGACTGTTTTGCTATTGCAAGAGATGTTAATATTCAAATAGATAATGCAGAAATCAAAACTACTAAAGAAATTATAACTGCTTTAAACACTTTTTTGACCTGCTTCAGCAAGTGCATGGGCCCACACACAATTGTGGACACACTCTAGATTTACTCATCAATAGAAGTCTAAACATTTCATTCATTGTTATTAATGATGTAGCATTATCTGATCACTTCTGTATTTTCTTGGATATATTGATCTCTGTTAGCACTGAATCTAGATCTGTCTCTGTCAGAAAGAGATGCATTAACGAGAACAATAGTGTGCTATTTATGGAGGCAATATCATTAACACCAAGCATTTCTGCAGACTCTGGTGATCTTCTATTTGATTCCTTTAACTCAAAAGTTAAGAATGTTATTGATGATATTGCTCCTGTGAAAGTCTGTAATAATAATGGCAGACAAAAATCAACATGGAGAAAACCAACAGCAGTTCAGCGCATGAAAAGACAATGCAGGAAAGCTGAGCAGATGTGGCGGAAGATGAAACTCGAAATTGACTAAAACATCTATAAAAACAGCCTTCATGCTTTCAATGCGGAGCTTGCCACAGCTAGACAGACCTTCTTCTCAAACCTTATAAACAGTAACTTATTAACGTCTCACTTCTTTCTGGGACTTTTCCAAACTGCAGTTGCCCCTTCTGAAAAAGCGCAATCCTGATAACACCATATTGAGCAACTATAGAACAATATCAAATCTTCCTTTCATAAGTAAGATTATTGAAAATGTAGTTTCTAATCAGCTGAACAACTAAGATCAAATGGATACCTGGACAATTTTCAATCTGGTTTCCGAGCACATCACATCACAGAGACAGCACTCATTAAGATAATAAATGATATTTGCTTTAACTCTGATTCTGGCAAAATATCAGTGCTGGTACTACTAGATCTTAGTGCTGTGTTTGACACTGTCGATCATAACATACTTTTAGAGAGACTGGAAAACTGGGTCGGGCTTTCTGGGATGGCACTCAAATGGTTCAGGTCATACTTAGAAGGGAGAGGTTATTATGTGAGTATAGGAGAGCATAAGTCTAAGTGGACGGCCATGACATGTGGAGTCCCACAAGGATCAATTCTTGCACCGCTCTTGTTTAGCTTGTATATGCTTCCCACTAAGTCAGATAATGAGGTAGAACCAAATTGCCTATCACAGCTCAAGTCAAGTCACCTTTATTTATATAGCGCTTTTAACAATACAGATTGTGTCAAAGCACTTAACAGCATCAAATTAGAGGATAGAGTGTCAGTAATGTATAATAATAAGATTAAACCCTCAATTTTCAGTTAAAGGCATTTCATTATTGAATTCAGAGATGTCCTTGTCTAGCTCAGTTTAGTTTAAATAGTATCTGTGAAATCAAATTGACGATAATTGCTAGAAATTAAGTGTCCCCAACCGAGCAAGCCAGAGGCGACAGTGTCAAGGAATAAAAACTCCCTCTGTGACAGAATGGAGAAAAAAAACCTTGGGAGAAACCAGACTCAGTCGGGGGGCCAGTTCTCCTCTGGCCAGGATATTATTGTTTATTTATTGTTTACTTATTGTTTTAATTAAAATTTTAAATGTATAAATGTATAATATTTCTATTTTTATATTGTTGGAATTTCTAACAATAATAGTATTATGTAGTTTTTAGTTATTTTGTTTTATTTTTTATTTTATTATATTTTAAGTCAAGGTCTTCACTGAGTTTACAGCTATGTTGATGATACCCAGATTTACCTAGCCTTATCTCCAAATGACTACAGCCCCATTGACTCCTTCTGCCAATGCATTGATGAAATTAACAGTTGGATGTGCCAGAACTTCCTTCAGTTAAACAAGGAGAAAACTGAAGTCATTGCATTTGGAAACAAAGATGAAGTTCTCAAGGTGAATGCATACCTTGACTCTAGGGGTCAAACAACTAAAAATCAAGTCAGAAAGTCAGAGGGACACCAGCAGAAGAAAACTGGCGTCATAATGTAGGTACACCTGTAAGTGTAAAGGTGTACGAGTGCACATCTATAGATTGAGAGATTTGCACAGTCCAGGAGGGACAAAATACATTCTCTAAGGCACTAAGAACCCTAGAGGCAATTGGTGCATTTGAAGGTATAAATGCCAAGAGAATGCGAGACGCTAGAAGGGAGGTTCTAGTCGTGAATCTCTCTACCGACTCTAAACTCCTACCATTACAGACAGGGGCACGCCCCGAGTTTTAGCGAATAGGTCAGATATGATGGTCAAAGTAAGTAGGGGGTGAAGTAGTGGAATAGTTAGGTGTTTTTGAAGTTTTTTTTTTCCCCCCACTCACTTAGTGCGGAAGAGTTTGAACAAAGCTTGAGAATATTTGTTTTAAAATTTCTTGTTTTTGTTTTTATTTTTATTATTATTATTATTATTATTACAATTGTTTTTCTTTTTTTTCAACTCCTTATTTGTATTGCTGTGATCAATATTATTGTTATTTTTTTATGGCTATTTTACTTTCTTTCATGTAAAGCACTTTGAATTACCATTGTGTAGGAAATGTGCTATATAAATAAACTTGCCTTGCCTTGTGTTGCCTTAATTGTAACTTCAGACCTTCAGCTAAAATTACTACAATGCATTTTTGTTGTTTGGGTACAATTATTGGGAAGCAATTTGTCGAGCCAATATTTATTTGTCAGTTATTTGTCATTCTGAGAAAACAGCCTTTAAAAAATATGATACATTATAATTAAAATCTACAGATGCAAACAGATAAAGCACAATAAAATAAACACATAAATGTGTTATTTGGATGTTTGCTTACTTAAAACAAGAAACAATGGCATACAAGAGATATTCTCTGAAAACATCTCTTATTCTCCCAATTTGTAAAATTTGAGTACTTAATTTAAATGGTTACGTTTGTTAATTTGAGGATTATTTCGGTAAATATAATTTTTTACGAACACTACTTGTTGCAAAGAAATTTTTCTGGAGGATTATAGCGGTTGGTTTTAAATTAGCTTGTTTTGGTTTTTTTTTCACATGGTTTTGTGGGAGTTTGGTAAGTAGGCTACTATTTGTGTATGTGAGGAAAACTTTGGATTATGCTCTTCCCTGTTGAGGTTTAGCAGGCTATCCTTAATGGAATGCTCCGAATTTTATTTTAGTTTGTTTTGTTTGTGCGGTGAAAACAGTTAGAGCATTGGTCTCGGGAACACGTCCGTGTTTTGTAGTGGTGACTTGTTAATCGGTTGCTACTGCAAACGTTGGTTTACAGTGTATAATAACCCACTGCAAGTAACTGTACGAAGACTAGGGTTGAGTTTAGGTCATTTAAAAAAAACATTTTTAGTTAGAAGGAATTGCTAGTCCAATCTTTTTTCCTCAAGTTTTTGGAGATGTAAGTAGCCGTGTATTTATCTTTCAGTATGGCCTCGAAGGTCGGGGAATTTATTGGTGCTCCGTCTGAAGAGTTGTTAAATGATAAAGATCAGCTGTACGAACGAATGCCCATTATTAAAAACAAAAGGACACCCATAGAAAGTAAAATTTAAAAAATTTCCCCTGCAAAACCTGTTGCTTTGGCCGTAAATGCTCCGACGTTGCATGATGGTCAGAAAAATTGCACGTCTGGTTTTTCAGCATTTGCTCCTTTTGTTACAGAAGGTACTGTCAGACTGGTTAGTTCTGTAAAGGATGTACCAGTTAAAGTTCTCCGTGATACAGGATCATCAGAAACTTTTGTTCTAGAGTCCATGTTGCCTTTTTTCCACAGAGTCTTATACTGGAAGTAATGTTTTGATTAAGGGCATTGGTTTAAATGTTATGTCTGTTCCACTTCATAAACTTGTTTTGCAATCTGATTTGATCCAGGGAGAAGTGGAAGTTGCTGTACGCTCCTGTTTGCCTGTGGAAGAAGTACAGGTAATCTTGGGAAATGACTTGGCTGGTGAACGAGTTTGGCGAGATGATTTACCACATTTGGCGGTTACATCCTCTCCGACGGTTCTTAAATCAGACGGTGATGAAAACCCTTTGAATGCACTGCCATCGTGTGTGATAACTCTATCTATGCGCAAAACCCAAGTTGACGATAAAATTGAGTCTAAAAAAGTGGCGATTAAAACTCTAGAAATCCCTTCTGTTTTGTCTGTGTCACGGAGTGATTTGATAAAGGAGCAAAAAGCTGATTCTACTCTTGTTGAGTTGTTTGATCGAATGGTCCCTTATGGCACAGTTGACAATCTATCTTCTGGGTATTACCTGGACGAGGGGTTGTTGGTTCGAAAGTGGGTCCCACATGGGGAGTTTGCAATTGGTGATCCGGTGCTACAAATTGTAATACCACAGTCTCTCCGTCAACTTGTGTTACAGACCGCACATGATATGTCTGGCCATATGGGGGTGAAAAAGACGTACATGTTACTACTGAAACTTTTTTTTGGCCAAAATTGAAGCGTGACTTGTCAAAATACATTAAATCCTGTCATACTGGTCAACTTACTGGAAAGCCAAATCAGTCTCTGAAACCCGCTCCTCTTTATCCCATTCCAGTCATCAGTCAACCGTGTGAGCATCTTATTGTGGACTGTGTTGGGCCGTTGCCCCAGTCAAAAGCGGGTAATAAGTATTTGCTTACAATTATGTGCCAGGTAACTAGATATCCAGCTGCATATCCATTGCGTTCAGTGACAGCAAAATTTGTTGTAAAGGCATTAACTCAATTCATTTCTGTGTTTGGAATACCAAAAATAATCCAGTCTGATCAGGGGAGTAATTTTACTGGTAATTTATTTAATCAAGTGTTGAAACAACTTCACATTCAACACAACCTCTCCAGTGCTTATCATGCTCAGAGTCAGGGAGCACTGGAGAGGTTTCATCAAACGTTAAAATCTTTACTGAGGTCATATTGTACTCAGATGGAGAAAGATTGGGAGACTGGTTTACCTTGGTTACTGATGGTGGCTCGGGAGGCTGCCCAGGAAAGTACTGGGTTCAGTCCAAACGACCTTGTTTTTGGGCACGATGTGCGAGGTCCGTTATCGGTTTTGGTTGCTGACTGGAAAAAGTCAGATCCACCAAAAAATCTCTTGTCATATGTTAGTGATTTCCGCCGTCGAATTTGAGGCTTGTCAGTTGGCAAAATTATCTTTGAGCAAAGCTCAGGATCGAATGAAACGACTTTTTGATCAGCGTACAGAGTTGCGGTCTTTTCAATCGGGTGACCAGGTACTGGCGTTGTTGTCAGTTGTTGGATCACCGTTTCAGGCTAAGTTTGTGGGACCGTATACTGTTGCTCGCCAGATTTCCGAACTAAATTATTTGATAAATACGCCAGATCGGAGAAAAAAAACTAGAGTGTGTCACATAAATTTGTTAAAGCCTTACTATGTTTCACATGTTACTGACCCGGCAACAACTGACCTAGGTCATTTGTCGGACTCCTGTATTAAACCTGTTTTGCTTACAGGTTCTTGTATCAATCATGAAATGGTTAACTTGGCGCAGGTTATGGTAACCCAGGAGAAAGATGAACTCTATCCTGGAGATTATGTTCTTCAGGCTCATTTACGTAATTCTGAAGCGTTGAGTTCTTTGGTTGACCGGTTTAACCATTTAACGGATGCATGGCGTACTGACTTGATTGATTTAATTTCTGAATACGTTTCACTGTTTCCCGACACTCCTTCTTGTACAAATCTAATAGAGCACGACATTGATGTGGGAGATTCAATTCCAATTCGTCAGCGTTACTATCGGGTGCCTGCGAATAAGAAAAAATATCTAGAAGAGGAACTTGAATATATGTTGAAAAATAACATTGCTAAACCTTCTTTCTCTGGTTGGGCTTCTCCGTGTTTGTTGGTGAATAAACCTGATGGGTCATTTAGATTCTGTACCGACTACCGAAAGGTCAACGCTGTGACAAAGCCTGATTCTTTTCCGCTGCCCCGAATAGAAGATTGTATTGATCAGTCAGGTAATGCTAAGTTTGTGAGCAAGTTTGACCTACTGAAAGGTTATTGGCAAGTGCCTTTAACTGCTAGGGCTCGGGAGATTTCTGCTTTCATTACACCTTCCGGTTTATTTTCTTACAAAGTTATGCGTTTCGGATTATGCAACGCCCCCGCAACTTTTCAGCGGTTAATGAACCGTGTAATATCAGGTTTGAGTGGCTGTGCTGTTTATCTGGATGACATTGTTGTTTTTAGTCAAACTTGGGAAGAACACTTCATTCAGATTAGAGCACTTTTTGATCGCTTTGTAAAAGCAAATTTGACAGTTAATTTGTTAAAATGTGAGTTTGCCAGGGCCACGGTTACTTATCTGGGGAAGGTAGTTGGTTAGGGCCAAGTGTGCCCTGTTCACGCTAAGGTAGAGGCAATAGATGAATACCCTACTCCCACAACGAAGAAAGAGTTAATGCGATTTCTTGGAATGGTAGGGTTTTATCGTTGTTTTTTTTTTTTTTTTGATCATAGAATTTTTATTGTTGCAAATTGCATTTTTACATTTTATATCACCCCACCCACCGTACATAATCTTACCCAGCCCTAACAAACAATCCCCAATTAGTACACAATAACAAAAAAAAAAAAACAAACATATGCATATACACTTATACGTACACACGCATGGCATAATTAAGAAAAACATGATACAATAAGGGGTGTACATATATCTCCACTCAATCCACGTCTAAGATTTGTAAATCATTAAAGAATGTGATAAATTGTTGCCATTTTTCAAAAAAAGATTCCCCCCTACCTCTGATATTGTACTTAATTTTTTCAAGTTTTAGAAAGAATACCAAATCTTTGAGCCAAACTGAAATAGAGGGGGGTTGAGGGGAGGTCAAAGACAACAGAATTCTGCGCCTAGCAAGAAGAGATGCAAAAGCTATGACGTCAGCCTGTCTCCGGCTTAACGGCTGACACCGAGAAGGAACACCAAAGATTGCAATCAAAGGGCAAACAATTAATTCGACTTCCAAAAATTAATTCGAATTCCAAAAGTTTTGCAACTTGGAACAAAATGCAAACATATGACTAAGGTTACATGGTGAAAGTTTACATTTATCACACAAGCCTGAAACATTGGGATATATTTTAGAAAGTTTTGCCTTCGAAAGATGAGCTCTGTGAATCGTTTTAAATTGTATAAAGCTAAGTCTAGCACATGAGGTGGTGGTACGTACATTGTCTAATACTCTACTCCAGTAGTCATCCTCAAACTCGAGGTCAAGTTCCTCTTCCCAAGCCCTGATTATTTTAATGTTGTGAGAATTATCCTTTGACAAGATAATTGCATATATTTTAGAGATAATCCCACCCATATGAAGATTCAATTTAAATGCCTCCTCCCATGGGGACTTTGTAGGCAGGGAGGGAAACCCAGAGAACAGAGAGGAGGCACAGTGCCTAATTTGAAAGTATCGAAATAGGTGAGAGGAAGGTAGATTAAATGATAACGATAATTCAGAAAAACTTGCAAACACATTATTAATGAAAAGATCTTCAAAGCATTTCAGACCTTTCTTTTCCCAGAGAGAAAATACGGAATCTGAGAAGGGGGGAAGAAAGAGATGATTTTTATGTATTGGAGCCATGGTTGATGCTGAGGTAAATTTGAAATGACATCGAAATTGAAAGAATATTTTAAGAGAAGAGCATACTATTGGATTGTCCGTGTAATGTGAAGGGGACATGGGAAGAGAAGTGAACACCATAGCAGGTAGAGATGATGAAATACAAGACTTAGCTTCTAAGTTGCACCATGGTAAAGAGGAGTCCTGTACCCAGAACACCAACTTCTGAATATTTGCTGCCCAATAATAATACATAAAATTGGGCAGGGAAAGCACTCCACTTAGTCGATTTTTTTAAGCAAAATTTTGGAAACTCTAGGAGTTTTACCTGCCCATATAACAGAGGAGATTAATTTATCTATATTCTTGAAGAAAGATTTGGGTAGAAACAAAGGAATAGCTTGAAAGAGGTAAAGAAATTTGGGGAGAATATTCATTTTTACAGCGTTTATCCTACCTAATGGAGATAATGGAAGAGCCGCCCATCTTAAAAAAGCTGACTTCATGTATGAAACTAACGGTGCAAAATTTGCTGCTTTTAAGGCAGAATAAGAAAGGGTAACATTTACACCAAGATACTTGAATTTAGAACTCTCCAAGTGGAAAGGTAAGTCATTCTGTTTTAATTTTTGGCCAGACTGATTTATGGGTAAACATTCACTCTTCTGCAGGTTTAGTTTATATCCAGAAAATTTCCCAAAATCATCTAATAGATGTATTATCTCAGGAATAGATGCAATTGGATCGGTAACGTAGAGTAATAAGTCGTCAGCGTATAAGGCTAATTTATGTTCGATTCCCTTGCGGATTATACCTTGAAAAATAGGAAATGTTCTAAGCATTATTGAAAGGGGCTCAATGGCTATGGCAAAAAGTAATGGAGATAGGGGGCATCCCTGGCGTGTACCCCGTGATAAGGTAAAATACTCAGAATTAACACTATTAGTAGAAACTGAAGCTTGTGGGTCAACATATAGTAAACGTATCCATGATATCAATCCCTCACCAAAACCAAACTCCTTCAGAGCTCTAAACAGATAAACCCACTCTATCCTATCAAATGCCTTTTCGGCATCTAACGAAATGATCACCTCAGAGGAAACACTATTTTGTCTTGAGTATAAAATATTAAAAAGAGTACGAATGTTAGAGAATGAATACCGTCCTTTAATGAATCCAGTTTGTTCCTCTGAGATAATACTAGGAAGTACTACCTCTAAACGAGAGGCCAAAATCTTGGCTAAAATCTTAACATCAACATTGAGGAGGCTAATAGGTCTGTATGAGTTACATAATGTTGGGTCCTTCCCATCTTTAGGCAATAGAGTTATAGATGCTTGTCTTAGTGTTAGGGGCAATATACCTTGATCTAAAGATTCCTCAAATACAGACAAAAGAAGCGGGGCCAGTTTGACATGAAATTTCTTATAAAATTCGGAAGGCAACCCGTCTGGGCCAGGGGATATCCTAGATTGTAATGAATTAATTGATTTAGTGATCTCCTCTAAGGTGATGGGTCCATCAAGTTCAGGCACTAAAAGAGGATCAACCCTAGGGAAGTTGATACGCCCAAGAAATTGGTTCATTTCTTCTGAATGGCCAGAAGCTTCAGTCTTATACAGAATAGAGAAAAAGTTTTTAAAAGTTGAGTTAATCTCCACAGAATCTGAGGATAATGCTCCATCAGGCTGTGCAATTTGAGTAACAAATCGAGAAGCTGCTCGATTGCGAAGCTGATGGGCCAGGAGGCGACTGACCTTATCCCCATACTCGTAGTAATTACCACGCGTGCGTAATAAAAGTCTCTCTGCCTCACCTGTGGTTAACAGATTGAATTCTGCCTGTAAATTAAGCCTTTGTTTATGTAGCTCCGGAGTCGGTCTATGAGCGTATTGGTCATCTAAAGCTTGAATACTGTCAGATAACTTTTTAATCTTATTCCTCCGTTCTTTATTAACATAAGCAGAGTAAGAAATTATCTGTCCTCTTAAAAAGGCCTTCAAAGTTTCCCACAGTAAGGAGTAAGAGATTGAATCGGTCTGATTAGTAAGTAGAAAGTCATCTATTGAATTAGAAATATATTCACAGAATGCTAAATCAGATAGAAGTAAAGAATTGAACCGCCAGGGTGGTCGAAAAGTGTGAAATGGAAATAAAAGAATGTCAAGGCTTAGAGGGGCATGGTCTGAAATAACAATGGGCAGATATTCAGAGTTTACAAGTTTTATCGTTGTTTTTGCAGGAATTTTTCTGTTGTAGCGGTGCCCCTGACAAATTTGTTGTGGGGAGGAGTATCTTTTTGCTGGACCTCGTTGTGTCAGCAAGCATTTGAGAAAATAAAAGTGCTTCTTACAGAGGCTCCCGTTTTGGCAGCTCCAAGATTTGACCAGTCTTTTCAATTGCAGGTAGATGCCAGTAATGTGGGTGCTGGGGCAGTTTTGCTGCAGAGGTGTGAGGATGGCATTGATCACCCAATTGGTTTCTTTTCTAGAAAGTTTAATTCGTATCAGCTTAATTATTCAGTGATTGAGAAGGAGGCTCTTGCTTTAATTTGGGCTTTACAACACTTTGAGATGTATGTGGGATCGTCAGAGGGACCCCTAGTGTTCTATATGGATCACAATCCTTTATTTTTTTTGCACTCTTTGCAAAACCCCAACCAAAGGCTAATGAGATGGTGTTTGTTTTTGCAGGGTTATCTGTTGGATACACGCCATATTAAAGGCTCAGAAAATGTAACTGCTGATGCCTTGTCTCGTGTTCACATAGTCTAAGTGTTGTAGAACTTTTCAATTTTTTTCTGTCTCTCTGTTTCTTCCTTAATTTTGCTTCCTAGGCGCCAAGGTTGCTGGAAGGAGTTGTGGAGTTGAAGAGATTGGGGAACATTTGCAAGTTATATCAAGTCTTCACACTCGGACTGTTTGAATGTTGTACAGAATTTGTTAAATGTTTATTTTTTTTGTGGTCTCGTATTTTTAGGGGGGGGGGGGGGGGGGGGAGTGTGACGAGTCTCCTGCTCTTCCTGCTGTTGCCGGCTGGTGGGAGTGGCTAGGAGACTCATCAAGAGAACTATGTCCACCTGTTCTTCCCTCTATAAAAACCTTGGCCTTGTTGGTGTGGAGAGAGGGTTTTTTGCTTGTTTGCTCCTGATTGGTTTTGTTGTTTATTTGGATTTGTTTATGAGTTGTGATACTTGTTCTGTCTGGCTTGATACCATCTTGTGTCAGACAGAAATTGTATTTACTTTTCGTTGTTCTTTTGTTTTATATACTTTTCTTATGTTAATAAATATTTATGTTGTAACCTCACCAACCGCATGTCGTCCTTTCATTTGTTACGGCTTTGAGCCGGTCGTGACAATTGTGTGTTTGTGTGTGGTTGATGTTGATTGTGTGTGTTAGGAAACTCTTTCTCTCTCTCTCTCTGTCTCAGTGTTTTATTGGTTCTCTGCTGCATGGCTGTGGCAGTTATTTCTGATGATGACGGCTTTAGTATTCCAGTGTGTTGGGTGAGGGATTACGTGTGCTTATCTGAACATGCTCTCTATCTTGTCACGAGGGGTTTTAGGGTAAATAATTCAATATATCTAAGAGACAAATGACCCATTAACACATTATCAGCTGTGTGAGGCTGTAAGATGCAGGAGCTGCTGCTTGACTTATCTGTCCTGGAGCGGCTGTGTTTCAGACGAGTGTGTTTCCCTGCATATCTGCAGAAGCGCACTGCTGACGCTGCTTCAGTCTGAGATCGATCAGCAGAACCACAGCGGCGCAAAGATCAACACACACACACACACACACAGAGCACTGGTTCATCTCTGATCTGATAAATGTGATTATGAGGCTTGAATATATTAATATAAAAGCCGAATTCTGGAAATTTGAACAAAATTAAAACTAAAAGATTTTCAAAATCACATGAGCCAATATTTTATTCACAGTAGAACATAGAGAACATAACAAATGTTTAAACTGAGAAATTCTACAATTTTATTCACAAAATGAGCTCATGTCAAATTTGATGCCTGCTACAGGTCTCAAAATAGTCAGGACGGGGGCATGTTTACTATGGTGTAGCATCTCCTCTTCTTTTCAAAACAGTTTGAAGACATCTGGGCATCGAGGTTATGAGTTTCTGGAGTTTTCGTGTTGGGATTTGGTCCCATTCTTGCCTGATATAGGTTTCCAGCTGCTGAAGAGTTTGTGGTCGTCTTTGACGTAGTTTTCGTTTAATGATGCGCCAAATGTTCTCTATAGGTGAAAGATCTGGACTGCAGGCAGGCCAATTCAGCAACTGGATTCTTCTACTACGAAGCCATGCTGTTGTAATAGCTGCAGTATGTGGTTTTACATTGTCCTGCTGAAATACACGTCATCTGGAGGGGGGCATATGTTGCTCTAAAACCTTTATATGCCTTCCAAAACATGCAAGCTGCCCATACCGTATGCACTTATGCACCCCCATACCATCAGAGATGCTGGCTTTTGAACTGAACTCTGATAACACCAATTCAATTAGAACCTGGAGGTAGTACTTGCTTGTTATGCCTGTGTTAAGGGGTTTCCTTTGTGTCGTCGTCGTTGCAGAAAGGGGGTTCCCCGAAGTGTCTGATTGGTTGAGAGTTCAGTAGTCGTGAAGTGACGTCTTGGGAAGCCAATGGAGTTGTGGCTGGTAGAAGTTTTGAGGCGGTCAAAGACTCCAGTTGAACTCGGAGACGAGGCGTGGCGGCAAAACTTAATCGAGTACACGAAACTCACAACGGAAAAGAAAATAAAGTAAAAGAATAAAAGGATGTAAAGACTAGGTTGGTTTTCTTCTCATTATGGTAGCAGCTGGCACGTGGACCAGAGCACGCTCAAAGAGCAGCGTCAAGACGCGGTGGCAAAAGAGAAGAAGAGGAGAAGGGAGAGGACCAAGAGGTTGTAAGAGAGCATTTTTAAGAAGAAGAGCGAAGGGTGACGAAGAGAGAGTTTGATGGTGTCCTGAGTTTTTAAACTCGGCTTCTGGACACATCCCCTCTGGTGTCTTGACCAATTAGACAGGCTATTATCTTAGCTAGGGGTGTTCCTTCCATCATAAATCAGTATGTTATCAGTCACATGGTCCGAATTTTACACACTCTTGCAAAGTATAATTTTGAATTTGATTTCTATAACCAGAATATGATACATTTGACAAAGAATTGATTGGAAGAAACATGTAAAGCATGATTTTTCACACTCATACATACCAAACACGCATCTGAATCCTTCAGCTATTCAATAATGATTCAAAAGACATACATAATATTTGATTAAAACATGATAGTCTAATATGTGGGTTACAAACATAATATTGGGTTCTGCATAGAAATGTCCTTTTAGGATGATTTTATGTCCATATGAAAAAGACATTATTTGTATAGTTCTATGGAGAACGAAGGCATGTTCTTTAGACAAAGGAATTTTGGTTTGGTCTGTCTTCTATGTGGGGGAGAGGTCAGTCTAAGGAAGCTCATGAATTAAATCGTGGAACATGTGATGGCCATCTCTTTGACCATCAGTCTTGATTATTTTCCCCAAATTTGACGATCTCCTTCCTGAATTGTCTGATTCAGTCTCTGATATTCTACACAGGGGAATGCTCTTCTGCAGCAGCTGATTGCATTAGTGTCTGTTCATCCAGAGACAGGTGATTTTTCTTCCTTTAAATCTCGTGAATCTGTGTGTTTGAGTCAAACGACTGGGAAACGCTCATCATATAACCACTTTCCACATATTACATAATTTTCCTGTTGGTTTATATATAAAAGTATATTTAATTGAGTAGCGTTCCCCTGGTGTATGTCCGACAGTCAGAAGGAGGTGTCGGTGAGTAAATGATCTGCTGTCCTGCGGTGTGATGCACTCTAAACAGCAGTCTGCTCCTCTTATATGACATTAGTATCATACACACAGCTATTGTGAGCTACATTGTACAAATGTATAAGCATTCTTAAATCAAGATATATTTACAAAATAACCTATGAAGATATGAAGTCTAGTTTTCTGAAAAATATATCAAAATGAAGTGTGTTTATACTTCATTTTGATCTACTACATCTACTGTACATCTACATCTACTGTAAGGTTTACCATCAGACGTTCAACAACAGCTGAGTTCCTCCTTTCATTGGTGTAACTCCATGCTGAGACCCTTGTGTCACTGAAGTGAATGAGTGTTGCTGAGAAATCTACAGTATTTGTGTGTGTTTAATGACTGGTGCAGTGTGTTACAGTACACGTGAATCCAGTGATTGTCTGGTTTGACTCTCAAATCCTTTATTTGATGTTTGACTCGAGGCGATTGTTCTTGATGCAACCTGCTGAAACACACAAGCGTGTTTGTGTGAGTCACTGCACTCAAATCAGACCATTATGAGCTTCATCGTGTTTGTGAAAAAAAATCATCTTGTTTTCCAGTACAAACATATAAACTCTCCGAAATCAAGATACATTTACTGAAAGAAACAAAATAAGATAAGTCTTGTTCCCTATCTGTCGGTCACTACGAGTTATGTCGTGACGACATAGGGGATTCACTTGGGAGCCCCAATCACCTCTGACTTTAAGAGAAAATGTCAATGAATATTGGCTAGAGGATTTTGCATACCTGAGCCACTCCCCATGCATACGGGTATAAATAGGTGACAGGTGCATCCACTCATCAGATTTTTGCTTCGGAGCCGAGTGGTGCAGTCAGCGTTGTCTCTGGGCACTTCAACTGAAAGAGCAAATTCTAAAAGAGCAAATCGCAGACAGCTCATGTTCCGTCCATGTCCTCTTGGTTGCGGTCGTTACCTGCCTGTGGATGATGGACACGATCGTTGTCTTCAGTGTCTGGGCATCCAGCACGCTGAGGATGCGTTCATGGATGACTCATGCACCTGTTGTGGGCGTATAAACATGACATCACTGCGATCTCACCTTTCTTTTCTGAAAAGATTGGCACCGTCTGCCGCCACCCGTCCCAGCCTCTCTGGCTCGAGCAGGAGATCGCTGGCTGGCACTCTGGGAGATCTGAGGGTGACAGTAAGAGCTTCTCTGCTGGGCACATCCCCACGGACCTCTTACTCCTCATGCAGCGATCGTCCTGTCTGGTTCCCGAGTGATTTTGCTGGTTTGTCCCGTGGGGCGGCCAGCATTTCATTCGGTTGGGCTTTCGTCCTCCGAGGATGAAGGCTCGGTGGGGCTGCCCCCCTCGGGTGTTGTCGCCACTGCCGAACCGGACCCGGAGTTGACGGCCATGCTTGCCCGGGCAGCCGTGATTATCGGGCTGGAGGTCAACAGACCGCCCAGTCCCGAGCCCTCGCAGTTGGATGATTGGCTTATCGGAGTGGGTCGCGGCTCACAACGCGTTCTGCTCCAGTGCCTTTCTTCCCGGAGGTGCATGAGGAGCTAACGAAGTTAGGTCCCTTTCAGGCCAGAAGCCACTGGTCTCCCTCCTCCGTCCTCACTACCCTCGATGGTGGCACGGCTAGGGGGTACGAGGACATTCCCCAGGTGGAGAGAGCGGTTGCGGTGAACTTGTGCCCGCAAAAACGCAGCTACTTGAAGGAATCGTCCGCGTCTCAAGTTCAGTGGCGTTCTCGAGACTTCGGTGGCTGTCCGAGTCGCACCTGTCTTGTGTGAGAAGATTGCTGTTCTAGTGGCAAAGGATGCAATCGAGCCGGTCTCTCCAGCCGCGATGAGGCAGGGGTTTTACAGCCCCTATTTCATCATACCCAAGAAAGGTGGTCCTGGATCTTCGAGTCTTAAATCGGGCCCTGCACAAGCTCCCATTCAAGATGTTGACGCAATAGCGCATTATCAAATGCATCCAGCCCCAGGATTGGTTTGCAGCGTTCGACCTGAAGCTTACTTTCATGTCTCGATCCTTCCTCGACACAGACCATCCCTACGGGCTCTCCTTGTCCCCCCGTGTCTTCATGAAGGTCGCAGAGGGCACCCTTGCCCCGTTATGGGAAGTGGGCATCAGGATCCTCAACTATCTCGATGACTGGCTCATTTTGGCCCGGTCGTGAGAACAGTTGTGCGATGACAGGGACCTGGTGCTACGGCACCTCAGCCAGTTGGGGTTTCAGGTCAACTGGGAAAAGACGCAAGTATGCCTTTCCCCCAGTGAGCCTCGCACAGACTCTGTGCAAGGTCAGGGAGGACGAGGAGCAGGTCCTGTTGGTCGCACCGTATTGGCACACCCGGACCTGGTTTCCGGAACTCATGCTCCTCACAACAGTCCCTCCCTGGTGCATTCCTCTGAGGAAGGACCTCCTTTCTCAGGGTCTCGGCACCATATGGCACCCGCATCCAGATCTGTGGAACCTCCATGTGTGGCTCCTGGACAGGACGCAGCATAATTGAGTGGCTTGCCACAGACTGTGGTAGACATCATCACTCAAGCTAGAGCGCCTTCAACAAGGCAAGCCTATGCACTGAAGTGGAGTCTGTTTGCGAACTGGTGTTCTTCCCGCCGAGAAGACCCCCAAAGATGCATGATTGGAGTAGTGCTTTCTTTCCTGCAAGAGAGGTTGGAGTGTAGGCTGTCACCCTCCACGTTGAACGTGTATGTGGCTGCTATTGCAGCCCATCACGATGCAGTGGACGGCCGGTCCCTGGGAAAGCACAATCTCATCGTGAGGTTCCTGAGGGGTGCAAGGACGTTAAATCCTCCTAGGTCACCCTTGGTGCCCTCTTGGAATCTCTCTATCGTCCTGGCTGGACTTCAGAGGGGTCCCTTTGAACCACTGGAGTTCCTGTGTGCCTACTTCCATCAAGAAATTAAAAAAAAATAATAATTAATACACAAGTTTCACAATTTGAGTTGAATTACTGAAATAAATTAACTTTTCCACGACATTCTAATTTATTGAGATGCACCTGTACTCACCTCTGGTCCCTGCGGGTACCAAGGTCAGCGAATTTGCGCTGGGGTGATGGGAAGGTTGCGACCTTTTCATGGCATTTGTCTGTCACACGCTTGCTTGTCAACATTTGCAATGCCATAAAGTTGTGACAGGTTCAGGTTGTGGTGCTTTCCATGGACCCCTATGTCATCGCTACATAACTCGTAGTGACCGACAGATAGGGAACGTCTCGGTTGCGTACGTTATGTCCCCATGCCACAATCTTGAACCATCGCTGGTTGCTAGGGACACGTTCTCGGCTCCTCAACGGAAAACCTGATGAGTGGATGCACCTGTCTCCTATTTATACCCGTATGCACAGGGAGTGGCTCAGGTATGCAAAATCCACTAGCCAATATTCATTGGCGTTTTCTCTTAAAATCAGAGTTGATTGGGGCTCCCAAGTGAATCCCCTATGTCTTCATGACTTAATGTCTCCATTCCCTCCATCAAGGAACGAGGGTTACGTACGTAACTGAGACATTTTCTGGGGGAAAACCTATGAAAATTAAGTGAATTTTTGTAAAAACAGCTTGTATTCTGGAAAATGCTGTAATTCATTACAAGTACGTGAGTTACGTAATCATGTTACTTTTTTAAAGTAACTAGTAAAGTAAAACATTACTTTTTAATTTAGAAGGAAATATCTGGGTTCCTTTGTTTCACATGTATTTAGTGACAGCTCTGGTGTTGCCATGTTGAGAGAAATCAGGAGTAAGTGCAGAGCGTTGTGTGTGAACATGATCTTACTGTAGTTCTAGACTAAATAACATGTATTTACTCATCTCACCTGCACTAAAACACATTCAAAATCAATAAAAACAGTCAAACGCAAACTATATTATATAAAATTTAAATTTAAATTATATAAAACTTGCAATAATTAAATATGTTAAATAAGACAAATATAATTTATGTATTTAATCCCATTTTATTAACCAATGTCTTTGCTGCTGACCTTCGATGATCCAATTCAACCATACTAATGAGCAGAAATTACACATTTGTGTTTGATTTTAGTTATTGCTGAATAGTGTTGAACTTTGTTCTCCTGCCTCATATTCTTCATGTGATTAGTTTGAGCGG
Source organism: Barbus barbus (assembly GCF_936440315.1). Classification (NCBI taxonomy): domain Eukaryota; kingdom Metazoa; phylum Chordata; class Actinopteri; order Cypriniformes; family Cyprinidae; genus Barbus; species Barbus barbus. The sequence continues at coordinate 798,970 of NC_136730.1, forward strand.
CGCCCTCTACTGTACAGACCTGAATTCACATCTCTTCAGCCTGAGGCGGATTCATTTCACTTTTGGTGTGAATGGGCTTTTACATTTGCCAAAAATAGAACTTTTTTTTTATATTAAAAACAAACAAGCAAGCCCTGCCCAGATTTAAAAAGTAACTCAAAAGTAACAATGCATTACTTTCTATAAAAAGTAACTAAGCAACATAATTAGTTACTTTTTAGATTAGATTAGATTAGATTCAACTTTATTGTCATTGCACATGTAAGGTACAGGGCAACGAAATGCAGTTAGCATCTAACCAGAAGTGCAATAAGCAGAGGTACAGGATATACAGTGTCTACAATAGTTACATATGTACAGAATATACAGATAAGGCAGTAGTACTATGGACATAATTTACAAATTTTTAAATACTATCAGTATGATATACAGATGGGTGATATGAACATACTATACAGATGGATTGTACAGTAAATGTATGTACACTATGAGCAAAAACTATGAATATAATTACAAATGGATATGAATAAGCTATACATTAAGATATATAAATACTAGTGCAATGAACATTGAAAGTGCATAGAAATAAAAATTTCCAGTGCATAGTACTCAGTGTGTGGATGTTTTTTGTTTTTGTTTTTTAACCGATTTTAATGATGGGGAGGGGTGAAGAGTTTGTGGTGGTGTGTGAGGGGGGTATCATTGGGCAGAGTTTAGTAGGGAAACAGCTGTAGGGAAAAAGCTGTTCCTGAGTCTGCTTGTCCTTGATCGGAGGCTCCTGAAGCGCCTCCCAGAGGGCAGTAATTTAAACAGTCTATGGTCAGGGTGAGAGGAGTCCTTAAGAATGCCGCGAGCTCGACGTAAACAGCGTTTTCTCTGGACGTCCTCAATGGCAGGAAGTGGTGTCCCTGTGATGCGTTGGGCGGTTTTCACCACCCTCTGCAGTGCCTTGCGGTCAGCAACTGTGCAGTTCCCATACCAGACTGTGATGCAGTTGGTCAGGATGCTTTCAATTGCACACCGGTAGAAGTTCCGCTGGATGATTGGAGACAGGTGGTTCTTCTTCAGTGTCCTAAGGAAGAAGAGGCGTTGGTGAGCCTTCTTGACTAGGCTGGATGTGTTGGTGGTCCAGGTCAGGTCCTCCGAGATGTGGGTTCCCAGGAACTTGAAGCTGGAGACACGTTCAACAACCATCCCGTTAATGTGGATGGGGTCATGCGTTCCACTTTTCTTCTTCCTGAAGTCCACAATAAGTTCCTTTGTCTTGCTGGTGTTGAGGAGCAGGTTATTGTCAGCGCACCATGCAGCCAGGTGCTGTACCTCCTCCCTGTAGGCAGTCTCATCGTTGTCTCTGATGAGGCCAATCACTGTGGTGTCGTCAGCAAACTTGATGATGGAGTTGGATCCATGCACAGGCCTGCAGTCATGGGTGTAGAGGGAGTAGAGGAATGGGCTCAGCACACAGCCCTGTGGTACGCCGGTGTTGAGTGTGATGGTGGTGGAGCAGGTGTGGCCTGACCTAACATGCTGAGGTCTGTTGGTCAGAAAGTCCATAATCCAGCTACAGAGGGAGGTGTTAACACCCAAGTCTCCAAGTTTAGTGATCAGCTTGGAGGGAATGACGGTGTTGAATGCTGAGCTGAAATCAACAAACAAAATCCGTGCATAAGTGTTGTTATTATCCAGGTGTGTGAGTACCGAGTGCAGTACTGTGCATACTGCATCCTCAGTGCTCCTATTGCTACGGTAGGCAAATTGGTGTGGGTCCAGTGTGGGTGGGAGGCAGTTCTTGAGGTGTGCCAGGACCAGTCGCTCAAAGCACTTCATTACAATGGGTGTGAGTGCTACGGGGCGGTAGTCATTCAGGCACGTCGGGGAGGAGTGTTTCGGCACTGGCACAATGGATGTGGCCTTAAGGCATGTTGGCACAGTTGCTTGGGTGAGGGACAGGTTGAAAATGTCTGTGAAGACCTCTGCGAGCTGCTCTGCACATATCCTGAGCACACGTCCAGGAATGCCGTCAGGGCCAGCGGCCTTGCATGCATTGATCCGGCTCAATGCTGTGCAGACATCTGTGGAGGTGAGTTTGAGGGTCTGATGGTCTCCTGAGAGTGTGATCTTGGTGGCTGTCTCCTTGTTGTTATTCTCAAAGCGAGCATAAAAGTCATTTAGCTCATCAAGGAAGGAGACGTCTGTGACCGTTGGAGTGGAGTTGCATGGCTTGTAGTCACTGATGACCTGGATGCCCTGCCACATGCGCCGGGGGTCAGAGTTGGAAAAATGCTCCTCTACCTTTAGCTTGTAGCAGTGCTTGGCCTTCTTGATGCCCCTCTTCAGGTTAGCCCTGGATATGCTGTAGGCCTGAGCGTCATCTGATCTGAAAGCAGTGTTGCGGGCTTTCAGCAGGAGCCGCACTTCCTTGTTCATCCATGGCTTCTGATTAGGGTACGTTGTGATCTGTTTCTCTGTTGTAACACTGTCAATGGAGGTATTGATGTAATCCAGTACAGAGGTGGTATAGATGTCAATGTCCGTGTGAGAGCCACTGGCAGCCTGGGAAGCAAACATACTCCAGTCCGTTTGTTGAAATTTGTCCTGAAGTACAGACTCTGCTCCCATTGGCCACACTTTGATGGTCTTCACTGATGGCTTCACATGGTTGATGAGGGGTGAATACTTGGGGGTGAGAAACAAAGAAAGGTGATCAGACTGTCCCAGGTGGGGGAGGGGTGTCGCGATGTAAGCTCCTGCGATGTTTGTGTAAACATGATCCAAAGTTTTTTCTCCTCTAGTGTGGCAGGAGACATGCTGATGGAATTTGGGGAGCACTGTCTTTAAGTTGGAGTGATTAAAATCACCCGCAACAATAAATGCAGCTTCCGGGTGTACAGTCTGTTGTTTACTAATGGCCGCATGCAGTTCGTTCATAGCAAGCTTGGCATTAGCATCCGGGGGAATATAGGCTGCAGTTATGATGGTGGAAGTGAACTCCCGCGGCAGATAGAAAGGTCTACACTTGACCATGAGAAACTCTAGGTTAGGTGAGCAGTGTTTTCCAACAATGTCAGAGTTCGTACACCAAGCTTTGTTCACATAAATGCACAATCCTCCGCCTCTGGTCTTGCCGGAGTCATCTGCCGTTCTATCTGCTCGGAGTGTGTAGCGTCCGGTTAGATCAATAGCATTATTGGGTATGTCGCTATGTAGCCATGTTTCAGTGAAAACCATGACATTGCAGTCCAAAAGTTTCTTACTATGGGTGATGCGAAGTCGTATTTCATCCATTTTGTTCACCAATGACCGCACATTAGCGAGGAAAATGCTGGGTAAAGAGAGCCGGTGCGGTGTTAGCTTTAGCTTAGCTCTTAGTCCTCCGCGCTTCCCCCGCCTTTGTTTACGATCTCGGCGCCGCCTGTGAGCACTTCCGCCCGGCCGAGCAGAGTGCGTTGCCTCGGGTGTTCTGGAGATCTCCGGGATGAGTCGATGATTGGTTATAAAACTGTTGGAAAAGTGCAGACCGATATCCAAAAGCTCCTGTCGGGTGTATGATGTTAAGGCAAAGCTGTTCAGTGAGAACAGACCCGAGATGAGCAGGAAAAATACTGCAAAATTGCAAAAACTGGAAAGACGCTGAGCCTCGCGATGTGTTAACGCCGCCATCTTGGTCGTATAATGATAATTTTTAGGGAGTAACGCAATATTGTAATGCTTTCCCCAACATTGGTCTGGAGGCAGAAGCGTGAAGTTGAGAGTGATTTGATAACGTGCACAGGACCTTCATCACACAGAATACATGAACACTGATCTCTAATAACAGCGTGACGATTCGTCTGCCGCTCAGGGTCAGATGTCTGGATCAGCTGTAAATATAAACTCAAGATCGCTGGAGTTATTCTGAGCCACAGTAAACCAGGACAGACACACAGCCTCCTGTGATTGAGGGAATTAACAGTGAAAGAGCAATATTAATGAAAGAGCAATATTAATATTGAGTAATATTAATGATTTAACTGCACTGACGCTGTCAGATGAGAGCAGGCTTGAGCTGGATCCTGAAATGAACTCTATTGTTCTCTGTAGAGCTGGAACTCAGTTAGTTTCATAATTAAGAGTTTTGCACCATTAAAACTGTTGATTTCTTGTTTATCTCTGTGAATCTGCATTGAAACAGTCTGTGTAGCGATGAAGACTTGAACCTGCGGCCATCAGTAACAAAACAAGAATAGATCTGTAAATCAGTTAGTAAATAATAACTGCAAGAATACTTATTTTTTAAATGAACACAAAATAAGAAAATAGTTAAGACATTATCTTTAAAAAAAAGAATAAATAAATAAATCTTGCTTTAGTTTTGTCCACTGGCTGACTCTCTTAGTTTAAGAAGGCTGATACATATTTTTCTGATGTTGCGATCATGCTGGAGTTTCCCCTAGAATATGACTTCATTTTTCTGCATTTGGTAATGTCATGAAATGTGGTTGCATTTGTTGGGATGTAGTGAGTTATGCAGCGCTGGTGTTATGGTAGTCACAGTGCTGTAGGGAATGTCCTCTCTCTACAGCAGACAGTGGACACTCAGTCTGTTCTGTGTTAGTGTCTTTCACACCGCTCAGGTGTTCTGCTGGTTTATACTCTCTTTTCAGGTGTAAATACAGCTCCATCTTCTGTATTTAATGGCATCTTTCCAGTAGGCAGTAGTTGTGTCTCTGTGACTGTATAATTATTTTGGTCTGGATTGTGCTGCTGGTTTGGGTGTAGTGAGTTTCTGTCATTGCCTGCTATGAGCTCTAATCACTGCGTCTGTCCTGCTGGTAGAATTTCACAGCTCTTTTTTGAATATTAATTAATAATGGGTATTGTCCTAATTCAGCTCTGCACAAATTGTTTGGGGTTGCTCTGTTTAGTTTTAGGATGCTTTTACAAATTTGTGTATGCATAATTTCGATTCCTTCTTTTTCCCATTTAGATAAATCTTGGGTTATTAAAGGTCTCTCTCTCTCTCACTCGCTCTCTCTGTGTCTCTCTATCTCTCTCTCTCATGGGTCTGTCTCACAGGTGGCTGTCAGCTGGTTCATGACTCTCTCTCGCCGTAATGATTTATTTATCGTAATAACACTTGAGCCCAGGACAGAAACGAGCGCTGAAAACACTGACATAATGCCAGAACGTTACCACACACACACACACACACACACACACACACACAAACATTACAACTCTCTCACACACACACACACACACAAACACACACACACTCACTCACACACACACACACACACAGAATTTCCCTCCTTCGTGAATCATGTGACAAACTAAAGACTATTGGCCATTTAAACAACGTTTCACACCAACGTCCTGTTTCAAAGGGAAGCACAAGAACACACAGGAAAGCAGAGCGGCTCGTCACATCAGCGAAACACAGCCAGTGCCTCACGCAGTTTCACACACTCTGAAGAATAAAGCATGGATGATCCACGGGCCAAAAGCCTTTTTTCTCAGAGTGTAGAGAAGCGACAGAAGTGCTGAGACACTGATGATCTGATGAAGGTCCGTCACTAAAAGCCACAGCTCTCAGAGAACGACAGCAGACATAAAAATGTGTTGCGCTGTACGGCAGAACGAACGGCAGAAAGAGTTCTCTGTGAAGAGAGCGATGCTGCGATGATGACCAGCGCTCTGGAAACGCTTCTTCAGCCGCAGCTGATGCACAGATGCACCGCAGATCTCTGCTCGTCTGCAGTAGCTGTTTGAGCACTTCATTAGAAGCTGCTTCGTGTTTTGTTGTGAAGAGGTGAAGAGAAATCATTTCGGCTTAGTGCGTGATAGTTGCAGAATAAAAATATAATTTGACAGATAAAGTCATCTGCCTCGCTGCCAAGCGTCAACCTTTATCAGCGCAGGTTTTAATTGGACACGTTCAGTCAGAACGGCCAAAAACATGATTATTATTCAACAAATAAGTGATCCTGACAAATCATTTTAAAAAGCCAAGCGATGCAGTAAACACATTTGTGAGCGTGTGCTGGTTTGTTAACGGTGTCAGAGCCGCTGTCTCCCTCAGGATGATAGAAATATACTCTCAATCAGAGCTTTTAGCAGGAAAATGCATCCGAAATGAGTTATGAAACAGCATCAGCTGCTCTGCTTCTCTGATTGACTACAGCAGGAGACACATGAGACATGCACACACAAATACTCAGAAGAAGGCTTTAGAGCAGAGGGATTGCATCAGAGATAAATAAACAAACAAACAGAACATGGAATTTAATTTTGTTTGCATTCCCGAAACGTTAGTCTTTTGATGAAAGTCTGAACCCTTATCAGGCAGGCTTATTATAGTTATAGTTAATGGAAGCTTACAACCATTTAAACAAAAAAAAAAAAAGTAAAAATAGTATACATTTTAAAAATTATTTTGTCATCTAGTTTTCTAAGCAACTTGATGCACTAAAATTTTAATAAAAAACTATATAGACATTTAAAAACAATAAAAACTAATTATGACAAAACTAACAAAAAAATGACTAAAACTTTGACTACAATTAATATGTGACCCTGGACCATAAAACCAGTCATTAGGGTCTTGTTTTTTTAAACTGAGATGTATAAATCATCTGAAGCTGAATAAATAATCTCTCCATTGATGTATGGTTTGTTATGATAGGACAATATTTGTCTGAGATACAACTATTTGAAAATCTGGAATCTGAGGGAGCAAAAAAATCTAAATATTGAGAAAATCTCCTTTAAAGTTGTTCAAATGAAGTTCTTAGCAATGCATATTACTAATCAAAAATGAAGTTTTGATATATTTACGGTAGGAAATTTACTAAATATCTTGATGGAACATGATCTTAATATCCTAATGATTTTTGTCATAAAAGAGAAATGTATAATTTTGATCCATACAATGTATTGTTGGCTATTGCTACAAATATACCTGTGTTACTCATGACTGCTTTTGTGCTCCAGGGACACAGATGAAAAATGCAAATATAAAAATAAAATAAGTCAGTAAACTCTAAATATTAAATATGAGCTAATAAATAGCACGTTTAGTCTTTGGCTCACATCACTGAAACAGAAGCGTGTTGCTGTCAGTACTGTGTAGCGAGTGTTAGCTGTATTAATGCGTGAGTCTGACGGAGAGTTTGGTGTTCAGCTGCGCTCTGAAGAAGCGTTTCTCGCACCGGAGCTGCTCCGAGCAGCACAACCACAATGACTCTTTAATCCAGTGTCTCTGTCTCCTCTCTCCCGTCTCTCTGTTCCTCCGGACATCTCTCGCCGCAGGTCACCATCTCGGTGGACGGCATTCTGACCACCACCGGATACACGCAGGAGGATTACACCATGCTGGGCTCCGACGACTTCTTCTACATCGGAGGAAGCCCGAACACGGCCGACCTGCCCGGATCTCCGGTCAGCAACAACTTCATGGGCTGCCTGAAGGACGTGAGTCTGACGAGCACTAACGAACCCAGCAGCTGTTCCCACTTACAAATGACCAGCCTTTCAAAACCTGCTCGTAAATCTCATTAAATTGTATTATCACCGAATATTGGATTCAGTCTAGTTTTGTAGGGCAGAAGAGGCTTGGTTGACCGACGTTTTGTTAGTCGTTTAGTCACAGAAAAAATAAATAAATAAAAATCCACATTAGTGAAGTCATGTAGATTGTTAACAGCTGGTCTATGGTGTGCTCACTTGCTTTTTTCACTTGTCATTTTTGCTGATACAGATACAAGTAATACATCTTTTGAATTTGTAAAGACTACGTTTATTTGTGTGCGCTCACAATAACAAAACATTGCGCTTGTGTAAAATAATGAAAGCAATCAGGATGCACTTTCTGCCGTCTCTGTGAACTTGAGCGCGAAACTCAGTGTATACTTGCCTTACAGACATGAAAAATATATCTATAGAGAGTGAGATGTCTACTTTCAAACGAACCGATTCAAATGGAAGTCTTCATCTCTTAATCCGAGAACAAAGCAACACTAACTTATCAATAAATTATTCAAATGTTAATGCAGTCTCCTAACACATTCCTAATCATTACTTCTGCCGGTGCAAGCTTTAGTATGCATGCGCTTGAGCACGTATTAGGCTATGCAATTAAAGGCTGGTTATTTAATGAGAGCTGCCCTACTGTTTTGTCAACTTGTTTTCTTTCAGTTAGGACAGGTTTTGTGTTTTGTTTAAGATGATCATGGGTGTCATTGATCTGAAGCTGTGCACCTCAGTTTTTGAGTGGAAACAAGCATTATTTCTAGTTAATTTTGGCAATATTAACTAAAAAAAACTGAGATGGATGAGCTCAGATCAGTGAGGCCTACGACCAGTCAGTTTCACAAAGAAACACAAAGCCTGTGCTAACTGGAAGAAAACAGGCTGATAAAAAAGATTTGGCATAATCAGAGATTTATAAGCAGGAACACCACAGGTTTAACAAGGTAGGGGAAAAAAATCCAAACAAGTTCAAAAATGATCAAGGTTTTTTTGGTAAGTTTTTATGTCCTGTGTGAGCAAAATCAGTTTTGGTCCAAGCCAATCACAGTAACTAGCATTTTCAGGAAGCAGAAAATCCTCCGGGTCTAAATGAGTGAAACACAATCTGAGGGTCAAAGGTGAAGTGCATCATCTCTGTTTGTGTGAGCAGAAGTAAGGATGTGTGCTCAGCCAATGGCGTGAGTTTGGGGGCGGAGCTAACTGTTTGAGTGACGGCAGGTGGGTGGAGTTATTGCTGTTATCACTGTAAATATAGTTTTGCTGCTTGAGCAGCTAAATTAAATTAAAATGAGCGAAAGCAACTGCTGAACATTTTGTTACTACTTCAGTTTATTGTGCTCAATGCACTTATGTAAATATGCTAAATTATGTAAATATGTAAAATTCACAAAAATCCATTAGTGTAAATCATGTTTCTTACATTGACTGAAACTGGGCAGTGGATTTCTAGCTCTGCATAACATTGAATTAGTTTCAAACACTGAAATGAAGTGTTTTTGGAGTAAAGAGAAAGACCTGCTGGTGTTTAATGTTTGACATTTAATAAAGCGATCATGTTGAGGTTCCCATTAATTCTTTATTGTTAATAATTATGTATAGTTATTAGTGCTTTCAATCGATTAAAAAATGTAATCGCGTTAATCACAGTCGTGGACGAATAATCACGATTAATCGCAAATTTAAAATACTAGGATTTACCTGTAAATGTGTTGAAATAAAGAAATGCATGACAAACTAGTTTCAGGAAACAGAAGCTTTCACATCTCCTCCAGGTATGAGACATTATCCTTATTATTCTTTTGTTTTAATTCAGCCATTATCAGCCTTTATTCTGGCAATGTAATATTTACCAAGCCACATCGCTTCAATCCCAGTACACATTTACCCAGCTATTATCAAAAGTATTTCTAAATAAATACAGCAAAACATTTTCTTGTGACTTTACATGAAGTATTATGATGAAATGCATTATGAAGAAGAATTGGACCTGTTCTGCAGGTGCATTAGAGCTAACATTAGCATCATGCTACATAAGACAATTTATGAGATTAATAGTGCACTTTTACTCAGAACTCACTTTAAACCATCATCGAGTGTTTGTAATAACTTTTGTGATTTGGGCGGCCGCGGTACATTATAAATGATAAAACATTAAAAGCGACACTGGTTCGCTGTACCCTTATCACATATGAGTATACATCTCTCTCTCTCTCAATTCAGTTCAATTCAATTCAGCTTTATTAGCATGACTGTGTAACACAATGTTGCCAAAGCATTAACATATATATAACAACAACATAATAATAATAAATAAAATCCATCTAAATAAATGAAAAGATAAAGTCAGTTTTAAGTTAATCATGTGTAACATCTATCATTGTGAATGGTTAATACATATTTAGCAGCTAGTGCAGCTGTTATCATCTTCTTCAAGTAAGAAGGGCATTTTCTCAGTATCAGTAAGTTCAGTAAATGATGGGCTCAGGGCTTCAGATCTGGGGAGAAGTGTTTCTCTCACATTGTGATATTTAGGACAAATCAGCAGAAAGTGTTTCTCGTCCTCTATTTGCTGTAGATCAGTGTCTACAGATGCTCTGCTCTCGCTCTGGCCATGTTTGTCTAACTCTCTCTATTTCTAAATCATGCTTACTTCATCTGTATTTGGAGAGGATTTGTCTTTCTTTAAATGGTTTAATCAAGAAATAACTGGCACATTTAGTGGTTCTGTTTAGGGTTGAGTAGCATTGGAGTTTATTTTGAAGGTCAAAGTGTATTTTTAGATATTCATCATGAGTGTCCCTTAGATTTTTGTCAATTTGTTTAATACTGGTTTTGGGGTTGAAGCTGTATTCAGCGAGGAGCTGGGTTTATGGACTAGCTGAAGAGCGAGTGTGTTTCGAGGATGAGATTCTGCTGAGGTTTCATTGGATTGAATCAGGATCAGATCGATGGAGGTGATGCCAGAACTGAACACATCTCTTCTGGATCTCTATCTTCAGGGGGTATAAGCCTAATTCAGCTCTGCAGGCATCATTGGACGTAGCTCTATGGACCCCTAAAATGGTTTTGATCATTTCTAGTTGTAGTCTTTCTATTGAAGTTTTATCCCAATTTTTTAAATGTATTATTGGTCCCCAAATTTCACTCCCGTACAGTAGAATTTGTTTAATGATTGCGTGATATAATTTAATCCATATTTTAATTGGTCATTTTAATTGGCTAATCCGTGATTTGATGGCGTAAAATGCCCTCCGGGTCTTCTCATTCAAGACCTTCAGAGCCAGACTGAAGCCCCCTGATGCAGAGATCTGGATGCCCAGGTAAGTGTAGCTGGTGCTGTGCTCCAGGACTTCTCCTCCGTAACCGAACTGGTATCTGCTGCCCTGAGACCTGGCCTTCTTCTGGAACAGGCTGTGCTGGAGACCCTCGGCTGTGGGGGACAGCAGAACCAGGTCGTCCGCATACAGCAGGCATTTGACTTCAGAGCATTTATTTGCATTCCTCTCTCTCTCTCTCTCTCTCTCTCTCTCTCGCTCTCTCTCTCTATCTCTCTCTCTGTGTGTTCTCTCTCTCTCTCTCCCTCCCTCCCTCGCTCTCTCTCTCTCTCTCTCTCTCTCTCTGTGTGTTCTCCCTCCCTCCCTCGCTCTCTCTCTCTCTCTCTCTCTCTCTCTCTCTGTCTCTCTCTCTCTCTCTCTCTCTCTCTCTCTCTCGCTCTCTCTCTCTCTCTATCTCTCTCTCTGTGTGTTCTCTCTCTCTCTCTCCCTCCCTCCCTCGCTCTCTCTCTCTCTCTCTGTCTCTCTCTCTCTCTCTCTCTCTCTCTCTCTGTCTCTCTCTCTCTCTCTCTCTCTCTCTCTCTCTCTCTCTCTGCGTTCGCTTCACTTTCATCTAGCCCGGCACCTCATAATCACACAATCCCTGCGTCCCAATGTGCATACTACCCACCCTATCTGCCCTAAATAGTATTGATAATTACTAATATCACATAGAATTTAGGATGGATAGTGTGCACATTGGGACGCAGGCAATGATTACCTTCCGGGCTGCGATGACGGCATGCGTTTTTTTTCCATTGAATGCCGAATTGGAATATCATTAGTTTCCCATGGAGCAAAAACCCATGTGAATAGAAATGATATTTATGAGTGTTAAATGCAGCAGTTAGACTAATATTTAATGTAATTTCTTCTGTCATTTATTTATTTCCCATTGAGGTTACTCGTAATTCGCTCGTTTGCCTGTTTTGGATGACATATTCTTTTGCAAGTAATTACAAGTTTAATGAATTTTTGGTGCAACTCTCCTCAAACAAATGCCTCCTTTTCATAAATATAGCTTCCAGCACTGTTCTGTGAATGCCTGCGTCGAGAATCGCTGCTGAAGATGTTTGTAGTGACAGAAATTAATGTTTGTTATCAGTTACATAGCATGGAGTATAAACTTGCTCTAGGTGCAGACATCATGTACAACTGACACTTTAACACTAAAACAAGGCTGGGTGAAAATCTGTGAGCTTGTCATTTAATGAATCTGCCCTTATATGCTTAAAACCCTGTAAACCATGATTCTGCATGGCTCTATGTATGTCTGCAAATGAACGAGACAATCAGTGAGACTGCACTGATAAAAAGAGTCTGTGGCCAAGTAACTACTACAGAAAAACTAATGTCATTTCTATATGAAAAGGTTATTTCAGGCAATAATAATAATTAAACAAAAAAGGAAATTAATATATTGGAAATATTTTGGTACTGAATCCAAGCTTGTAGAAGTTAAAGCATAAATATAAACTTTACGAAATGAACTAAAACCTACTCAACTTTTCTGATACTGGTGTTCCCATCATGCACTGGGGCATGAATAATTAATAAGGTTGATTTTTTTCCTGTTTTCCAGCTGCATTTACACTGTTTTATCATTGCTTTTATTGTTAGGTTTAGTTACTTGCAATTTTGTTAAATCTGGAGTTCATTCTCTACTCAAAATGACTCAAAAATGAAGCACAGAATATTACAGTCATTGTGTATTGTGTACAAGTATTGAAGTCTCTGTTTGGCTGAGATCCACATTGCTAATTATGTAGATATAATGTCTACATGAGTTATTTACTTAGATGTTTCTAAGTAACATACGCTTTAAAAGCATGGTTTAACTAGGTGCTATGTTAATTAAAATCAAAGTATTGCCAAGTAAGCTTTGACTAAATAAAAATGACTCAAACTTTTACTGGCCAAGCTGAAGTTACTTATTTGCTTTGTTAAATTTACTTAACTTAGCTAAGTAGTTTGTACTTAATATGTGAAATTATATGTAATATTTGCTTAATTTCTTTATGAATATTAAGTTCTATAGTAAGTTGTTTGTACAGAGCAGTTGCAGTAACACTTACTTAAAATTATTTTCTTGCTTAGTATTTTTGTCTTGTTTTATATAATTATCTAAACATTCTTGAATCAGGATGCATTTATTTGACAAGTAAAATGACAAGCTATTGTGTTGTTTTCAGAAGAAAAAAAATATATATATATCTAATTTTGTTAGTTTTTGCTTAAAACAAGTAAACATATCTGCCAGTGGGGTAAGAAAATTAATTTAGTTTAGCCTTTGAATTAAGATTATTTTTACTTGTTTTAAGCAAAAACTAACAAAATTTGGATAATTGCCCAATTGTTTCAGAAAACAAGACAACAATATCTTAAATCATTTTACTTGTCAAGTAAATGCATCCTGATTCAAGAATGTTTAGTTATTTAGTTAGTTTAGTTAGAAACGTTATTAATCCCTGTAAGGGGCAACTCATTTGCCAACACTGTACATTACAAACAACACAAATTATTAAACAACAAACACAACCAATCCATCCAGCTGTTGGAATAAAAGACTTTCTAACTTGTTCTGTAGAACACCGAGGCATTACTAATCGTCCACTGAATGAACTCTTAAATCCGCCGAAGATACTGTTTAGTGGATGCCCTTCGTAATACATTTTCAATTTTGCCCTTGTTCTCTTTTCCACAATAACCTTGAGAGAAATTGGGAATAAAACCAATAATTGAACCGGCCTTTCTGATCATTTATTAATCCTGTTTTTATCCTCCACAGTGAAGAGATATACTTATACTAGAAAACAAGACAAAAACACTAAGCAAGAGCATGTTTTTTGCAGTGAAGGTGTTTTCTCAGCATGCGTTGTTTAATGCACTCCTGCAGGTGGTGTACAAGAACAACGACTTCAAGCTGGAGCTGTCGCGTCTGGCCATCGAGAGGGACCCTAAGATCAGTCTGCACGGGGACCTGGTGTTCCGCTGCGAGGATGTGGCGGCCCTCGACCCCGTGACCTTCGAGACGCCCGAGTCCTACATCGCCCTGCCGCGCTGGGACACCAAGAAGACCAGCTCCATCTCCTTCGACTTCCGCACCACCGAGCCCAGCGGCCTGCTGCTGTTCAGCCACGGCAAGCCCCAGAGCAGCAAAGAGCAGCGGCCCGGCCGCGAGATGAAGACCGACTACTTCGCCATGGAGCTGCTCGACGGCTTTCTTTACCTGCTGATGGACATGGGCTCCGGCAGCATCAAGCTCAAGACCAGCAACAGGAAGGTGAACGACGGAGAGTGGTGCCACGTGGACTTCCAGAGAGAAGGACGGAGAGGTGAGGAGTGATTCATGCAGGTCTGTGCATGTGAAGAGACAACCTGGGCTGTGTTCGCCAAAAGAATCGTAAGCTTAAGGACATCGCAGACCCATTGAAGCCAATGGAGGCTTACCATGCTTTTGGGAAATGCAGCCCAAATTGCAATTACAATATACCAAAATAATTAAGGGGAAAGGGGAAGTGGTTTTTGTGGCCAAGTGTGGTGACCCATACTGGGAATTTGTGCTCTGCATTTAACCCATCCAAGTGTACACTCAGTAGTGAACATACTCCCGGAGCAGTGGGCAGCCAATGCTGCAGCGCCCGGGGAGCAGTTGGGGGTTCGGTGTCTTGCTCAAGGGTCTCACCTCAGTCGTGGTATTGAGGGTGGAGAGAGCGCTGGTTATTCACTCCTCCACCTACAATCCCTGCCGGACCTGAGACTCGAACCCACGACCTTTGGATTACGAGTCCAACTCTATCCATTAGGCCATGACTAACATTTTGGCCACGACTACATTTTGGACCAAATCATGCAGCTCTATACTTAAAAAAATATATATATATTTATTAAATAAAAAATTAATATAAAAAAATCTAAATAAAACACTTACAGAAACATTAAATATTTAATTTGTTTTTCTGCAAGTATTCAGTGTCAATTAGAGAAGTGTATAAATAATCATCAAAGTTTTCACCGCCACCGCCCAACAAACTACAACAACAACAAAATAAAAAATAAAAAAATAATAATAATAATACTAGTTACTGCTTTTGGTATTTTTCACCCATGTAACCTTGTATTCTAATAAAGAAGGCTTTTCACCCATGTTTTAGATACTCTCATGTTTCTCAATTCCAGTTTTAATAGCACAGTAAAATCTACTAGCCTAATATAAAGTTCAACCTATACCTATCAAGACAAGTAAACATTCAGAAATAAACTAAGAGCAAATGAACAAATTACAAGCACTAGCACAAATACATACAACAGAACAAAGATACACATGAAATAACAAATGCATTTATTTTCCTTTTTGCATTTGGCAGACACTTGTCCAAAGCGACTCACATTGCATTGAATGTTTGTATGAGTTCATGCATTCCTTGGGAATCAAACCCCTTACCTCAGCGTCACTAACGCCACACTCTATTGTTTGAGCTACAGAAACACTGTTACCATGCATATGTGTTGAAACTGAAAATCTCAGGGAAACTTCAGGAAAATCGTTTATCTGGAAGGGGTTTGGAATGGCTAAAGCGCGGCCAACGAGACGCCGTTAAACCCCATCCACGCTGCCAAAGGCTGCCTCCATTTGCTGTAATTGGCTAATCGAGTGTAAACTATAGGAGGTGGGTGTGTGTCCTGTGGGGAAGAAAGTCCAGCAGTTCTGTAATTGCAGTTTAATAGACAATTAAGAGTAAGTCATAAATCTCTGCGATCTGCCGAGAGAGCAGCGCTCACGCCGAAATATAGACACATATCGCTCATGCACGCTTCTTGATAAAAAATGATCAAGAGTAATCAGGCAGGCATCTAAAATTATTGTGTACCCACAGACTCAACTTTTAGATCTCTATAGCGGTGCTGTAAAGAGAAAAGCAGCTTCTATTGTTACTGACCCTCTCATCCTTTGCGTTATTTCTTCCAGCTTCATGTTCTCGGTTTAGAACTCCTTTGGCCAGAAGGAAGGCTTATAGTAATCATTTTATTCCTACAGCAATTTCTATTCTAAATAAGGCCAGCATTTGTGTCAGGATCTTGTGTCTGTTTGTTATTATTTATTTTATAGGTGTTTATGTGGATTAACCATGGTTTGATTGTTGTGTGTGCTTCTTTGTATTGTGTATATGTGAGCCTTTTACCTAAGACACATTTCTATCAATAGCTGTTTCCATCCAAAGATTCAAAATAAATTTATGCGCAAAGCTGGAATATCGCATAAAACCTTTGCGAATAGAGAAAATATATATTCCATCCAACGAGTCCAAGAGAACAAAATCGTCACTTCCTGATAAACTGGCACTACATATCTCTAAGAAACCTAGGACAAGCCACTGAATATAATAATTAGATTAATTATGATAAATGACTTGTGCCTCAGAGCGAGCAGACAAAACACAATAAACGCAGTCTTTGCTTTCGGAGGTGGATGCTGCTGTCGTGTAACACAATATACAGAAATACCTTGATGACAGGCTTTCCTTGGGCATTTCAGAATGACCAAAATATCATATAGATGCTGTGAACGAGATGCTAGTCAAGTTATCCCGTCTCATAGTGCAAACTCCCATGATGCACATGGAGGAATTTATTTGGTAAATGTGTTTCCATCGTAGTTTATGCACATTTTTTCTTATCGGATTAAACGTTTATCCTACTCAAATGTGCGTGTAAGTTTTTTAATTTAAGTTCATCTTGGCGTTTACATCGAGTGTGTTTTTAAATGCGTGGATGGAAACATAGCTACATGTTGATAGATGTTTTTTTGAATCTTGAATCTTCTCCTTCTCATTAGGCTCCATCTCCGTCAACAGCCGCTCCATTCCCTTCAGCTCTAACGAGGGCAGCGAGATCCTGGACCTGGACAGCGACATGTTTCTGGGCGGTTTGCCGGAGAGCGGTCAGGGCCTGATCCTGCCGCCCGAGGTCTGGACCGCTCTGCTCAACTATGGCTACGTGGGATGCGTCCGCGACCTCTTCATCGATGGCAAGAGTCGCGACGTGCGGCGTCTGGCTGAGATCCAGAGCGTGCCGGGCGTCAGCAGCTTC
Organism: Barbus barbus; assembly: GCF_936440315.1. Taxonomy (NCBI): domain Eukaryota; kingdom Metazoa; phylum Chordata; class Actinopteri; order Cypriniformes; family Cyprinidae; genus Barbus; species Barbus barbus. The sequence goes on from NC_136730.1 coordinate 815,880, forward strand.
TGTACGCGCGAGCTCCAGAAGAGGTGCAGCAGCGCCCCCTGCGCCAACGGAGGACAGTGCAAGGAGGGCTGGAACCGCTACATCTGCGACTGCACTGGCACTGGATTCCTGGGCAGCAACTGTGAGATCGGTGGGTAAAACCAGCAGTGATTAATGTTTCCAGCCAGATCTCAGGTACTCAGGCACAGAAACTGATTAAAGTAATCAAACGTAAAACAACACTGCAGAGTCTGCACTGTATTAAATATAAATTTATTCTTCACCCCAAAATTTAAATTTTCCTGAAAATGTGTTCACCCTCAGGTCATCCGAGATCAGGATGAGTTTGTTTCTTCATCAGGTTTGTAGAAATGTGTCTCTGCATCAGTGTCTCAGCAATGGATGCTCTGCAGTGAATGGGTGCCGTCAGAATGAGAGTCCAAACAGCTGATAAAAACATCACAATAATCCACACCACTCCAGTCCATCGGTTAACATCTGGAGAAGACTAAACCTGAAACAAATCCAGCATTAAGACGCTTTAAACTAAAATACTATAGAGTCCATAATCCATAATAACTCTTCCTCCAGTGAAAAAGTGTTCTGGTCTGAATCAGGAGAGAAATCTGCAGATCAAGCAGCGTTTACAAGACAAATACAAGCAAAGCAGACTTTAACACTGTCTTCTCCAGATGTTAACTGATGGACTGGAGTGCTGTGGATTATTGTGATGTTTTTATCAGCTGTTTGGACTCTCGTTCTGATGGCTGCTCTCTCTGTAGATTTATGACATTTCTCCAAATCGGTTCCAATGAACAAATTCTTACATTTTTATTTTTGGGTTAACAATTTACACCCACTTAGGTAGGACATAACCAACCATGCTACTCGCAAAGACGTGCATTTTGACAATTATGTGTTTATATGCTGATTCAAGTGCAAGAAGCAGCGAAAGAGTACTTGATTCAGCATTCGCGCGTGGTTTGAATGAGGCGCACATGGAAAACCATGTGAGTAATGTATGGCGTTCTGGTTTGTGTCTTCTATGTGATTAAATGTGATTAAATGGTTGAAAAATGTTTAAACTGGCAAGACTTAAAAGACATGCAAAACATTCGGTCAGCTGTCCAGCTCTGACAGGATAATATGTAAATCTCGTGTTACATTGCATTGAAGTCACATTCTGTCGCTGTAGCATCTTTCAGCTGGTTTATATTTAGCACTAGCATGAGCCCATCCGTGACGCTTTTATCAGGCGCACACAGAGCTGCGAAAGCACCGCCGTTCGCGCTTCATTTCTTTGCGTTCGGCTCGCTGTGGCATCCTGATTCATGTTGGCGGGGAAAGAGCCGATGTCACGAGCCGGGAGAAGCACTGGAGCAGCGATGCTCCCCACAACCATCTGTGCCGCCTTTAACGACACCAGCTGGTGCAAGCTGCTCCGTCTCAGGCTCACGCCTCTGATATCAGCAGTTCAGCTCCGAATCTACAGATTGTCTGGGTGTTTCGCCGACATTGAGCTCAAGGGCCTTAGATGCAGAATATTTCCTCTCTCCGTGGATTTGATTCATAGTGTTCGCTGTCAGAGCTCGAGCAGGTGGGTAATTAGGGCGGACTTGGAATCGGCTGCATTTGCCGACTGTTTAAGAGAAGCCCGTTTGTTTTATTAAATATATTTTTTTCCATCTTTTTAAAGGCAGATGTTGTGCTGTGAAGTAAAGCTGTATTATTTACTGTGTGTCCTGCTGCTGATCTCTGAAGGCCGGTTGGAAGCGGCTGTAGAGCAGTGTTTTACTGCCACCACACGTCACTGGACAGAATTACACTAAACATCAAAGCAAAGCACAAGATGGACACTCAGAAGAGTTCAGTGTGTGTTTGCACTGTAGGAAGCAGACGTGTCAATGGTTTAATGCCTTTCAACATACTCATCGTGAAACTATGTTCTGCAGTAGTAATAAATATTTATATATTGTTAATAAAATGTATATTTATAATTACTTACAAATCTGTATATATAATATTATATAAAATTAAATAAAATCTTTACTTGACCCTCTAACTCTAGCACTCTCTATTCTAATTTTATTTTATCTATGTCTTTTTATAAAAAATAATAAATAAATAAATAAAAATGAATAATAATAATAATTATCAGTACTGCGTTAGGCTAACTGAGACTTGTAATAGCACTTGCACGTTGTTGCTCTTTTGTTGGTTTTGATTGCTTCTGTTGTCCTCATTTGTAAGTCGCTTTGGATAAAAGCATCTGCTAAATGACTAAATAAATAAATAAAATGAATATGATTACATTTTTGTGATTAGTAAACATAGTGTAGGAACACACACATCTCAAAAATGCGGTTAGTGGAAACCGTTTTGACATTAGCTGCCCTACTTATTCATTCGTTTGTTTATTTATGTGTAATTGTTGTATTAAGGCTAATGTGATGTAGATGTGTGAAGCACCACCTGTTTCAAAGTCTTTCCAGAAGCACAATCCAGGGTTTATCATGTGTTTGTTGTGTGGTTATGCTGTTTTTATATCATGTGTTTCTATTGTTTGTTAATGTGTGTTTATATCATGTGTTTATGGTGTGTTTGTTGTGTGTTTACGGTGTATTTATTGTTTATTGTTTATTGTTCCTATTGTGTGTTTGTAGCACATGTTTATGGTGTGTTGATAAGTGTGTTTTTGGTGTGTGTTTATTGTGTGTTTACAGTGTGTGTTTGCACTGTGTGTTTATCTGGTGTGCGTTTACACTGTGTGTTTATCTGGTGTGTGTTTGCACTGTGTGTTTACGGTGTGTGTGTTTATCTCATGTGTGTTTCTGCTGTGTTTATCTGGTGTGTTTACGCTGTGTGTGTGTGTGTGTGTGTGTGTGCTGTGTGCTGTGTTCAAGTTCAAGTTTATTTGTATAGCACTTTTTGCGATACAAATGATTGCAAAGCAGCTCTACAGGAATTTAAGTTTCCACAATATAAGTATACATTGCAGAACCTTAATATATTTATAATTGCAAAATTAGGTAATTGTGTATGTTGTCTGAGCGTTGGCATCCTCTGAGGTCCTCTGAGGGGTTGGCATCATCTTTTCTCAGGTGTTCGGTCATCTCAGATCATTTAAGGGTTGGATCCAGACTGAAGCTTCTGTCATTCCTAGTTACCACGGGATGTTAATCAACAGAGAAACAAATAGAGACATAATTAGCGTAGCTGCTGTTCCATCTAAGCAAAAATGATTTGTTCACAATGCATGAACTAGCTTTTCTGCATCAGAAACAGGTAGCATGCTTCGAAGCTTGGCAATGTTTCTAAGATGGAAGAATGCTGTTTTTGTAACATGGGAAATATGATTTTCAAAGGACAAGTTGCTGTCTAATATAACACCCAGATTTTTGACTTTAGAGGACGTAACAGTGCATCCGTCTAGTTGCAAATTGTAATCCAAGAGATTCTGTGTACTGTTTTTTGGTCCAATAAGTAATATCTCTGTCTTATCTGAATTTAATAGGAGGAAATTATTGGTAATCCAATCTTTTACATTTTTTACACAATCTATTATCTTAGATAGTTGAGAAGTTTCATCTGGTCTTGTTGAGATATATAGTTGAATGTGTTTATCTGGTGTGTTTACGCTGTGTGTGTGTGTGTGTTGTGTGTGCAGAGGCAACGGTGCTGAGCTACGACGGCAGCATGTATCTGAAGGTCATCATGCCCAGCACGCTCCACACGGAGGCGGAGGATGTAGCGCTGCGCTTCATGTCCCAGCGGGCGTATGGGCTGCTCATGGCCACCACCTCCAAAGAGTCGGCCGACACACTGCGGCTGGAGCTGGACGGAGGACGAGTCAAACTCACCGTCAACCTCGGTAACTACCCGTCTGTCTCTGTCTGACCTCTCCTTCCCTAAACCATCTCAAGATCTCGGCCAGTGTTTGCCCTCCACCTGTAAACCACACCGTCCTCCAGCAGAGGGCAGAACAACTCTTTCATTAGAGCCAAATCTCTATTATTACTGACTGAAAACTGCTTCCATATGAGTCTGTGTCATCAGTGTTTTCTCAGTAAAAATCCTTAAAGCAAGACACATCTACATTTAGTTATTTAGCAGACGCTTTTATCCAAAGCAGCTTACAAATGAGAGCAACAGAGGCAATCAAAACCAACCAAAGGCTATAAAATGCAAGTGCTATGACAAGTCTCAGTTAGCCCAACACAATACACCTAGCAAGGTTTATATACATATATATTATATATATATATACTGCATATAAAACAAGTAGATAGAATACAAAAATAATCTAGAAAGCTAGTGTTTCTCACCAAATAGAGAGTGCAAGTGATAGAGGGACAGGTGTTTTTTTTTATTTTTTTATAAAAAAAAGAAAACAAATAGATAAAATAGAATTAGAATAGAGAGTGCTAGAGTTAAAGGGTCAAAATAAAGATGGAATATGTGTGTTTTTAGCTAGTAGAATTGTGCAAGATATATATATATAAAATGTTTAAAACTTAAATTCGTTTGTAAGACTTTACTTAAAGCCTTTATGTATAATGCATTATAATTATTCATAATGTGTGTTGTAATACATTTTATATTGTTGTAAATAATTATAACCGAATTTAAAATGCATAGCGTAACAATGAATTGGTAAGTGTTAGAATGTATTAACTGTGTGTACAATTATTCATGAGCTTGCACAATGCATTATAATGTGCATTACAACTTATAATTAATGCATTACAACTACTTTCATAATGCATTATACATAAAGGCTTTCAGTTTAGTGTTACCAACTTATTTTTATTTCTCATTTAGTTTGACTATATACATAAAATGTATATAGACATAATAACAACTAATAAAAATGACTAGAACCTGCAAATGTAAAATATAAAAATAACAACTCATTTAAAATATGAATAAACATTCTAATAGAATATTTTAGTTTGTTGCATCTGTGTTTTGGTTACCTTAAATGGATTCATATTTTTAAGAACAGTGTAAAACTACAACATGTCACTGTAAAGCCTCTTTGTTTGTGTTCAAAACAGCAGATCTTTCAGGGTTTGATCTTCTGCTGCTCCACTGAGTGTGTCTGCTTTGAAGGGTGTTTTACTCTGATTTCTGCAGAGTTTAGTCAAGTTCTAGTCTGGGGGACGGTGGTCTGGGTCTGATTCTGGTGCAGAGGCAAACACAGGGCAGTGGTGCATCCTGGGAAAGGACATGGTGGGAGAGAAAAGCTCACGGGAAGACCTCCATCCATCTGTCTCTCTCTCTGTCAGTCTCCAGAGGAACCTCTAGTCCCTTCAATGGCGTGTCTGTCTGCGGCCTGAGCGAACAGCCAGAGTCCGGCTCACACAGGACTTCATCCTTCCATCGCTGAACCTCTAGCAGCTCTGCTAATGCACCGCCACTCTAATAATCAGGCCTATGACTGATGCGTTTGAGCTGCGTGGAGAATTTCACAGCAACAAACTAATAAACATATGCATATTTGTCAGTCATACAGAAATAAACCAGATCTCTGTACTCAAAAAATCATGGCATAGTTTATTATTTACTATTTGCATCTGTTTGATTTTATTTAAATAATCATATTTTTAGATGCATTTATTGAAATTGCTTAGAATCAGCATAAATTGTTGTAAAAAAATATTCAGGTTACTTAAATACATGAGCATAGTTAGATTATGGCTAATGATATTTGTATACTTTCTATGTTAATTTTATTTTTATTTAAATAAAGTAGTTTTTTTGTCATTTTTGGTCTGCAGGCTTTTATTAATTTATTTCAGTTTTTGTTTTAGTTATTTTAGTACATGAAGTTAAATGAAGAATTGTTGAGAAACTAACTGAAATAAATCTTTTTTAATGTTTTATATCAGTTAATGTTTATTTTATTTCTAGTAACAAAAATATTTTTAAAGTTTAAGTTTAAGTTACAATAATAATCCTGATATGTAATGCATAATAAATAATACTAGATAAACAATTCAAATCCTTTTTTGTAGTATTTTTGAGACATTATTATTATTGTTATTATTAATGAATTAATCATTTAAAAATGATAAAGGACTATAACCTAGCTGTGGAACAAACTTTCAGTTAGTTAATGTATGAGAATGAAACAAATTGGATTTATTGATTATAAATACATATATAATTGTGTGTTTAAAACACATTGTTTATCAGAACTATTACAGAAATCAGACCTGTTTCATTGATGTATGACTGACACATATGATCACATTAATGTATCAGTTTACGTTTAAACTGTGTCCAAACATTTGGGCGGTTTTACTATGCATTTCAAATGCATACATCTTGCATTTAGTTGTAGTTACGTAAAGTCACCACAGAGCGCAGAATGACCTTGAAGAGATGAGAGTTAACGAGGGCTGAGCTGTGACTGGCCGAGAAGCGTCAGGGTTTCCTGAAGCGGTTTATAGACGGCAGGCGGCGGTGAGGCGGTCTCTGGCTGTTTGTGATCACTATTCTGTAGCGGTTGACACATTGAGACGCTCCTCAGCCTGGGCCGCAGATACAGCCTCACACACACACACACACACACACACACACTCGGCTCTCCTGGGGGTTATTCCGTGTAAAGCGCAGCGCTGTGTTCAGTGCCACACAATAGATGTGTTTCTGGCTGAGGAGTGCAGTGAAACCCTTTCCCACAATTCACAGCGGCAGATCCAGACCGCAGCGCTTCACGCTCATCTGCCTCACTCACGTTTATGGAGAAATGTTACAGCAGTTAACTGTGCTTCATCACACTGCTGACCAAACACATCATTATGAGCAACAAGTGACTGAACTCTGTGAGCAGAAGGAGATGCAGCGATCAATCAGACCGTTTTTGTTAACACTTTACAATAAGGTTCCATTAGTTCAAACTAATAAAGAATTGATTCATTTCAGTAATGTTAATTTAACATTTACTAATAGATTATTAAAAACAAAAGTTGTATTTATTAATATCATTTAACTGGTATGCCTGAAATAGCAAATAATAGTTTTTTTTTATTTACTTAAGTTTTTTTAAACATTTAAAGGGGTGGTTTACTGCCATTTTTCTTTGCTTGATTGTGTTTATGGGGTGCAACATAACATGTCTTCGTGTTTCGTTTGTTAAAAAACGCCTTATTTTTCATAAATGTCCCCTTTATTGTAAGCCGCTTTCTCCTCTGTCATTTGAAGGACCGGTTGACTTCCTGATTCATGAAGCCACTCCCTCAGAAACAGGCAATGGGCTCTGATTGGTTAGTTGGGCCGGTGTGTTGTGATTGGCTAAACTGCGTACTGCACATTGTCCAGAAACTTCACGCCCATTACCTTTACGGGCGACAGCTGCATGTGCTCCGGTCAAATATAAATAATGGTGTCAATATTGGCGTATCAGTTTGAGCCAGAATCAGACCCAGAAAGCGGTAATGAAGAGAGTCAAGCAGAACCTCCGCAAACACGGCTCTTACAAACGTTTCTGAATGGTACATTTAAAACATATATATTATTATTCTCTCAAAGAATTTTCGATACGCTGTTACTTGAAAATGCTACTGCTGTTTGTTAGCTTTTGAGATACGGTTTTCTCCTGATTAAACATTTAATATAACTGAATACATGACTGAGTAATTACATGAAAAATTACATCATAAAGTATACATGGAAAACACATTTACAAAATTAGTACATAATTACAAATTTGGTCCAAAATGTTTGCACGCGTTCGTCATAGACACACGAAATAGCATCACTAACTGGCTACTAAAGCAGCGTTGGCATTGGTTTACGTCCTTGATAAAACTAAAACATTACGTCTGAAATTATACATGCAAATACATTTAAAACGATTAAATCTTACTTACAGGCTGTGGCCCAACAGCTGCTGCCTCTGGTTTTAAAGTTAGAACTGCTCCATGTTTCAGTGATAGTTTCTGCTTGAATCATTGAACTCGTGTCGATTCTGGAAGCTGTCTTCCGTAAAATGCGCAGCACAGAGAGCTAAGTTATGATTGTAATTGTCAGGAACATAATCAAACATAAATTTGAACCATTGTTGACGAACTACAGCGTCCGTAGGAAGCCCGAACACAGAAGACCTGACAGCTGGGTGAAAATCACACACTTTCGACGGCATGGCTACAGCTCTCCACTATAACTCTTCCTCTTCCACAAAGACGCAGAACATGGCCTTGCCCCCTTTTTTGCATGTTCCAGAGGGAGGGTTGATGTACATTTATGGGTTTGTTACGTATGAAACCCGGAAGTATCTCGTTGTAGTCCCATTTGAGTTGTTTTTGTAGGCATTAAACTTGCTGATTTTTAACAGACGATATCTCTGCTTACGTTGAACTTTCAGCGCAGCAGCTTTGCAGATACTGTTCATGCACCAACAGCAACATTACACACTATTTAACATGAAAAAAGTGAAATCGCAATCAACCACCCCTTTAAAGAAAGAATTTAAAGAAAATAGGCTTTTTTTTTCTTTTTTCTTTTTTTAAATAGCGCAATTTTATTCAGAGACTCAAACTGAGCAAAAATATGAATCTGCTGCAGATGCTGATATTTATATGATGGAATTCTGATGCTTGGATACTCTTAAAAATAAAGGTTCTTCATTTAAGAACCGTTCACTGAAAGGTTCTTTGGGGAACCAAAAATTGTTCTTCGATGGCATCACTGCAAAAACACCTTTTTGGAGCCTTTATTTTTAAGAGTGTAATGTAAACCAATGAGATGTTTATAACAGATACTGACATAAAATGATTTAAATATCAGCGGTCGCTCTATATCTTCAATAATATGTCTCAGTAAGATGAGATGTAAATGATCCAAACATATAATGCAATGCTGAGAAATAAACGCTCCTCAGAAGATGTGAGATGAAGATCATTCCTCCGCTGAGGAACAGAGAAAGTAAAGCTTCTGGAAACAAACGCTCCTCAAAAGATCCTGATGATCAGATTTGAGACGCACTGATTTATCTAGAAAATGATTGATGGAGAATCAAGTAAAGCTGAGCTGCTTCAGTCCAGTAAGAGTTCATCTGGAGATACGACTGCAGCAGATGAACAATTACACTAAAAGAGCTTCTACTGGATAAAACACTCTAAACTATCAACCAGAGACAGAAGACATGAGGAGATTGAGTGAAACAGGTTTAACAGCAGAGTTTGATCACATTAAATAGGATTCAGTAGATGTATATAACTGAGCTAACATGAGCTTTATTAACTAATGTGTGGTTATTGTAAAGTGTTGGTCAGTGTTGGGCAGTCTCAGTCCAGACAGTCTGATCCGAGTCAAACTGGTCTAGAGGAGCGGAGCGTCTGTGCTTCTGTCACGCGTGTGAAGGGAATGGGTGCCGCTGACTCAAGCGTGTCCCCAGATGGTGGCCCTGATCTTCAGATGTCTGCAGAATCAACTTTGAAGGATGTGAAATGTTTTCTCTCTCTCTCTTTCCTTTAATTTGATCTCACCATCTCACTCTCTCTCCCACCAGACTGTATCAGGATAGACTGTAACCTCAGTAAGTGTGGCAACTCGTTTACTAGCACTCAAACACACACACACACACACACACACACACACACACACTCACTCACTCTCTCTCACACACACACACATTCAAACACACACAGACACACACACTCTCTCTCACAAACACACACCCACACACACTCTCTCTCACACACACACACACATTCAAACACACACAGACACACACACTCTCTCTCACAAACACACACCCACACACACTCTCTCTCACACACACACACACAGACACACGCACGCACTCTTTCACACACACACACACACACACACACACACACACACACTCTCTCTCTCACACACACACACACACACACACACACACTCAAACACACACGCACTCTCTCTCACAGACACACACACACATACACACACACTCTTTCACACACACACACACACACGCACGCACGCACGCACACACACACGCACGCACACACACACACACACTCTCTCTCACACACACACACACACACACACACTCAAACACACACACAGAGGTGTTAAATAAGTGTGTTGTTTCATGCTGTGTTTTGACACTGAAGGTAAGTGTGTTGCTGTGACTGGAGGAGATTTCAGAGTGTGTGTGTATGAATGAATGGCACTCATAAATCCATAAACACACACACACACACACACACACATCCCGACGTGAATCGCTAATAACTGCAGGATGGATTTGATGTTCTAATCCGTTTCAGAATGAGACTTTCATCTACATTCATCTCAGTCTCACAATAAAATCAACATGACAAAGCTTTTCATCTTCCCTCCTGGAAACTTTGTCCCTTCAAATCATTTCTCATATTGAGTCACGCTTTGTGTTGTCAGTTTACAGCAAGACCAGTGACTGAAAAATGGGTTAATTAATTAAACCATTTTAAACTATGTATACAATTAATATTATTGTTATTATTGCTATTATTAGTTTTTGATAACACCACAGATGATGTTTTCCAGCAGTAGTTTGCTGTTTTTGTCTGTAGTCTATATTTAGATGGTATTATATGCTCACTACACAGTACTTGATTTTCTGTGATTCAGGATAACGTTCAGCGCTTCATTAATGGCTAAGAGTCCGAGCGCTCGGCGAATAACTGTAATTAACCATGAGCTGCACTTCACATGTGATCGTGTGTGTGCCGCGTGAAACCGTCACACTGATGTGGCGTGTGCTGTCCTGAGCTTGCTTCCGCTAGTCTCCCGTTCGCTTCGAATCGGCCTGATCTGTGCGTGACCCCAGATGCTGCTGCAATTTAGCCAGAGCCAATTACCCAGAATGCCCTGTCAGGCCGCAGGAGCGGCGTGTGATTGGAGGCGACGGCAGCTCTCGTCTCTCTCTACAGGTGTATATGCAGGGCTGTTTGTGATATCCGCTCACATCCAAACACAAGCTATTAAAAACAATCATGCAAAGACCAATGTGTACGCCAGATTGAATCACAAACTCAGAGAGACTTTGTTTTGTGTCCCCTCCAGCTTCTATTAAGTTCTTATCATGAATAATGGAAACGCATGAAAGCAAGAGTCATAAATATGCAGCGGATCATAGGACAGCCTTGAGTTTCAGCAGTGCTCTGCAGTCATTATACACTTTCTCAACTCGTTCACATTAAAATGACTCTGAACAGAAAATATAATTTAACTTCATATAAGAGCTTTCTAGGGGTGTGCAGCGGAGCCATTATTTGTATCTGTATCTGTATTCGGATGGATCCGGAAGTGGGCGTGGGTTAAACCGGAAGTCCGTCAAATTACATGGAAATACCATTTTAAAAGCAAATCTGTTTGATTCGTAGTTTTCATTTAACAAATATGCACTGTATAGGCTAACTAAAGAAAGTATTATTTTTTTTGACTTTGTAAATATGTTCTATTTAAAACTACAGAAAATGTTGATCAAAAGAGAACAATAACTTTATTCTTCTTGTTTTCCAGTGAAACTTTGTGTACAATTTACGAGTATTTTATCAACAGAGCACAACAAATCATTTGGACCCTCCAAAAGCCTTAACCAAACATCGCTTTTTCTTCGTCTTGTATAATTAAATGTTAGGACCGTTTTTAGGATATTTTTGTCAAGTTAGTTGATATAACTCCAGACAAAGCTCTCATTTCTGAGAGACGCGCAGAGACCCCAACACGGCTTGCGCTCATTTCATTCATATCGGCTAGCTTACACTCGTTCACTTCACACATCCAGAGCCAGCTGAGCTCCAGACCTCCGGAAATGTGTCATGTTCAAAAGTAAAATTTGAACTTATATTTAGTTTCGTTTTTTTATTAAGTTAATTTAGAAAAACGTTTGGAGCATTTTGTGTTCGTTAAATAATTAATTTTTCTTTCTTAAAGTAACGACCAAGCGGCCAACGACAGACCCGCGGGGTAATCAAAACCATGCTTGATCAATTTAGCCTTCTCAAATCATCAGGACTTGCCTAAAATAAAATCTAAATATACTAAAACAGTTCAAGCATATAACAATGTTTAAACGTTAAACCTAGATAAATGTGCGCTGCATCAGTAGTTCATGGAGCCACCAATTGCAGTTTTTTCAATGGAAACAAATTACGCTATAATTTTTGCTCATAAAAGAAAGAGTAATCCATCATTCAGAACTGTAAAGGGTCTACATTTATTTGTGTGCACTCTCAATATCAACAAAACATTTGATAAAATATATAAAATCATTTTATAAAATAAAGAAAACCATGATGCGCTTTCTGCCGTCTCGTCTTGAACAGGAGCGCTTCACCAAAATGAATCAAGGTCAGCGAATACATGCCTCACAGACAAATATATCTATAGAAAGCTTTAAATTACCTCTTAATGAAATAAATCAAATCAAAAACAAAAAGAAAAACTCTTTCATTATAATCCGTTAAGATGCATTTCTCTCTAAAGGCACATCTAATGAGGAGATGGGAGTCAGGATCATCATCTTCATCTTTGCGACACTGACACAGAACACACTTGTTTATTAGTAGATTAAATTATCTTCTTACTATTCCGCCCGGACACATTGATGGTAATGACTTTTACTGGGGCTTTACGGAAAGCTTTATTGCATGTATTTGAAGCAGAACTCTTCAGCTGCTGACGGCTCTCTGCTGCTGCGGGACTCTAAACACCGTCGAGCCGCTCTCAGTCGCGGCATGCTCTCGTGTTGTTTCCAGCGCGGCAATTTTTTCATCACTAATTGATGGATGTCTAAAATATAAAAATAAGGAGAAGCCTAAAACAGGCCCGAGGCCCGGCCCGCGTCTGAACTATGATGGGAAAATTGGCCGAAGCCCTTAGAATCGTCCTAACCCCCTCCTTACGGCGCCCCTGCTGAGGACACCACATTCATTAGACAAACGCAATGATCTCCATGATATTATCTGTATGAAACTTTGTCAAACTCTATCAAAGCAGTAGCCATTATTATTGCACAAATCTTAACAACCGCAGACCTCACTAATGTAGTGCTGTCACTAAACATGTGATTGTGTCTGCCGAATATGTTTTTATGTTATTCGAATAAATTTGTTATTCGTTTTGAAGCCATTATCCGTGTCTTTCCGAATAAGGTATTCGGCTTCGGGCACACCCCTAGAGCTTTCTAACCCTTTACCTATCAGCAGAGTTTAACTAATGACCTTGAGTCAGTGATCTCGCTAAATTACACACTCTCTGTGTGTTGAGCTTTAATGTGCTTTATTGTCAGCTGCACAAAGGAAACAGAGTAATGACGGAGAAGGGCTCAGTGTTTCTCTGAATAATCAGAAGGAACATTAGTAAGTACACTAAAGCTCGGTCGGGGATCTGAAATGACATCTGGCTGGATCACGGCTGTGGAAGTGTGCCAGAACGCTACAAGACAAAACGTTACCTCTGTTATTTGATTACTTATATACTATTTTATACAATAGTTCTTTCTGGTCCTCGAATCTGATTGGCTGATAAGAGTGTGATATTAGAGTGATAACAGAACAGCTTCTCTGTTTGCATCACTCCGCTTATTGTATTTCTCACAAACGATGTCATGGCAGATGCCCAAATCCAGTATAATTTTAAAAATAATATTGTTTTTGTGTCATGGAATGTAGTTTTAATAGATTTTTTGGCAAGAAAGTAGTTGTTTAGACTTCAAATATGCAGCTTGTTAATAAAGATAAATTCTATTTGAACATTTGCTTAGATGTTTTCAGAGACGTGAGGTCCAGGACAGCGGTCGTTCAGCGCTCATGAACCCGCAGAGAGAGCGCCTCACCTCAGCCAGATCTTCTGGAATTTACCGCTGGCTCTGATGGTCTCTGTAATGGTTAAAGATGAGATATACTTTGTTTTGGGTAAATCTAACAGGCAGTCTTTGGTCTCATTTATCAATTATGTGTTCTAGAGCAAATAGTTTTGGCTGAGGGCACTATCTCATCATGTTATATTTTATACCACCCTTAACAGATGAAAGGATAGTACTGCAAATATATTGCTTTCCTGAGCAGATATTCAAAGTAATGTTTATTGTGAATATGAGATTGATCTGAAGAATGAATGCTGTATCAGATGCAGGTAATCACACTCGCTCAGTCCATCTCTCTCATAACACTCTACTACACATAATACACTGCTTTTAATACAGTAATACAAGAAGCTTTTAATGAAGCAATTCATCGTTCCTTCGTTACTAGTTCTAAAGTGACGTTTCTGAATTGGTAACGGAGGTTTAGACTCAGCTGTTAAACTGTCAACTTTAGATATGAATCCGTGGGGGAAAGAGGGCTTTTAAAAGACACTCCGTTGTTGTTCCTAATTTATTTACACACTCGTCAAGTCACTTTTATTTATATAGCGCTTTTAACAATACAGATTGTCTCAAAGCAGCTTTACAGTATTACAGTTTTTCTCAATTGCTTTGGCACATTTTTCAAAACAGTCCTAACATTCTCTAAACTGTTAGTGCAAATATCACAACTGTTTGCTGGAAATTCAGAACTTTATTGCATGTCTGCAAAATGTAGTTACTCACCAAAAACATTTCATTCATGCTTCAAAACCTAGTTATCGTGTCGGTAATGTGGCCAAGGCCACCAAAATATAAAGTATTTTTGTCATTGTGTGAGCCACACTGGTCAAAATGTTTAGTTGTTTTTTCACCATGAGAGTCAACCATGGAAATTAAGGTTTTATAAAAAAAAAAAAAAAATATATTTGTTGAGAAGAGTCAATAGTACATAGAAAAAAGTATATGAACATTTGTATTTATACAGTACATTTATTTTTGTACGAATGCATTACAGTAGTGTGAAGTGTAACAGTGCACTCTGTTAGTATTAGCTGATGTAAACTATGGCAACAGTTTGGATGACAGTTACTGTACTGAAATGCAGAAGGCTGCACTTCTTATGTATGCCATATTTCCTTTCAAAAGTACAAATTTACACATTACTGTATGTGGGATATTGATTGAAAGAGACTGTTTCAAAATGTTTGAATTATTGAGGATATGGTCAATCTCCCAATTTTTAGCTGCACCCTTCAGCCATTATAAGGCCATGATTGACAACATTATTTCATCTGATATGCAGCTTTGTCCTTGGCCTCTTCTTCCTCTCGGCTGTTGACCCTGTCAACTCTGTCTATATATGCTTTCCAACTCCTTTGAGCACCTTTGAGCTATTTCAGAACTGGTTTATAATTGGTTGATCTATATTCTCTTCATTAGTGAGGGTCAAGATTCACTTGCACAATTCATGGCAAATTTACAAAAAGTCTAATAGAGATGTGTAGAAAATATGCTTGACAATTTATGACAACTATCAATGATGAATTAATTATGATCAACCATTTTGCATCTAATGACTTACACGAACTAATGACTAGATGTTTTGAGGGGAAAGACTATAGCACAGAGAACTAAATAATATATTTTGAGCAACATGACAATAGCAACAGATAATGTAGGAAACAGCAGACAAATGTACATAATTGATTGCATGAATGTACCAAAGCAATCGCAACTTGTTCAAGAGAATGAGAAACTGCTTTTTAGGGCTGTCGCGATTCGTCGATTTTAGTCGACTAGTCGATTTTTAAAAATCGTCGACTTCATTTTGCTCGTGTCGACTAACCGGCAAAATACCAGAAGTGGTATAATTAATTACCATAATTAAGCATAATTGTGAATTCACAAACGCTATTATTTAATTAAATAATTATATGCGATGCAGTTCTAACTCAGTATATGGTCTTTAATTATTTGCATGCGTGTAGGTTAAGCTCGTGCGTCTCACAGCGGCTCCGTTCACAGCAGCTCCACAGAAACTGTTATCATTTACATGTGGAGCGTCTCAAACTCATCTCTGCATGTTGTTGTGAGTTTGGGTTTATTATAACCTTCATCTGGGAACTTAAATCTACACAAACACAGGATAATACATCGCGGTTTCAAAGCTCAAAAGCTCAAACCCTCACTGCAAATCGCGCAGTAATGTGTAAAAATAATCATAAGGCCATTGGCTCCCCTGCAGGCCTTTGTTGTGATGCGTAATCTACATTAGCTCTATTGTTTATAATATATTATGTATTTTAACGGTTTTGTTCAATAAAACCATATAATTTCTTGCTTTTGATACTTTATTTGAACTAATTATTATTGCATCATTGCTATTATATATGTATTTTAAGTCATTTTAAAAGCTATTGTTCACTTAAATCTATTTTTATTACCACAAAAAAAAAAAAAAAAAAAAATATATATACATAAATTTAAATATAGGGCCCTATGAAATCCGTTTTATTTCCAAATTCAGTTTTTTTTATTTTATTAATCAAAAAGTCTACTTAATTGAGTTTTACAGTTTTATCTGTACCAAATTCTGTTTTCCATTATTTTCTGGATTCCATTTTAATGGTTCCATTAAATTTTAATAATAAAAAGCATCTCCAATTAATTTATTTTATATGTATATATATATATAAAAATATTTTTTTTTCTTTAGGAATACTGCACATTTACATTTTTCACCTAAATAAATTCTGGTAAATAATATTTCTGGTAAATACTCCTTTAAAAAGTGTTTTTGAATATAATTGTATTATTAGTAGATTAGAGCACGTGGACATGTTGTCATTCTCACACTATAATACTGAACTGATTTCAGTGATTTGAACTGAGATGGACACCTGCTTCTTGCACTCTGTGTTGCACTTTACTTTTGCTTTAAAAAAGGATTTCATAGAAATTTGGATTTCATTTGGTTTAATAAAATATTCTTAAGTAAAATTGAAGATTTTTGTGTGTGGGAAATTAATCGTTTAGATTAGTCGATTAATCAGAAAAATTAGTCGATAGATTAATCGAAATGAAAATAGTCGTTAGTGGCAGCCCTTTTATGATGTGCACAAGTGACTAGATGATGTGGAGGTTGAACAAGTAGTTTTGAAAATTTCCTTTCTGTTCTGAGAAATGCACCAAAACAACTGAGAAACACTGTAAATAGGAAAATAGTGTGTCGGTAATGCAATAGTAAACACTCGATTTTCAGTTAAAGGCAGTTGATCATTGAATTCAGTGATGTCATCGTGCAGCTCAGTTCAGTTCTAATAGTACCTGTGCGATCAAGTCGACGATATCACTGGAAATGAAGTCTCCCCAACTAAGCAACCCAGAGGCAACTCGTGCCGTCGAACTGTTGCATATCTCTCAGCTATGAGTGTAATAAATACTACAGTATATGAGCAATATCAATGTTTTGAGTTGCCTTTTAGTTTTATATTTTAAGTTTATATCTATATCTTTCCGTTTTAGCTGGAGTCATTTTTGTTACTTTTGTCATTATTTTCACATCACATTATTAAGTATTTTTATAGATGTAATTCTATTTCAGTTTTAGTACCTAAACATACAGTGGAAATCAAAATTAGAGAACAATTTATGAACACTAGATTTTTTTCAAAAATAATATAATCTTCATTATTCATACCATGCTAGCAGAACAGTGTTTGACAAAATAACCAAGGCACTTCAACAAAATCCCTTTATTTTGTGGAAAACACAGTGATCAAAAGAAAATTGCAGGCTGATTGTCAAGTCAAGTCACTATTATTTGTATAGCACTTTTAACAATGCAAATTCTGTCAAAGCAGCTTTACATCAGCTTGATATAAAGCTGGGTGGCTTTATATCAACTTTACATTATTTAGACGGGGAAATAGTTTGTCGAAATAATGTCATTCTCCTCTGGCCAGACAAAATCAGCAGTTTAAATCTAGGCTGCAGCAGAGTCAGGTTGTGCAGAGGGCTCATCTGGTTCCTGTGGTCTTGTCCCGATGGCCGTCTAGGAGACAGGGTCTTCACTGGGGATCAGTCTCTGGGGATCATCTAGTTGTCCTGGTCTCTGCTGACGTTCAGGGCTTTAGATTGGGCCATGAACGCAGGTAAGGAACTGAATGGTGCCGCAGGAGGTTCTGATAAACATTTACATTCACTCTGCCATGTATCTGTGTAAGAGGACCAATTCCTGCTGCAGAAAACAATTACACGTCCTCCTCCACCTTTCATTGATATCTTTACACACTCAGGGTTCAGTCTTTCCCCAGTTTGATGCTGAACAATGTTTCCCTTCGGACTCAAATAAATTAAACTTGCTCTCATTACTGAAGTGAACTTTTGAGCAGTTCTCCTCTGCTGGTGAGAGGTTTTGTCACTGCAGTCTGCTTTCAGTCCAACTTCTCTTAAATGTGCCGAGATCCTGACCCTGTTCAGCGCTGAACTGGAGAGCAATTCCAGCTGCAGTGCTGAACCGATTCCCCATTGAGATTCTCTATATTATCCTGTCTTTAGCCTTTTTAGGGGACTTGAATGAGTTTGTGATATCGTAAAGATGCAATATTCAAGAAATCATGTTTTTGGAACAACAAACTTCTCTTTGTCGGAGACTCTGTCACTTTAGAACGGCTCACTATCTTGCAAAGTCAGTAAAAGTTTGACTGACAGTTAAATAGGGTTTGTCAGATAATTAAGGAAATTAGCACCAGGTGCCAGATTAACACCAATAACTGGGAGGTATGTTCTTTATTTTGATCTCTGTTGTTTTTCAATTTTAAAATTTAAGTTTTATACTGTGCCTCAGAATATATTTAACTAATGAAATACGCATAAAAACTGTGCTTTTACTCCTGGTAGGATAACTTCAAATAGGACTAAGCAATGACCTCGAAATCTTTCTCTAATTTTGATCTCCACTATATACTTATTTCATTTAGACAACATTTCTAATTTTAACTTTAAGTAATTTTGTTATGTGTTTGTCATTTTTATTATTTTTTTCCATTGGCTTAGTTTTATTACAGTTTTATTTATAGTAATTTTTAGTACCTAGAGTTTTTTTTTTTTTTTATATTAATATTTGATTTAATTTCAGCTTCATTTCAGTGATTGAGAATGACTCAGTTTTAGGTTAAGTTTTGTGAACAGTAACATTATAATAAGTTGAATTCTGTGTGTCTTGGTTAATGGTAAATAAAATCCTGAATTTAACTTACCCTCTACTGCTAAAACATAAACCAGCTTTAGCATTCGTCACATTTCACTGCAGATCTATGCAGGTGGAGCTAGTGAATGATGGATGGAGATTAGAAACTGAAGCACGTCCAGGTGAAATGAAGACGCTTGAACATTCATGTTCTGTCAGATCTGTCTGCCAACATCAGTGAACATCATCACAACGACAGATCCACGTGTGTGTGTGTGTGCGCGCGCAGATATCTCTTCACATTATGTGTGTGTGTGTGTGCGTGTGCAGATATCTCCTCATAGTGTGTGTGTGCACAGATATCTCTTCACAGTATGAGTGTGTGTGTGTGTGTGCATGCGTGCGTGCGTGCTTGAGTGTGAGTGTGTGTGTGCACTTCTGTGTGTGTGTGTGTGTGTTTGTGTGTGTAGATATCTCCTCACAGTATGTGTGTGTGAGAGTGTGTTTGATTGTGTGCGTTTTTGTGTGTGCATGCGTGCATTTCTGTGTGTGTGTGTGTGTGCGCGTGCCTGCGCATTTCTGTGTGTGTGTGTGTGTGTATCTGACCACTCTCTCCTGCTGCAGGTAAAGGTCCAGAGATCCTGACGGCCGGTCAGAAACTGAATGATAACGAGTGGCACTCGGTGAAAGTGGTTCGGCGTGGGAGGAACCTGCAGCTGTCCGTGGATAACGTGACTGTGGAAGGTAGAAACTCATCCTTCATCAAGCTTTGATCATGAGCTCAGGTGGGAGGAAGATGAAACTGCAGTTTAATAGCAAACAGTCACTATTTAAAGCCCCAAATCCCACCCACCACAGAAACGTCAGCCAATCAGAACGCACAGATGAATGATAGACACAGCATTTCTGATTAGTCAAGTCAAGTCAAGTCTGCTTTATTGTCAATTCTTCCACATGTACGGCGCATACATACAGAGAATTGAAATTGCGTTACTCTCAGACCCTTGGTGCATACAGTTAACATTAAACACGTTCAAATACAGATAATACAGTTTAAACATATGTACATACCAGTATACAGCTAAACAAATGACGACATTGTAGAAAAAAAAATAAAAAATAAAGTGGCATAAGGCCCATGGCAGAATAGATAGAGTGCAAACCAGTTAAATAAAACAAAACTGTGCAGATATATGTGTAGTGCAAGAAGAGCTTGTCAGTAGGGAGAACAGTCCTTATATCAGACTATCTGAAGAGGTAGTTTGCAGTCAATGTTGGATGAGTTAGTGATCAGTCCAATGTTGCACAAGTGACAGGTGCTGGTCACAGTTTTTAAGTTGGTGAGGGGGGGGGGCTCATAGTGTCAGAGTTCAGTGTTGCATGGGGTAAAAGAGGGGAGGGGGGGCAAGGACGGGAGGGAGTTCAGCTTCCTGACAGCCTGATGTATGAAGCTATCCTTCAGTCTGCTGGTCCTCGCCTGGAGACTCCGCAGTCCCCTCCCTGATGGCAGCAGACTGAAGAAGCTGTGTGTCGGGTGGGTGGGATCACCTGCAATGCGGAGGGCTTTGCGGGTGAGACGGGTGCTGTAAATGTCCTGGAGGGTGGGGAGAGAGACACCAACGATCTTCTCAGCTGCTCTCACTATGCGCTGAAGTGACTTGCGGCAGGATGCGTTGCAAGCGCCATACCACACAGTGATGCAGCTGGTTAGGATGCTCTCGATGGTGCCTCTGTAGAAGGTGCACATGATGGGGGCAGGGGCTCTGGCTCTTCTCAGTTTGCGGAGGAAGTAGAGACGCTGCTGTGCTTTCTTGGCCAGTGCTACAGTGTTTTTAGGAGAGGTCCTCTGTGATGTGCACACCCAGGAACTTGGTGCTGCTCACTCTCTCCACAGTCGCACCGTTGATGGTCAGAGGGGCATGCTGAGTGTGTACTCTCCTGAAGTCAACAACAATCTCCTTCGTCTTCTCCACATTCAGAGAGAGATTGTTGTCACTGCACCACCCAGCCAGGCGGCTCACCTCGCTCCTGTAGTTTGTCTCATCTCTGTTGCTAATGAGACCCACCACAGTTGTGTCATCCGCAAACTTAATGAACAGGTTGGAGTTGTGTGACGGTGTGCAGTCGTTGGTCAGCAGAGTGAAGAGGAGGGGGCTCAGCAAACATCCTTGGGGGGCCCCAGTGTTCAGTGTGATGGTGCTGGATGTGTTAATGCCGACCCGTACTGCTTGAGGTCTCCCGGTCAGGAAGTCCAACAGCCAGTTGCACAGAGAGGTGTTGAGCCCCAGCTGGACCAGTTTGTGAGTGAGCTGTTGAGGGATGATTGTGTTGAATGCTGAACTGAAGTCTATGAACAGCATTCTGTCATATGAGTCTTTTTTGTCCAGATGTGTGAGGGCTGGGTGGAGGACAGTGGTTGGACCTATATGCAAACTGGAAGGGGTGAGGACAGACTTGATGTGGTGCATGACTAGCCGTTCGAAGCACTTCATGAGAATAGGAGTGAGTGCTATTGGACGGTAGTCATTGAAACAGGATGGAGATGACTTCTTCGGGACTGGAATGATGGTGGTAGCTTTGAAGCATGTGGGGACAACGGCCTGATTTAGCGAGATGTTGAAGATGTCTGTGAAGACATCAGTGAGTTCCACTGCACAGTCTCTCAGTACACGTCCAGGAATGTTGTCAGGACCCGGAGCTTTGCGTGCGTTGATCCTGCTGAGGGATCTCCTCACACTGTCCGGGGACAGCGTCATCACCTGGTCACCCACCGGGAGGAGGTGGAGTCTTCTGTGCAGTGGTGCTGTTTTGTGCCTCGAAGCGAGCAAAGAAGGTATTCAGCTCGTTCAGCAGGTGGATGGTGCTGTCACAGGTCTGTGGTGGGGGCTTGTAGTCCTTGATGGTCTGTATCCCCTGCCACAGGCTCCGAGTGTCTCTGCTGTCGCTGAAACGATGGGCTATCCTCCTGGAGTACTGTCTCTTGGCCTCTCTGATGCCGTGGGAAAGGTTGGCCCTAGCTGTCTTCAGGCCCTCCTCATCTCCAGCTCTAAAGACAGCGTTCCGAGCCTTCAGAAGTCTGTAAACCTCCCCTGTCATCCACAGCTTCTGGTTGGCCCTGACAATGATGGACTTTGTGACCGTTACATCATCAATGCACTTGGAGATGTAGGCAGTGACAGTCTCTGAGTACTCTTGGAGGTCTGTAGTGTTGTTGTATGTGGCAGCCTGTTTAAACATATTCCAGTCAGTGGTGTCGAAACAGTCTTGAAGTGCCTCTGACGACCCTTCCGGCCACACTTGAATCTGTTTGTGTATTGGTTTGATGACTTTGACGAGCGGTCTGTATGCAGGCATTAGCATGACAGTGATGTGGTCTGAGGCTCCGAGGTGGGGGAGGGGGAGGGCCTTGTAGGCTCCTCTCTGGTTGGTGTAAACAAAGTCCAAAGTATTTTTTCCCCTTGTTGGAAAGTCTATGTGTTGATGTATTTTTGGGAACACACTCTTTAAGTCTGCGTGGTTGAAATCCCCAGCCAAGATAAGAAAAGCATCTGGGTGGGCTGTCTGCTGCTCACTGGTGTGCTGGTACAGATCATTTAGTGCCTCACTCCTGTTGTTGTTGTTGAAGCTGGGAGGGATGTATACAGCAACGAGCAGTATAGCTGTATATTCTCTCGGTAGATAGAACGGCCGGCACTTAATAATCATAAACTCCACCAAGGGTGAGCAGTGTTTGCAGACCACAACAGCGTAGCGGCACCATGCATCTTTGATGTAAACACAAAGCCCGCCGCCGCGGATCTTACCTCCGTCGACGAGAGCTCTGTCAGCTCGATAGCATGTTAACTTGTCGAGCTGTATGGCACAGTCCGGTACGCTGTTGTTAAGCCATGTTTCCATGAACACAAAAACACAACAGTCTCTTACAGTCATCTGAGTAGAGCGAAGTAGTCGGATGTAGTTCAGTTTATTGTTCAAAGAGCGTACGTTCGCCAGTACGATGGTGGGGATAGCTGGGTGGGTTGGCCGCTAGCCTAGCTTGGATACCTCCGCGCTTACCCCTCTTCTGCTTCCTCTCACGCTGCTTGTAGCGCCTCCGCTGTGGGCGAGGTACAGTAGTGGGGGTCGGTGATGGAGTAGGCTTTCGGAGCAGTCCGAGGTCCCGCAGCTCTTCGGCGTGTGCTGAGTTTAACTCTAAAAATGTGATTCTGCCGACATCGAGCAGAAACTCACGACTGTATGCGCGCTTAAAGACTGGTAGACGAAACGAAGATGTACAAAAACATTGCGAATTACAAGACAAAAAACACGAAAACACCGTTGCTTTTTAGCATTTTAGCTCCTTTAATGATCTTCTTCTTTTTAGATCTTCTTCTTTTTAGCAAGTGGAAAGAAAACATCTAAAATACACATTTAAGTGTTTATTTTGTTACACTTTATCTATTTGCATCTGTAGAATTGAATTACTAAGCAGATCTTTAAAGAGTTTTTCCTCCACTTCAGCAGCACTTACAGACACCAAAACTTAGAGTTTTATTCCTATCTATATTCTGAAGGTTTTTATTGTGGGGTTTGTTCATATTTCATTCACATGAGTTTTTATAACATTTAATTCCTAAAAACGTGGTGAGAACGCACTTCTTTCTGTCTATTACCAGTATTTTCTGATTTATGGAGTGATGAAAAGAGAAATCCAGAATCCCTTCAGTAAAAACCTTTAACTCTAATATGACAACAAAATTAAACAAGAATTATGAGTATTATGACTTTAGATTTCTGTTCTGGAAATGCATGCAAATGAGTGCTTATGTAATTAGATAAAGCCTCGTTTGCATACTTAAACATAACATGTCTGGAAATGTGTAAAATAAGATGTTTGTCTTAATGTACTGCTCTGAAGCTGGGGAAGTATGGTGGTATAATGCCACAATACTGTGACTCCAGCATTGGCTGTGCATGTCATGACTGTGGTTGTGTCCTGCAGGTCAGATGACCGGCGATCACACGCGTCTGGAGCTCCACAACATCGAGACGGGCATCATGACGGAGCGCAGGTTCATCTCTGTGGTGCCGTCTAACTTCATCGGGCACCTGCAGGGCCTGGCGCTGAACGGCGTGCCGTACCTGGACCAGTGTAAGAATGGAGACATCTCGTACTGCGAGCTGAACGCCCGCTTCGGCATGCGCCACATCATTGCCGATCCCGTGACCTTCCTCAACAAGGGCAGTTACCTGGCGCTGGCCACGCTGCAGGCGTACGCATCCATGCACCTGTTCTTCCAGTTCAAGACCACCAGCACCGACGGCCTGCTGCTCTTCAACAGCGGCGACGGCAGCGACTTCATCGTGGTGGAGCTGGTCAAAGGGTCAGTCGCATCTTGTGTCGTTCTGCAGAGTTTCACCGTTTAATGTCTTTCGCAGTGTTGGGGACAACGCATTACAAGTAACACAATCAAATTACTTTTTAATTACTTTACTGAGTAACTAGTAAAGTAACACATTACTTTTTCATTTATAAGATAGTATCTGAGTTACTTTTTCAAATAAGTATCTCCAGTTTCTGATGTATTGAGTGACAGCTCTGGTGTTGCCATGTTGAGAGAAATCAGGAGTAAGTGCAGATCGTTGTATGTGAACATGATCTTACTGTAGTTCTAGACTAAATATCAACATGTATTTACTCATCTCACCTGAACTAAAACACATTCCTCAAAATCAATAAAAACAGTCAAACGCAAACTCCGAATATTATACAAACCTGCAATAATTAAATATGTTAAATAAGACAAATATCATTTATGTGTTCAATCCAATTTTATTAACTAATGTCTTTGCTACTGACCTTTGATTCAACCATACTAAGCAAAAATAACACATTTGTGTTTGATTTCAGTTATTTCTGAATAGAGTTGAACTTTCTTCTCCTGCGTCATATTCTTCATGTGATTAGTTTGAGCGGCATCCTCTACTGTACAGACCTGAATCTACATTTCCTTCAGCCTGAGGCGGATTCACTTCACATTTGGTGTAAAAGGGCTTCTACATTTGTACATGAATAACTTTTTTTATATTAAAAACTACAAGAAAGCCCTGGCCAGATTTAAAAGGTCAAACTCAAAAGTAACATAACACATTATTTTCCATAAAAAGTAACCAAGTAACATAATTAGTTACTTTTTTAGGGAGATTCAAGAGTTTTATTTGTCACATACACAATTATACAGAGTATAACCAGCAGTGAAATGTAGGTCAGGTCCGCTCCAAGGACAGTGCAATTATAAAGTATACAAATATTAAGAGAAGAAAAGTAGAAAAAATAAAATAAAAGAATAAAATAAAATAAAAGATAAGATAAAAAATATAAATATAAATGTGCAGGTCAGTATGTTGTTGACTTAAATAGTAATAAGAGGAATGTGCAAAAATAATGTGCAAACAAATTGTACAGGGTATTTAAATAGCAGCAATATGAGGTAGAGAAAAATTATGAATAGCTTATTGATATGGTGATATTTACATGGAGTCAAGTGATGTTATGACACAGAGTTAGAGTTTAGGAGCCTGATGGCCTGGGGGAAGAAGCTCCTCCTAAGTCTCTCAGTTTGAAGCAGATGGAAGCAAAGTGAATAGTCGGTTACCAGGGTGATTTGAGTCCTTGATTATTTTGACAGCTCTACTTTTGCAGCGTTTGAGGTAGATGTCCTGCAGAGAGGGGAGAGCAGACCCTGAGATGCGCTCAGCTAAGCGCACAACTCTCTGTAGTGCTTTGCAGTCCTGATTGGAGCTGTTTCCATACCACACTGAGATGCACTGAGTCAATACACTTTCTATGGTCCCTGAATAGAAAGTTTTCAGGATTGCTGGTGAGACCCTGAATTTCCTCAGCTGTCGCAGATGGTACAGTCTTTGCCTGGCTTTCTTGACCTGTGTTTGGATGTGTGTAGTCCAAGTCAGGTTCTCGGAGATGTTTACACCGAGGTACTTGAAGCTACTCACCCTCTCCACAGGGGTCCCACTGATCATAAGAGGAGTGTAGGGCTGCTGCTGTCTCTTCCTAAAGTCCATGATCAGCTCTTTAGTTTTGCTCACATTCAGAGAGAGACAGTTGTCCTGGCACCATGATGTGAGACTCTCTACCTCATCCAAGTATGCGGTCTCATCGTTGTTGGAGATGAGGCCCAGAACCACAGTATCATCAGCGAATTTGACAATAGATGTGGAGCTGTGAGAGCACACGCAGTCATGCGTGTAGAGAGAGTAGAGCAGGGGACTCAGGACACAGCCCTGTGGGGCTCCTACGTTCAGAGTGATGGAATTTGAGGTGAACTGGCCAACTTTCACCACTTAAGGTCTGCCGGTGAGGAAGTCTTCAATCCAGTCACAGAGTGAGGAGTTTAGGCCGAGGTCTGTGAGTTTAGATGCCAGCTTGATGGGGATTATAGTGTTGAAAGCTGAGCTATAGTCAATGAATAGCAGCCTTACATAATTCCCATTGTTGCTGTCCATGTGTGTGAGGGAAGAGTGGAGAACGTGAGAAATGGCATCGTCCGTGGATCTGTTTGGGCGATAGGCAAACTGAAGAGGGTCCAGAGTATCAGGGATGGAGGAGCAAATGTGGCTCTTTACAAGTCTCTCATAAACCTTCATGACTATAGATGTGAGGGCAACTGGGTGATAGTCATTCAGGCAAGAGGGTTTATTGTTCTTAGGCACAGGGATAATAATGGATTTTTTGAATGAAGTGGGAACCACGGAGGTAGCAAGGGACTCATTAAAGATAGACGTGAACAAACCAGCGAGCTGATCGGCGCAGGACCTCAGAACACGGCCGGTTATCCCATCAGGTCCGGCTGCTTTCCTGACGTTCACTCTCTTTAGCGTCCTCCGAACCTCATCCTCCGACACGGTGATTACAGGATCATCGCTGCTCTGCCTGCTGCTTCCTGATGCGCTGGTCGGCAGAGACGCGCCGCCGCCGTTGCCATCGAAGCGGCCGAAGAAGATGTTTAACTCGTCGGCCAGCAACAGATCTGCTCTCACCTCCGCGGAGGATTTGTTTCCGAAGTCACAGATGGTCTTCCGTCCCTGCCACATCCGTCGAGAGTCGTTGAGCTGGAAATGAGACTCAATTCTCTCTCTGTATCTGTGTTTGACGGCTCTTACTGCACGACGGAGAGCATAGCACGATGCTTTGTACTCGCTCGTATTCCCAGACAGAAGAGCCTCATTGTAAGCGGCAGTGCGTGTGTTAACCGCGGCACGGATTGTTCTGTCCACCCACGGTTTCTGATTGGAGAATGTCCTTATCGTTATTGTTTCTGTAGCTTGCTCGGTTAGCGTGTTTACGAAGCTTAATGCTACATCTGTGAACTCGCTGACGTCAGAAGAACTCGCCCGGAACATGTCCCAGTCGACGTCATCAAGCGCCGCCTGCAGCATAGTCTCTGAGTGGGAGGACCAGCGCGTCACTACTCTCTGCACCGGAGGTTCCTGAACGAGCCTTTGTTTGTATCCCGGTGTGAGGAAAATGGCGGCATGGTCCGATTTGCCAAAAGCCGGTAGTGAGCGGGCTTTGTAGGCATCCTTGAACTGAGTGTAGCAATGATCCAGTGTGTTTGGTCCTCTAGTTGGACAGGATACATGTTGATGGAAGTTCGGCATGACCTGTCTGAGGTTGGCTTTGTTAAAGTCCCCCGCAATTATGAAGGCAGCGTCAGGATGTTTGTTAGTGTAGCCGCTGAGCACATCGTGAAGTTTAGACAAAGCCAAGCCGGTGTCCGCCTGTGGTGGAATGTACACAGCTGTAACAATGATCGATGAAAACTCCCGGGGCAGATAAAATGGGCGGCAAATAACGGAAAGATGTTCCAGATGAGGCGAGCAGGAACGTGACAGAATGGAGATATTCCTGGGAACACACCATTTCTTGTTGATCATGAAACATACTCCTCCACCCCTGGATTTACCGGCCTCTGCTGTTCTGTCCGACCGAAAGACAGAGAAGTTATCACTCGGCATTACAGCAGTGTCCGGGACCGAGGACGAAAGCCACGTTTCTGACAAACAAAGGATGTTACAGTCCCTTATGTCCCGTTGGAAACTAATCCTGGCTCTAAGATCGTCCATCTTATTCTCCAAGGATTGGACATTAGCGAGGAGAATGCTTGGAAGAGGAGGACTGTGAGCCCTTTTCCTGAGTCTGACTCGAATTCCAGCGCGCTTCCCGCAGTGTTTCTTGATCCGTCGCCTCGGGGGGGTATTGTTTATCTCCGCGTTTTTGTAATGCATTACAATATTTAGCACAATATTGTAATGCATTACTTTTAAAAGTAACTTTCCCCAACACTGGTCCTGGGATTAGGAAAACTGATTCAGAATCAGTCTGTTATTGTGCAGAATTACACACTTCACCTTCTCCAGAAGCAGTAAGACATTAGATGCAATAAAATGTGCATGGAGTTCATGTCGAGGCTTTGGTATCTTGGCAAATCTGAGCCCAGTCTGAGATCTCTTCTGAAACACCAAAGATTGCAGAGCTCATTTTCTCAGGAGAAATATCTGAGAAGCAGTAAAGTCTCCATTTGCATCACATTATTTTCTTTGAAAAATAATTGAGATATTAAAGAGATCTTTCTGTGTGCAACAAGTTTTGTGCTTTGCATTAAGTTTGTTTAACTGTGTTATTTTAGTATTATTTATATACTATTATGGTATTAATTAATATTTTGAATTGGCAGTTGTTTTTATATTTTCTGTTTTCATTTTAATTTATGTAATTTTTAGTGTTTATCATTTAAATATTTCATCACATTTTTACAGGTGTAATTTATTTTCAGTTTCAGACATTTTAGAACTTTAATAGTTTTAGCGTTCATCATATTTCGCTGCAGATCTCCTCTCAGGTGAATCTGGTGAGTGATAAACATACAGATGGAGATGATGGCCTGAAGGGCATCCATGTGAAATGAAGATGAGCAGCAGATTGTTTTTGTCAGTGCAGAAAGTTTGTATGAGGGGAAGAGGAGTGAACACTGACTCACTTCACACACAAACTCTTCAGAGACTCTGATCATTCTGGAGAATTGTGTTTCTAAGCAACAGATGTGCGGTGTGGGTGCTGGAGACGTGTTTAAAGAGCTTCGCTGCAGTCATTGTTCACGCCGTTATGAGCAGTCAAAGAACGCAGCTCATTTTTCACAGTTTTTATCTGCGATGAACACAATAATTGGGTGTTTTATAATCAATATTTGAAGGGAAAACACTAGAAAGCAACATTTACTACGGTATGAGAATAAATCGAGCACAGGAAATGAGTTTCATTCAGTGAAGAGTGACTCGCTCATTTGTGCTGTGAAAATAAGGACACAGTTTAATCAGAACTCAAAATATAAAACCTTTCTAGAGCTGCTGAAATCTAAAGTAGACAAACAAGTATTCAGAAATCTGCTTCAGTGCGTGAGCATTGTTAAGAAACTGCATTCTACTGCACTCAGTAAAGAATAAATTATATTTAGATTCATTAAAAACTAAATAAAGCATAATTTTAGTCTAAATAAACTACATCTAGATTAATTCAAAATTAAAGCATGCATTCAGACTAAATAAAGACTAAAAGAAGGGTAGATTTAAATAAAAACGAAATAAAGTGCACGCTCAGACTAAATAAAGTAGTTTTGCTTTTTTCATTTTTATCAAATGAAAACTAAATAAATCATATGTTTAAACTAAATAAAATAGTTTTGACATTTTCTTTTTTGTTATTAAAAATGAAAAGCGTACTTTTAGACTAAAAGACTAAACAAATATACAAGTTTAGATAAAAAAAATTAAAGTGTACTAAATGAATACTAAATATACTGTACATATAGATTGAATAACAATTAAACAAAGTGTAGATTTAGATTAAATGAAGTGTATATTAGACTAAACAAAAACTACTGTACAAGTAAAAAGAAGCGTGCAAGTGTGTGTTTAGACTAAATAAAGTATATGTTTCTCACCCCATCATCGTCCTGCCGCTGTCAGTGATGAAAACACACATTTATTTCAGTATAGTAACAGTAATAGTTTCGGCTGACTCAGCGCTCTGTCAGGGTTTGATGACGTGGATCTCAGCATGTGTTTGAGGTGACCTGTGTGTGTGTGTATGTGTTTCAGGTACGTTCACTATGTGTTTGACCTGGGGAACGGCCCGTCTCTGATGAAGGGAAACTCGGAGAAGCCGCTTAACGACAATCAGTGGCACAACGTGGTGGTTTCACGCGACACCAATAACGTGCACATGCTCAAGATCGACTCTCGCACCGTGACGCAGCACTCTAATGGAGCCAGGAACCTGGACCTCAAAGGTACCACACACGCACACACACACGCACAAACTAAATAAATAAATGTAGTAAATAGTAAATTACATAGAAATTAAAACAAACATTATCAGAGTATGTTTTCCAAAAAATATACTCAGGGCCCAGTTTTACTTGCAGCTTGTGCCAGCACAAACCGTCTTCTGCCATTAAAACAGTCAGGATTTACTAAAGACGCGCAGTGAAGAATTAGCACTGAAAAAACGTGGACACAGTTATTTTTGCGACTTATTGAATATGCATTTGTAGGAGTTTCCCTTTCTGACCCAAAATGCATGGGAGGAGAGTATTCAAATGAATCACACAATGAGATTTACTAATGTTTGCGCTCCTCAAATTACGGGTATTTGCACTATTATTTAACGCCTGAAAAAAGCATGTCTTAAAGCAGGTGGTAATTTGTGCTGGTCATTATGGGAATGATCTGCTGTGTCTGTGTTATTTAATGTGTGCATCAGCAGTAAATCACATGCAGAATTTTCCCTTCCATCTGCGCTTTTATGGAAATCTCTGCTTCTCTGACACTGAAATCCTGACTAAAACAAGCTCAATCAAACGGCTGTCCTCATGATTTAATGATGGTCATGTGACCTGAGCTGGCACACTGCATTATGGGAAGGTTCAGTCTGACGGTGAATCCCATCTTCACGTTCGCTTGGCTCTCCTTCGGTTCCTCTGGGTTTGGTGCTGTTGGGTTTGGATGGACAGTGAATCCTGAGCAGTATTAATATCATGCTTATACACTGTATATATGGTGTGTTAGTCTTAGTGTGTTAATTAGAAAGTTTGTATAGAAAAGCCCAAAGAAATGAGTCAGGTGTTCTGAATTAACTTATTTCCGTTCTAGCCAACTGTTGAGTTTTCTCTCTGTTTCCCACATGACTCATACTAGATAGCGCATGAGTAATACTAGATTAGTCATGTTCAGTGCCGTTGAGGTGAGAATGATTGTAAAACTGAAGCTACACAAGCTTTTAGCTCATTTCTCACTCCACAACACTTGAACAACAAAAAAATGAGTTATTATTCACGTCTGTACAAAAGTTTGGGGTCAGTGTTTCTAAAAGAAGTCTCTTCTGCTCACAGAGGCTGCATTTATGTGATCAAAAATACAGTAAAAACAGTGAAGTGAAATATAATATATTATTATTATATGATGAAGATCCTCATGTTTCCTGAGCGGCACATTTGTGACAGTAAACCTTCATCAGACGCAATAAACTCAAGACCAGAGACAAACACAGTTTAAAACAGGAAGAGTATTCCCAGAGCAAACTCCTGAGCGAAACAGATGAATAAAACATAAAATCATCTCTTCAGGAGCGTCATAATTACTATCGAGGATGGATGAGACTCCTGTGAACCTCATAAACACGGGATGAGCTTCCCTTAATAAGGTGCAGAACTGCACAAACAAATCAGAATCAGAACGTGTTTCATTCAACACAGACTTCAGTCTGCATCCCACCAGCTCCACACACTCACAGACACACTGTATATACACATGAGAAAACAGAGAATACTAAATAAGTACAGGTAGATAAAAACATAAGGTAACAAATGTCTACAAAAATGAAATAAGTGAAATTAAATTTATATATATATATATTGTGGCAGGAGGAGCCAACGACAGACACAGTGGGCGTGGCGTCAAGCCTCAGAGAGGTTTTTATTAAACAATATTTAAAATAAAGTGTCCAAAGGGGGAAAAGTGTCCAAAATAAACAGGGATCTGGTGTCCTCGTTGTGCTGCGGGGCTCGTGAAGGAGGGCAGTGTTCAGGAGGGAAGGGTCCAGGTAAGGGGCGGAGTCCGGCGGCCGCACGCGCTCCCGTCTGGAGGTCCCGGGGCGCGGGTGACGGCGGCTTCTGTGGCGGCTTCGTCCAACTCCTTCGTCCCCGGGTGCTCGACGGGATTCCACGGCCCGGCTTCCTTGCCCGACGGCCGTATCGCGGGTGCAGTGTCGGCCGGACTGCGGGTCCGGCCGCTCGCGTCTCTGACGGCGGCAGGTAGTTCCCTCTACGCTCCCTTTCCTGGACCCACGAGGACACCAGCGTGCATGCAAGGGGGAGAGACCGGTCTCCCGAGGAGAGGCGCGTTCGGCATTTAACGGCGGCGGCGATGAGGCTCTATTCACGTCAGGTGCGCCTCATCACACGCCGCCAGCCCTGGCTGTTGCAGCGCCCCTCCTCTCTCACACACCCACTCCTGTCGGGAGCCTGGTGAAGGGCGGCGAATATGGGACGGGGTGGCGATGATGGACAGGGGGGAGGCAGCCGACTCGTCACAATATATATATATATGTGTGTGACCCTGAACCACAAAAGCAGTCTTAAGTCTCTGGGGTATATTTGTAGCAATAGACAACAATACATTGTATGGCTCAAAATTATCCATTTTTCTTTTATGCCAAAAATCATTAGGATATTAAGATCATGTTCCATGAAGATATTCAGTGAATTTTCTACCGTAAATATATCAAAACTTCATTTCTGATTAGTAATATGCATTGCTAAGAACTTCATTTGAACAACTTTAAAGGAGATTTTCTCAATATTTAGATTTTTTTGCTCCCTCAGATTCCAGATTTTCAAATAGTTGTATCTCAGACAAATATTGTCCTATCATAACAAACCATACATTAATGGAAAGATTATATATTCAGAAAATGATGATGATGAAAATGATGATGTAGAAATCTCAGTTTCAAAAAATGTACACTTATGACTGCTTTTGTGGTCCAGGGTCATATATATTTATTTATGAATGAGTCAAATTGGGGAAAAAAAAACTTAACATAATATACTTTTTTTTTAAAGTTAAGTTACATAAAAATCCTTAACCTAATACACATCAATTTAACAATAAATAAGTAGAATTGAATAAACACCTAGAAAAAATATTGAAAAGTAGAATGAAGAAAAAGAATGTAACAATATACTTATATAACATTAAATAAGTATTACAAAACCTCAATATAATATACATATAGAAAGATTAAAATTAAAGTTGAAATAAATACAAAAAAATAGGTAATCTACTAAATTAATTAAGTGGAATAAAAAAAAAAAACCTTAATGTAATATACATCTAGAAAAAAGAAGCAGATAGCAAATAAATAGAAATACATGAAAACTTTAGATAATCTACAAACATTAATTATGTGGGATTAAACTAATAACCTCAATGCAATATAAATCTAGAAAAATGTAATAATAAAAAGAAAAAAAAAGTAGTAAAATAATTTAAAAAGTAGGATGTAAAAACTTAACACAATATACATCTAGAAAATTAAATAAGGCAAATTAGAAAAAAAAAACTTTAGGTAATCTAGAAAAAGAATGATGTGGAATTAAAAAAAACAAACATAATATACATCCAGAAAAATGTAATAAGTTGAAGAAAGGTAGAAAAACACATAAAGTGATTTACATGTAGAATGGCATAGTCATTGTGTGTTTGATCAGCGCTCAGATCTGTGTTTCAGTGGATCAGACAGTAGGTGGCGCTGGCAGCAGCTTGATCCGGTGTAATGCGTGATCTGAGTAAAAGCTCCTGCCAGTGCATGACTGTGAATGTACAGACTGGAGCCCCTGAACTGGTTGAAGCATAGAGAGTGTGTGTTTTGTTGAAGCATGAAGTGTCTCTATAGGCTCTGACCTGAACCTCCGGTTTCCTGTCGTCAGCTCCGCAAGCCTCTGTTTCTGATGAGCGTGAAGCGAACTGCGCCGGAAACGCTTCCCCTGCGTCTGACAGGCTTATGCTCGCCGCGCGAGGAACAGCGTTCAGGGCTATTAGCGTTGTGCCATGTTCTCGTCTGAGCTCAGAGCATTAGCTGCGTATCAGGCTTTGCAAAAACAAATTGGCCTTTTGTCTGTGCGAGTAATTGATGTGAATAGACGCATTGGGAGTGTTTAATCTCGTCCCGCTGAAGGAGCCGCTTTATCCTCTTTATATCGTAGACATGATAGCGACGCATGATGTTATACAGTCATCAAACATGCTCATATTAATTACCAGCCCCTTCAGTTCATCTCTGATAAGCAGACCTTCGAAGCTTCAGTTTCAGTGAATCTGACTTCAAGGAACATTCCACTTTTTTTGGAAATAGGCTCATCTTACAAGTCCCCTCGAGTTAAACAGTTGAGTTTGACCTTTTTTGAATCAATTCAGCCGGGTCTAGCGTAGCGTAGCATAGATCATTGAATCGGATTGGACCATTAGCAGTTGGTCATCAAAAATGACCAAAGAGTTTAGATAATTTTCTTATTTAAAGCTTGACTCTCCTGTAGTTACATCGTGTACTAAGACCGACCAAAAATAAAAACCCTAACCTTAACCCTAACGGTCTAGAAAATCACAACTTTATATAGGAAAAATATCAAAACTCTTTGGTCATTTTTGAGCGAGATGCTAATGGTCTAATCCGATTCAATGATCTATGCTAAGCTACGCTAAAAGTGCTACCGCCAGACCTGGAGATCGGCTGAATGGATTCAAAAACGGTAAAACTCTGTAAAACTGTTTAACTCTTGGGGAGTTGTAAGATGAGTCTATTTCCAAAAAAAGTGGAGTGTTCCTTTCAGCAAACTACTGATCTGTTCATGTGAAGAATCACGATGAGTATTCAATGAAGCGTTAATGTTTACTCTAACTGTATAGAGATTTTCATGGGGGAAATGAACAAAACTCATGAGAACAGCTCCAACACAGTTTTATCCAGAATTAACTACCGAGGGCTCTTCAGAAATTAGAGAGTGTGCTCTAGGCTCAATGCACATACATTTTCACGTATATTTTTGTCCCATGCGTTGCTGAATTGCAGAGTATGAATCCCACATAATATGTAGATATCATGCCCGAAAAGCTAAAGTTTTACACAAATTCTGAATGGATTATATAAAGCCTAGAAAGCACACAAAGAGCACTCCCTTTATAATCACTGACAAGCTGTTCCTCATCTTAGTGCATCATGATCTCGTGAAGTTTTGTTATAATGAGAGGTTTCAAATAGAAACCTTTGATGCTGTCCAGGGTGCAAACACAAATATGCACTGGATAGTTTCGCCAGTACGATAGTGAATAGAGATATCTGGATACAGTACACAATTATACAGAAACAGTGTACATTTATATTTTAAGTTTTAAGCTTTTATTTTTGTATCTTCAGTTTTTAGTTTAGTATAAGTTTTTGTAATTGTATGTGCTTTGTATAAATTGTGTTCTGTAAGGCTCCTGAGGATCAGATTCATCATCTTTAAGGTTTGCTGTAAAGCTGCAGAGCAGCTCTATCATTCATAAGAAGAGCTGCATTTATTATACAGTACATACAGTATTGTATTAATGTATGTACATAACTGTATGATGCTTACAGAGGAAAGCCATTAAAATCATCATCACTGATGCTCGGAGTCATATTCATACATTACACTTTAACTGAACACATTATATAACACTGGCTTTGGTTGAACTTGATATTCAACTTCTAACACATTTTCATTTCTAATTTTGCAGACCTGCTGTTGAAGATTCATTTTATGAAGCTGTTTTTACACTAAAATCAGACTGATTCATTTGATATCCAATATTTTGATTTGTGTCCGACAAGTCAAAAACAACAGACAAAAAAACCCTTTACTATCCTTGAAACCACTAAAGGTTCTTTAGATGATTATTATGTTCTACACACAAAACTCTGTCCTTCTCTGGCATCGCTGTGAAATCCTCTTCAGGGAACATTGTTCATGAGCCTACAATAAATCACACACGGCGTCTTCGGCTTGTTAATGTGACAGAATGAGGCTCAAGATTGTGAATTAATGTCTCTTCTGTTCACCGAGGATGCATTCATTTGATTAAAAATACTGTAAAAACTGGGAAATATTATTAGAATATAAAATATCTGTTTTCTGTGTGAATATGTGTTTAACTGTAATGTATTTCTGTGATCTGCAGCTGTATTTTCAGCATCATTACTCCAGTCTTCAGTGTCACATGATCCTCAGAAATCATAATAATATACTGATTTACTGCTCAACAAACATTTCTGATTATTATCAATGTTGAAAACAGTTGTGCTGCACAATATTTTTGTGGAAACTGTGATGCATTTTATTTTTCAGGATTCACAGATGAATAGAAAGTTCAAAAGAACAGCATTTATTTGAAATAGAAATCTACTGTAACATTATACATGACTTTACTCTCACTTTTGATCAATTTAATGCAGCCTTGATGAATAATAGTATTAATTTCTTTAGAAACTCACTAAGTCCAAACTTCTGATCAGGTGTGTGTGAAGTGTGTGTGTGTGTGTGTGTGAGACGTCACATGATGAGCTGCAGGAGCAGTACATGCGCCTGATTGGTTGATGAGTGCAGCGGACACGTCTTCAGCTGGTGACATCAGGACTAACCGCTGGCTTTAACTAGCTGTGGTTCTGGTCTGTGCACGACTCCAGCGCTCACACATCGACCCACTAGTTAGTCTAGAATTAGAATCGATCACAGGACGCTCTGTGTGTGTGTGTGTGTGTGTGTGTGTGTGAGAGAGTGTGTGTGTGTGTGTGTGTGTGTGTGTGAGAGAGAGAGAGTGTGTGTGTGTGTGTGTGTGAAGTCTTCATTCAGAAGATGTTCACAAACATCTGAAACTTCCATATATGATTTTCATTCTCCTGATTGATTGATGTTATAATATAAAAACAAATGCAGCAGAATTTGTTCGTCTCTGTCCAATGCTTAATTTTAAAGATCTCAAGAATCAAATTCACTTCATCCCTAAACGTTAGTATCATTAAAATTAAAACTAAAAGACAAAAACAAAAAAAGAAATACTCATTAAATGAAATAAAATTAAATATATTTAAAAACACATACTTCTTTTTTTCCCCTTTAACTTGAAGTATCTAACTAGAACTAACTAAAACTGAAAGAATGAATAAGAACTATAGTCACCTTTATTTATATAGCACTCTTAACAATACAGATTGTGTCTAAGCAACTTCACAATATCAAAATATGAAAATAGTGTGTCAGCAATTTAAAATGACAAGATTAAACACTCAATTTTCAGTTAAAGTCAGTTCATCGCTGAATTCAGCGATGTCATTGTCTAGCTCAGTTCAGATTAAGCAATTAGTTTTTGCACATGTGAGGAGTGTGTGTGACCTGGTGAATAAGTGTAGCATTTTGAAAAAAGTGTTTTATGTAATTGAAAAGTCAAAGGCTGAGAAATGGCTTATGGTTTTGGAGATTTGGTGTATAGTTTTGCACTTTGAGTGAGAGGTTTCAAAAATCATGTGACATGAAAAGATTTTGTGTGTAAGCAGTTGGAAAAAACTGTAATCACAGCCAATTTGAAGGTTTTGGGGACATATCCTAATGACAGTGATGAATATAATATGAATAGCCAAAAGAGGATCTATTACTTCTGGAAGCAGCTCTTTTAGTAGTTTAGATGGAATAGAGTCTAACATACATGTTGTTGGTTTAGATGATTTAACAAGTTTATACAATTCTTCCTCTCCTATAGTAGAGAATGAGTGGTATTATTCCTCAGGGGATCTATAGTGCATCTGATGCGATACTGTAGCTGACGGCTGCATGGTTATAATTTTATCTCTAATAGTATCGATCTTGGAAGTAAAGTAGTTCATAAAGTCATTACTGCTGTGCTCTTGGGAAATGCCAACACCTGTTGATACTTTATTTTTGTTAATTTAGTGACTGTATTGAATAAATACCTGGGGTTATGTTTGTTTTCTTCTAGAAGAGACTAAAAGTAATCAGATCTAGCAGTTTATAATGCTTTTCTGTAGGATAGGGTACTTTCCCGCCAAGCTATACGAAATACCTCTAGTTTTGTTTTCCTCCAGCTGCGCTCCATTTTCCGGGCTGCTCTCTTTAACCTGTTAACCTCTGCCAGAGCGACGGCGCACTGAACGTTCTTTGTTTGCATGTGCCATTGTTTTCTAATAGAATAAATGAAACGGGACAAAGTTAATCTTGACAAACTATATATCATTCTGAAGGTCTAAGCCTCAAGCATCTACGACAGATCGCTGTTTTCCGATGGAAAGCTTATAAGGAATGTATTTGCTACATTTGTGTAAGCAGTACATATCAAAACAAGCAGAATAAAAAAGCAGTACGTACCTTTATCATTGTAATAACGAGCCACAAACGCGTCCACTGCTGAAATCCCAGTTTAGTTAGAGAGGTAAGGGTCCACAGAACAACATCCCAGCGAGCACTTTTAGTCCAGCGAAACAATAACGTTGCAATAAGGATGAATATTCCTTTGTTTACGTTTCATTTCTTCAGAGAGTTATTGTTCGTGTCCGTTATGGAATAAATTACGCTCAAAAACAGCGTCTTGGTAGTAAAAAAACAACACGGTGCTGTAGCATACAGTTTTACAAACAGAATGAGACCGTCCACGGAAAAAAAAGTCTCAGAAAAGCGGAATATAGATTATTTGAATTTGGCGCTCCCTCCTGCCAGCGTGTGACGCTTCTGTGACGCTGCTGTCATCTGAGCGGGGCGTAACTTAGGGATCTGCTTTATCCATAAAAAACTGTTTTTTTTTTCTTCTACATTTTTTATATGTGTGTGTGTGTATTGTGTGGGGAATGTGGCCGTATCTGCATGATTTATGTTAAACATGTTTTATTAGCTTTATTAGAATTTGCTGAAAATGTCCTTGCTCTCAAGTCTTCCAAGATGTAGAAGAGTGAAGTGAAAAAGTGTTCTGGTCTGAATTAGGAGACAAATCTGCACATATCAAGCAGTGTTTACAAGACAAAACAGCTCTAAACAAATATGTGACTGGATTCTGATGTGAGAGACAACAGCAGATTAACTTTTTCACTGGAGGAAGCGTTATTATGGACTCGTATTTTATTGTGATTGTGTTAAAAAGTTAATGATTTCCAGTTTGGTGTCATCACGTCTGTTTGTTTTTATCTTGCGCATGAATGTTTTATATCTCAGAGGGCTTTAAATATGAATATTATCTGATATTATCTGATATCTCTGCAAGATCCAGAGGAAGCTGTAAAATGAGTTTGAGAAGTCAGATTCAGAATGGCTTCCTATAAGGAGAAAGACTAAAATGGTGCAGAAGAGCGGCTCTGCAGTTCCTCAGGTTTTCATTGGTTTCATTAGCGAGGGAAACGAGTCAGAGAGCAGTGCAGGCTCTCACACCGATGATGATCTGATGCATCTCTCTCTGGTTCCTCAGGAGAGCTGTATATCGGTGGAGTAGCCAAGAGCATGTACAGCAGCCTGCCGAAGCTGATCGCGTCCCGGGATGGATACCAGGGCTGCCTGGCCTCCGTGGATCTGAACGGCCGACTGCCGGACCTGCTAGCAGACGCCCTCCACAGAGTCGGCCAGGTGGAGCGAGGATGCGACGGTAAGTTTCACACACACACACACTTGTTTCACTATCCTTGTGGGGACTTCCATAGGCGTAATGGTTTTTGTACTGTACAGACCGTGTACTGTACAGACAGTTCTATTGCTCTACACCAACCCTACACCTAAACTTAGCCCTCACAGGAGACTGTTTGCATTTTTAGATTTTCCAAAAACTTCATTCTGTGTGATTTATAAGTTTGTTTACCCGTGGGGACCTCAATTTATGACCCCACCGTGACACAAGTCCCCATGAGTCTGTGTGTAGTCAGGTTTAAGTCCCCAACGGTATGTAAAAACAAAAACACTGATACACTCATACACACTGATAGACGCTCTCTCTCTCTCACACACACACACACACACAGAGACACTCATACACACTGATACACACTGATACACACACACACACACACACACACACACACAGACACACTCATACACACACATACACATACACACACACTGATACACTCACACACACACATACACACACAGAGAGACACACTCACACACTGACACACACACACACACACACTGATACACTCACACTCACACACACACACACACACACAGACACACGCGCACACACACACACTAACGCACACACGTTTGTTTTTGTGAAATGTGGGGACATCCCATAGACGTAATGGTTTTTATACTGTACAAACTGTATGTGCTAATGCCCTAAACCTAAACTTAGCCCTCACAGGAGACTGTGCATTTCTACTTTCCCCCAAAAAACTCACTCTGTATGATTTCTAAGCGTTTTGAAAAGTGGGGACATGGGTCAATGTCCTGAAAAGTCACCTTCACCTTGTAATACCTGCGTCATACCTGTGTCATTATACAAATTTATGTCCTCATTTGTCACAAAAACGCTCGCGCACACACACACACAGCACCTAACATACAGTCAGGTCCATAAATATTGGGACATCGACACAATTCTAACATTTTTGGCTCTATACACCACCACAATGGATTTCAAATGAAACGAACAAGATGTGATAACAAGTGGGAGGCACATATGCAAACTATTGTAATTCCTACACCGTTCACCTGGTTTGGACGTAAATACCCTCAAATTAAAGCTGACAGTCTGCAGTTAAAGCACATCTTGTTCGTTTCATTTGAAATCCATTGTGGTGGTGTATAGAGCCAAAAATGTTAGAATTGTGTCGATGTCCCAATATTTATGGACCTGACTGTACATCAGCAACCTCATCACTGCAATATGGAAGCTTGGTTTCTCCACAGGATAAAGAATAAAAATAATAAAGGCAACTTCTGTAATTCTACAGTTCTGGGTTTCTGTATTACAAATCTGACTTTTTTCTCAATTACGGGATATAAACTCAGAATTGTTAAATAAATGTAGAATTGCAAGATATAAACCTGTAATTCTGAGAAGAAAAGTTAGAATTGTGAAAGGTAGACTCACAAAAGTAGCAATTTTCTTTATTTATTGATTTATTTTCAATTAATTAATTTTTTATTCCATGGCTGATTTTCTACCCATGATCATTGTCTGCAACAGGGTTATCGTTCAAAAACATCAAAAACGTTTTATTACTTGAAATAAAATAAATGCTAACCAAAATAAAATAAATGTAATAAATAAATAACTATATTTAGCTAGTTGTCACAGATCGGACAGGCTCCACCACCAACCCATAACAGCGATCACTGTCACCTGAGTTGTGATTCAAACCATCTGCACCTCATCAGCACCCAATCAACCCCGCACTACATAAGCACACACCCCACTTCAGTCCATTGTCCAATCTCGCTTACACGAAGTGGACTCTCTCAGCTCTTCGCTATTCCTCACCTGATACTTACCTACGAGTGTACTTACCTCCGGCTCCTCTCCTTTGTTGATCGTCCGTGTCTCCTTCGTCTGTCCTCCTCCAGTGATCATCCTCCTTCGTCTCCAACGTCATCCTGGGGTGTGTGCTTCCACAAGTCATCCACGAGTTCCTGGCAAGATATAAAATCTCTCAGTATATCCTTTCTGCATCTCATTCAGTATCAAGTCTCAGCTCACCTTCAACTGCCGTATTATCTCTGCTGAATCAATAAACATCCTGCATTGTTCACTAATCCTCTGTGCCACGACTACTTCCGTAACAGAAGATCGACCAAGACAGAGTAATTCAGCATGAGCCAACTGGATCCCTTCCAGGAACTCGTGGATAATCTCCAATGAGTTCTTACTCCTGTACCTCCTCCACCACTGTGTCCTCCACCACCACTTCTTCACTACCGGTAATCGCCAGTCCCATGGCCAAACCAGCGCCCTTCTCTGGTGTAGCGGAGGAGTGCAACGGTTTTCTGTTACAATGTTCACTCTCCATTGAGATGCAACCCTACTTATATCCCACAGAAAAATCTAAGATTGCGTTCATTGTCTCACTTCTATCCGGCAAGGCACTACAGTGGGCAGAGATGATCTGGGCTCAATCTGGTAATGTGACTCAATCATTTAATAACTTTGTCACTCATTTCAGAGAAGGTTTCGGAAGGCCCTCTGGTGACACCTCCGTCAGTGACCAGCTGTACCATCTCCGACAGGGGTCCCTGTCCACCAATGAGTAGGCCTTAAGATTTAGAACCCTTGCCGCTGCCAGTGGATGGAATGAGCGATCTTTGATAACCACTTATCATCAAGGGTTAGAGCCCAGATTACGTCTGCAATTAGCCGGTTATGATGACACCTGCGGCCTGGAAGATCTGATTCAACTCTCTATCCGCTGCTCTACCCACATGCAATCATGCTTCGAGGAACAAGTCATGCTTAACCGTTGCACTCCCCCACAGCGTCACCCAGAGGCAAGGCAAGGCAAGGCAAGTTTATTTATATAGCACATTTCATACACAGTGGCAATTCAAAGTGCTTTACATAAAAGAAAGTGAAATCAATAAAAACATGGAAATAAAAATAATAAAAACAAGGAATTTTAAAATGATATAGAAATTTATTTAAAATAAATTTAAATAAAATGATTATACTTAAAATTCATTGCAGTCAGTTTGGACATATAGCACAGTGCTCATTCAAATGCACAGTTAAACAGATGAGTTTTGAGTCTTGATTTAAATGTGGCTAATGTTTTAGCACATCTGATCTCTTCTGGAAACTGGTTCCAACTGCGGGCCGCATAATAGCTAAAAGCAGACTCCCCTTGTTTTGTGTGAACCCTTGGTATTTCTAACTGACTCGATCCTAATGATCTGAGTGGTCTGTTCGGTTTATATTCAGTGAGCATATCAGCAATATATTTAGGTCCTGGGCCATTGAGTGACTTATAAACAAGTAAAAGTACTTTAAAATCAATCCTAAATGTAACTGGAAGCCAGTGTAAGGACTTGAGGACTGGTGTGATATGTTCAGATTTTCTGGTTCTAGTCAGAATCCTGGCAGCAGTGTTCTGGATGAGCTGCAGCTGTCTAATGGTCTTCTTGGGAAGGCCGGTGAGGAGACCATTACAGTAATCCACCCTGCTGGTGATAAAGGCATGAACAAGTTTCTCCAAGTCTTGACTGGAAACAAAACATCTAATTCTTGCAATGTTTTTGAGATGATAGTATGCTGATTTAGTTACTGCTTTGACATGACTACTGAAACTAAGATCTGTCTCCAGAATCACCCCAAGATTTCTGACTTGATTTTTAGTTGTTTGACCCCTAGAGTCAAGGTATGCATTCACCTTGAGAACTTCATATTTGTTTCCAAATGCAATGATTTCAGTTTCTCCTTGTTTAACTGAAGAAAGTTCTGGCACATCCAACTGTTAATTTCATCAATGCATTGGCAGAGGGAGTCAATGGGGCTGTAGTCATTTGGAGATAAGGCTAGGTAAATCTGGGTATCATCAGCATAGCTGTGATAAGCAATTTGGTTCTTCCTCATTATCTGACTTAGTGGGAGCATATACAGGCTAAACAAGAGCGGTGCAAGAATTGAGCCTTGTGGGACTCCACATGTCATGGCCGTCCACTTAGGCTTATGCTCTCCTATACTCACATAATAACCTCTCCCTTCTAAGTATGACCTGAACCATTTGAGTGCCATCCCAGAAAGCCCAACCCAGTTTTCCAGTCTCTCTAGAAGTATGTTATGATCGACAGTGTCAAACGCAGCACTAAGATCTAGTAGTACCAGCACTGATATTTTGCCAGAATCAGAATTGACGCGAATATCATTTATTATCTTAATGAGTGCTGTCTCTGTGCTGTGATGTGCTCGGAAACCAGATTGAAAATTGTCCAGGTATCCATTTGAGTTTAAGTAGTTGTTCAGCTGATTTAAAAACTACCTTTTCATTCTTAACTTTTGAGTTAAATGACTCCAGGAGAAGATCAACAGGGTCTGCAGAAATGCTTGGTGTTAATGATATTGCCTTCATAAATAGCGCACTAGTGTTCTCGTTAATGCATCTCTTTCTGATAGAGACAGATCTAGATTCAGTGGTGACAGAGATCAATATATCAAAGAAAATACAGAAGTGATCAGATAGTGCTACATCCTTAATTACAATGGATGAGATGTTTAGACCTCTACTGATGAGTAAATCTAGAGTGTGTCCAC
The DNA here is from genome assembly GCF_936440315.1 of Barbus barbus. NCBI lineage: Eukaryota > Metazoa > Chordata > Actinopteri > Cypriniformes > Cyprinidae > Barbus > Barbus barbus. The sequence goes on from NC_136730.1 coordinate 860,249, forward strand.
GATTGTGCACATGCTGACTCAGGTCAAAAGTGTTTAAAACAGTTATAATTTCCTTTTTAGTTTTGATTTCTGCATTATCTATGTGAATATTAAAATCCCCTGCAATAGCAAAACAGTCAAACTCTGAGGAAATCATTGACAACAGTTCAGTGAACTCATCAACAAAGGCTGGAGAATATTTTGGAGGCCTGTAAATAATGATAAACGGTGCGTGGAGCACCTTTCAGCACAATACCTAGGTATTCAAAAGACAAATACTGACCAAATGACATTTGCTTGCACTGATAAACATCTTTAAACAGAGCAGCTACACCCCCACCTCTCCTAACAGTCCTGCAGACACTTAAAGACAAAATTAAAGTTAGGAGGGGCTGTTTCATTGAGGACTGTTGCACTGCAGCTGTCTTCTAATCATGTTTCATTTAGAAACGTAAAATCCAGGTTGTTTGTGGTTATTAAATCGTTGATCAGAAATGATTTATTTTTAAGTGAGCGAATGTTTAAAAATGCTAACTTGATGGAATTACATTTTGTCTCTACAGCAATCTTAGATTGATGCATTATAGGCCGCAGGTTAGATGGGTCAGCCGTATGGCTTGAGAAGGCCTTAGACTTTCTATCGTGTGATAAAACAGAAATAGAGGAGGCTACAGGCACACTGGGTTCCCGCTTTTTCTGTAAACATTTGTGAATGTTGTGGCTAATATAGCGGGGACCCGACACATATCACTGAGAGCTGTTATCAGTTGTTTTTGGTTCACCTACACCAGATGGAGAGGGGTTTGGGCCCTGGCGTTGTGGCAGCGGCCGGAGAGCTCTCGCTGGAGGAGGAGGGTGAGCTGGGCCTGCAGTCTTTGGTGGTTGTGGGGCCTGCCGTTTTTTAGTTGATATCTGGGGGCTTGCAGCGAAAGAGTGGGAGAGTTTGGTCCTAGCATACACCCGTTCTTCCATTTTCTGTGAGAAGCTTAGAAGTGGAGATGCTGGGGAGAGGGATAGTGTATCTGGTGAGCAGGGCTCTGGCTCTGGTGTTTCCGGTGGCTGTGAGATGTTGTCCTGTCTTCCCTGGCTGTTTTCCAGAAAGTCGTCCTTGGGTGCTGAGTCTTGGAGCTGTTGTAGTACGTCACAGTCTGCATGTGATGAGCTCTGTGGGCAGGGCTCAACTGGGATGTCCATGAGCAGTGCTTGTTGTGGCTGCGTGGTGTTATCAGTATCCTTGTGGGATGTGTCAACCACATGTTGACTCAAAAGCTGACATGAAGTCCTGTGGTCACTCATATTCTGTCCAGGTGTGTGTGTGCCATTCAGGCCGAGTAGATTGGCACACACCGCTGAAGGATGACGGAGGGAGAAATAGATATTGTCCTTTAGCACTCTTGCACCGAGTCTGTTTGGGTGGAGGCCTTCCAGTTTAAACAGTTGTCTGTGGCCCCAGAAAAGATTGAAGTTGTCGATGAAGTTAATTCCTTTTATACTGCAGGTTCTTTGTAGCCATGTATTTAGCCCAAGCAACCGTGAAAACATGTTAGTTCCCCTTGCTGGGAGTGGTCCACTGATGAATGACTGAACTTCAAGACTTTGAAGAGTTTCAAAGAGTTCACTGAAATCCTTCTTAAGGAGTTCTGACTGCTCCTTCTGAATATCATTCTTCCCCACATGGATGATGACTCGATTTGCAGTCTTGTGCTTCATCAGAATGTTCCGAAGTTCTTTGTTCACATCAGAGACATTTGCTTGAGGAAGGCAGTTTGTAGTTGCAGTCCTGCTACTGATGTTTCTGATAATAGCGTCACCCACTATCAGAGTCCTGGGCTCGGCTGCGCTCTGAGCTGAAAGCCGCTGTCTGCTCGACCTTGAGCGCCTGTTAGTAGCGATGTTAGCTGCTGGCTGATTCGATCTGTGTTTAGTCACATTTGCGGATTCCTCACCCACATTCATTAATGGATGCCAGTGTTTACAAGTCTTGTCATAGCCGTATCTGGGGTAGAGGATTCTACGGCAGCAATACGAGATACTCGTGATAATCTGATGTCTCGAGAGCCTTTGGGTCTCGCTCCCTGTTTGCGCCATCGATTTGTCTGTCGATCTGTTTTGGCTTTTTCCTCTACACTTTGTATAAACTGTTGAGATTAACTAGATTCACAGGACTCACCGGCTGTATGCTGAGGTGGTCCGTGATGACCATCTGCTGTGTGTTCCACCTGTTTTGGAAGTCCAGCAAGTAACTTTGTTTCAAGAAACACAATCCTTTGTAGAAGTCTGTGGCAGTTTCTGCAGCAAATAGATTCCACGAGATTTTCTCTTGTCTGTTTGAATGTACACAGCTGTGTTTTTCCGTCTCTGGAATGTAAACTGCTGGGAAAGAGTCTTAATTTTCCCCAAAAAATGTGTTGTCTGAGCACTGTGCTGATCTGCTGAAGTTAAAATCTTAGAGAGATCTGAGAAAAGTGCAAAAATAGGGAGCAAAGCGCAGAGCAAGAGCAAGAGCATCCGAACAGTAGCAAAGCCGGAAGCAAAAAACGAGGCGAACCAGTCCCAAAACCCATGTTAACCGATAATATGCGGCTGTCATCCACTGAGCGGTAGAGGCGACTCACAAGAGGACTGTGTCTATATTGTGGAAATGCTGGGCATATGATCTCAACATGCCCCACTCGACCTCGATTATTGGTGAGTGCTATTCAACCTATTCCACAGAATATGAAACCCCTCGTTATTGTGGTAACGCTTATTGCATCCAACGTTTCAATTCCAGTCCATGCCCTTCTTGACTTGGGTTCAGCTGGGAATTTCATATCCGGGAGCCTGTGCTGCCAGCTCAAGATCCATACAACTCTCAACCCCAAAGTCTACCAAATCCAATCCGTGACCGGAAAACCTCTCAGCCGGCACAATGTCAAACTTCTGGCCAGTCCTGTACACCTGCGAGTAGGTCTCCTGCACAAAGAGGATCATCAATTACTGGTTCTGGAGGAAGCCACCACTGACATCATCCTTGGCAGACCATGCTTCGCACTTCATGAACCCCAAATATCCTGGTGCACGGGAGACGTCCTGAAGTTGGGTAACCAATGCATTCCTGCCTGTTTTCCTCACCTAACTCAACCTTCACGACGAGACGAACAGACCCTATATCTGAACTCCACTTCCATCGAAAGTCCCATTGAGAAGCAATCCATTGACATCCCGAATTGTTACGCCCACTTCAGTGACGTCTTTTGCCCGAAGAAGGCCTCACATTTACCACCTCACCAGCCATGGGACTGCGCAATACATTTGATGCCGGGTGAGCCAGTGCCCATAGGTAAAATCTACCGGTTATCACTCCCAGAGCAGAAGGCCATGGTGGAGTATATTGAAGAGGCTCTTAAACAAGGCTAAATCCGCCCTTCCACGTCCCCTGCTGCTTCCAGCTTCTTTCTCGTTGCCAAGAAAGACGGAGGCTTGCGGCCTTGTATAGACTACCGGGCTTTAACCTGTTAACGTTTACCAGAGCGACGGCGCACTGAAGCGTTTTTTCCCCCACTAGTTTAATGTTTATGAATGAATTTAACTTGAAAGAATATCATTAATCTTGGCAAACTATATATCATTCTGAAGGTCTAAGCCTCAAGCATCGATGACAGATCGCTGTTTTCCGATGGAAAGCTTATAAGGAATGTATTTGCTACATTTGTGTAAGCAGTACACATCAAAACAGGCAGAATAAAAAAGCTGTACGTACCTTTATCACTGTAATAACGAGCCACAAACACGTCCACTGCTGAAATCCCAGTTTAGTTAGAGAGGTAAGGGTCCACAGAACAACATCCCAGTGAGCACTTTTAGTCCAGCGAAACAATAACGTTGCAATAAGGATGAATATTTCTTAGTTTACATTTCATTTCTTCGGGAGAGTTATTGTTCGCGTCCGTTATGGAATAAATTACGCTCAAAAACAGCGTCTTGGTGGTAAAAAAACAACATGGTGTTGTAGCATACAGTTTTACAAACTGAATGAGACCGTCCACGGAAAAAAAAGTCTCAGAAAAGCGGAATATAGATTATTTGAATTTGGCGCTCCCTCCTGCCAGCTGTGACGCACGCTGTGACACGCACGCTGTCATCTGAGCGGGGCGTAACTTAGCGATCTGCTTTATCCATAAAAAACTGTTTTTTTTTTTCTTCTACATTTTTTATATGTGTGTGTGTGTATTGTGTGGGGAATGTGGCCGTATCTGCATGATTATCATCTGTATGGACGGACATCAGCGTGTTTATTACCGACTCTATGACGGCTATCATTGTGATTCAATGATCAGCTATTATTGATTATATGGCCCATCTGTATGATTATCATCTGTATGGACTCTATGACCATGTCTGCCAATATCACTTCATGTCTGGCAATCAGAATACTTCAGTATACATACTATATACAAAGCATTTTTTTTTTTTTTTTTTTACTTTTTTATTACTCAAATAATTATTTTTGTATTTTTTAGTGCTCAAATAAATGTCTATTATTTTATAGTTGAAAAACTATGCAGGAACATGTATAATGACTAAAATAGTTTGTATAATTCTGCAATCCATTTGGTGGTTATTTTTCCTCGGGGGCTGGGGGGACTATAAATAGTTTCAGAAAAAATATTGCAGGAATCTCATTTTTCATGGTATCTTCTTCAAATTTGAAATATAAATTCATGAGACACATGGCTTTCAATCCATTACTTTTCTGGATTGCTCCAGGACTTATTTCATGTATTTGTATAT
>NC_136730.1:870000-907500 GCF_936440315.1 Barbus barbus
AAGGCTTCAGGTGTTGTGAGCGATTTCAGGATGAGCTGAGCCAGAAAATAATGAATTATATGGACTCGAAATTAATATATATATTTTAAACTTGTAGATCCATATGTAGTAAACCCAAGCGTCTGTGTAGAGTAAAGCCCAGTAATGAAGTCTCACAGACGAGTCATTAGTATGTGATTAGAACACAATCAACTCAACAGTCAATTAGAATAATATCCAATCACGCTTCAGAGGTTTGGTTTAATTGGGCCGTCAAGCACCATGGAAATAGATGGCAAAACCTTTTTCTGTCTTCACACTTAAAATGAAGTGAAGTGAAGTGAAGTGAAGTGAAGTGAAGTGAAGTGAAGTGACATACGGCCAAGTATGGTGAACCATACTTGGAATTCGTGCTCTGCATTTAACCCATCCAACGTGCACACACACAGCAGTGAACACACACACACACACACACACAGCAGTGAACACACACACACACAGCAGTGAACACACACACACAGCAGTGAACACACACACACACAGCAGTGAACACACACACACAGCAGTGAACACACACACACAGCAGTGAACACACACACACACACCGTGAACACACACACACACAGCAGTGAACACACACACACAGCAGTGAACACACACACACACAGCAGTGAACACACACACACAGCAGTGAACACACACACACCGTGAACACACACACACAGCAGTGAACACACGCACAGCAATGAACACACACACAACACACACACACAGCAGTGAACACACACACGCACACAGCAGACTCGAACCCGCAACCTTTGGATTATGAGTCTGACTCTCTAACCATTAGGCCACGACTTCCCCAATGACAAAAATGACACATTTATTGCAATTTTCTATACAAATATGCCACTCACTTCAGAGAGTGTGAATCTGTGCATTCATACATTAACACACTCCCTCCATAAGCACATATACTTTCATTATTTATAATACATTCAGTCAGGAAGAATGTTTGAGAGAAGTCTCTTCTGCTCACCGAGGCTGCATTTATTTGATCAAAAATACAGTAAATCAGTGAAATATTATTACAATCTAAAACAGCTGTTTTCTGTGTGAATATCTATTAAACTGTAATGTATTTCTGTGATGCGCAGCTGTATTTTCAGCATCATTACTCCAGTCTTCAGTGTCACATGATCTTCAGAAATCATAATAATATACTGATTTACTGCTCAACAAACATTTCTGATTATTATCAATGTTGAACACAGTTGTGCTGCTCAATATTTTTGTGGAAACTGTGATGTATTTTATTTTTCAGGATTCACAGATGAATAGAAAGTTCAAAAGAACAGCATTTATTTGAAATAGAAATCTACTGTAACATTATAAATGACTTTCCTCTCACTTTTGATCAGTTTAATGCATCATTGATGAGTAAAACCTAATGTTGGCACAGCACAAGTGTTATGAGCGTAATACTGAGCGTCATGCACTAGTTTAGTAAGTTGATCAGAACTGTCCTGCGTGGGATTCTCTGAATGTGAAGTGTGTGTATCTTCAGATGTGTGTTATCTGTGCGTCGCTCGGTGTTAACGACTGTGTTCTCAGATCTCAGCAGACTCACGTGTGTCTCGGCTGTAGTTCTGCGGCTGGTTTGTGTGTCTGTGTTTGTGTATCTCGGCGCAGGAGGCTGTGTGTTTGTGTGCCGCTGGGATGTGATTTGTTGAATGTGAAATGCGTGTTATCTGTACCATCTTAAACTCCATTATCATCTGCATCCTTCCAGCAGCTCACATTCACTGTCAGCTAAATTATTTCATGTGTTTCCTAATAAACAAAACAAAGTTTTAGCAGCTGCTTCACATATCTGTAATTTACTGTATAACTTATTGCTATAATACCAATCTTGCAATTTTTTCACTGTGAAGCAATAAATATAGCTAGAGATTTAATCAATGATATGCAGTCTTCTTGACACACACACACATTTCGAGTGATTATATGAATGGTTTGGTTAGCATGGTCTGTGGCAGACCATTGAACAAGAAGTTAATGTTAAGTGGCTTGAACTATAAGGACAATATTGTCATTAGCCACAGAATTACTGCTCTATTTCACAAAAGCCATGTTGTGATCTCAGCGGTGTTTCCTTACTGAATGAATTTGCATTGTGAACTGATCATTTATAAAAACAGTTTCTTTACTTCGTTCCTGAATGAATCAGTTGTTTTGGCAATTATTAGGCATGTTTTCTTTTACTGATAAAATGAGCCAAAAAAGAGATTTAACTCAGACTAAAGGTCAAAAATTATTAAATGCCCATGAGAAGGATGCAATACTAATGCAATAATAAAATTGGCAAAGTTAAGGCATGATCATGAAATGCTCATTGGGTCAACACGGTCAGAAAAAAACAGGTGGAGAAGAATAAAACAGGTGAGGAACCATGAGGAAGCATTTAGTCTCCAGCGCCAGTATTTTCCAGAACGGCAAGCTCCCTGGAGTCTCCAGAAGTGCAATGTGTCAGCTTCTCAGAGACTTTGCTTGGGTTAAAAATCCTAAAAAAAAGACCCTCACTTAATAACAATATCACGCTGAAGTATTGTGAAATACATTAAGACCAGATTTTATAAGTTAACAGATAATTTGAGAGTGACTCTTGAAGGACCAGCATCACATCCTGCCACTGCTGGAAAAATGTATCTTCCAGAATCTGGCACAGATGGTAAAGCGTCTGCTTTTTGACGCGATCGAGCCCACCTTTTGCTGAACTTTTTTTCTCCCTGTTCAAATCTCATATCACATCGTAAAAGCATTTATTGTCAATAACAATTTAAGAAATAACCAAAAAGTTGAAAATAAAGTATCGGGTAAGGGTAGGTGTCGGGAGGGCTTTATTGTACCAATAAGGAGGCATCCATTTAATAATTTGAATTAAAATTATTACAAATTTACACTATACTATTATTGCATACTGTTTTATACTGTAATACAATTCTGAAGTGCAGATAATTGCCAATATTTTGCGACAAGTAGTATAAATAGCAGAAAATCCTGCTATTTTAACATAGTGTAAATATAATCTATAGCTATTTGCACTTAGTGTAAATAACATATCGCTAAAAATACTGCTGTTTTCACTTGGTGTAGATAGAATCCATTACTATTTGAATTTAAGAAAAAATGAGCGCTATTTCAACTGAGGGGGGCCTATAATCAGTCCGTGCCCAGGGCCCCGGTGCGTCATGATCCGTCGCTCTATATATATATATATATATATGCTGTGTGTATTCATGGATGTCTTTGTGCTAAGCCCTGGATATCCACTCACCCCTGCTGACGACTGACCCCTGTGTTTGTGTGTGTGTGTGTGTGCGCAGGACCCAGCACCACCTGTACGGAGGACTCATGTCATCATCAGGGGGTGTGTCTGCAGCAGTGGGAGGGCTTCTCGTGTGACTGCACCATGACGTCCTACGGGGGCTCGTACTGCAGCGATCGTGAGTACACACACCACCGCCGTCTTCTGCAGTGATCCTAGGAACAGATCTCACTGTAGTTCACAGAAAAACTTCTTATTTCAGCTCTAAACCGGCTTCTCTTGCTGCTTTGAGTCGCGTGTGATTCACGGACACTTTTCACAGACCGTGATGATGCATTTCCACATTAATCAACATTATTATTATTATTATTGTATATAATGTATACAATTTTTAGTTTGTATTTGTATTTTAATTTTAATTAGTTTTTTATTTAATTATTTACCATGCTTTTCAAATATCAATATTTACAATTGTATTTACATTCATGCATTTAACAAGCCACATACAAAAGAAGAATATATATATATATATATATATATATATATATATATATATATGCTAATGTTAGCTCTAATGCACCTATACAATATACTAGGATTTACCTGTAAATGTGTTGAAATAAAGAAATGCATGACAAACTAGTTTAAGGAAACAGAAGCTTTCACATCTCCTCCAGGTATGAGACATTATCCTTATTATTCTTTTGTTTTAATTCAGCCATTATCAGCCTTTATTCTGGCAATGTAATATTTACCAAGCCACATCGCTTCAATCCCAGTACACATTTACCCAGCTATTATCAAAAGTATTTCTAAATAAATACAGCAAAACATTTTCTTGTGACTTTACATGAAGTATTATGATGAAATGCATTATGAAGAAGAGTTGGACCTGTTCTGCAGGTGCATTAGAGCTAACATTAGCATCATGCTACATAAGACAATTTATGAGATTAATAGTGCACTTTTACTCAGAACTCACTTTAAACCACCATCGAGAGTTTGTAATAACTTCCTTTTGTGATCACATGTGTATATACAATCCCTGCGTCCCATTGTGCATACTACCCACCCTATCTGCCCTAAATATTGAAAATTACTAATATCACATAGAATTTAGGATGGATAGTGTACACATTGGGACGCAGGCAATGATTACCTTCCGGGCTGCGATGACGGCAAGAAGTTGGGGTCAAACCTTATCAAACGATTAATTTGCGTTAAAGAAATATTAAAGCGTTAACATTTTTTGATTAATCGCATGCGTTAACGCGTTAACATTGACAGCCCTAATATATATATATATATATATATATATATATATATATATATATATATATATATATATATATATATATACACACACACAACAGTTTAACAGCACATAAGACATAACGACAGAGTGTCTTTAACACTAGAACCGCCGGGGGTCGCTGTATACCTAAAACCGCCAGCGGGTAAATTTTACCCATGCATATTACAACTGTTTTTATATGGCTAAAGAACATTTTATTTCACTGTATTATATGCCACTGTCTTCACAAAGAAGTGTCTAGATTGAAATGATTGTCTAGTCATCAACTATATTTTTGTCCTGTTTTATGTTCAAGGCTTTTTTTATGCAGGCCACTAAGTGATGTTTTATTAACAAATTTCGGGAGGAGCACGCGCAGATAATTAACACGGCCAATTCATCATCAGCAATCACACCACTTATCCAATCAGCACGAGAGAGAATCCCTATAAATAACCAAGCAGTCTTACCGTCATTATCTCTCGTCTTCCGACATCCCTCCACCACCCCGACTCCTCACCACAGCCGGTCCTACCCCAGCACGGGGGGGAGCACTTTGGGTCCGGGCTAAATGCCGAGCTCGTACCCTCTCCCCGGTCGAGGGGAGTACCCCGGGCTCGGGAATGATTACCGAGCTCGGAGCCCTCCCCCTGGACAGCACGCCAAATACGCATAAACTTGCTCCGTTATTATTATATGTAAGTGTGAACTCGTGAATCACTTTTCATAGTGGTCATATAAACAAGCCTGCACTGACGGCGAGAATTAGAAGTAAATACTTATTTGGGTGGTGTAATATTATGCTACAATGTCATTAATTAATATATTAAGATATGATAATATAATCATATTAGATAATATATTAACCTATGTTATTTAAATGACGAAAATAGCCAATAGACAATGATGAACAATAATTCACCACACTGCATGATGTGATGACAAATTCAAGCATAGCTTCACCTAATTAATAATTAAGGAACAACACCAATAAACTTCGGGTAATATCAAAAAATGGTTTTGGTCATTACATCATAGATTGATTTTATTTGATGCACAATGAATTATAGAAATGACAAAACAAAAATTAAATAATCTAAATTTTAGAAAATGTTTAATCTAAAAAATTTTAAACATTAGGCTACAAAAATATGATATTATGAGTAACGTTAGGCAACAAATCTTGATCGCTGTCAGATGAGCCGTCAGGTATTTAGTGCTTCTTATACTCTTTCAGCATCCATAAATTGCCTTCTTTTACTAATTTTGTCTTTATTTATGAAACTGATAATCACTAATTCAGTGAGTGAATGCGTTGCCTAGCAATGTACAATGTTAAAACATATATAGTGGGTAAATTTGACCCGCGTAGCGCTTATAGGTATAAATGCCCCATTTTTTGATCTGGTTTTATCTAAACAATTTTTAACAACAAGGGATTGTAAATCACACAATTTTAGTAAAAGTCAATGATTGGGAGACTTGAATGTTTTATTGAAAATCTGTTATGCACATTTGAAAAACAGCCACGGGTAAAATTTACCCCGTGGTGGTTCTAGTGTTAAAAGCCCTCTTCTGTGAGGAACTGCTTCCTTCCGCCACATATTAATTTCTAAAGTTGACAGTTTAACAGCTGAGCCCAAGCCTCTGTTACTAATTCTGAAACGTCACTTTAGAACTAGTAATGAAGGAACGATGAATTGCTTCATTAAAAGCTTCTTGTATTACTGTATTAAAAGCAGTGTATTATGTGTAGTAGAGTGTTATGAGAGAGATGGACTGAGCGAGTGTGATTATCTGCATCTGATACAGCATTCATTCTTCAGATCAATCTCATATTCACAATAAACATTACTTTGAATATCTGCTCAGGAAAGCGATATCTTTGTCATAACGTTAATATTCTTTCATCTGTTAAGGGTGAATTTGCTGCTTTTAAAAGTAAAAGTCTTTACTGCTGACTCGTCTCTTGTCGCCATCTAATGGCGGAACAATGTAACTACAATCACCATCACAAAAATGCACCGTTTCTCACTACTAAACATTTATTAAATATATTATTTATATAAAATATTATTTATTGGATAATATTTAATTAACAACAACAGCCATCATAAAGTTGCTAGACAATTCAGTCAAAAGTACAAAGGCAGCGCTCTGATACAGCATTGAATTTAAATAAACATGAGATTTTGCCAAAACTATGTTCTTTTGAAAAAATAATAGATTAATGAGACCAAAGACAACCATTAGATACGATGAATTATATCTCATGTGTAACCACTACAGAGACATCAGAGTCAGCGGTAAATTCCTGGAGATCTGGCCGAGGTGAGGCGCTCTCTCTGCGGGTTCATGAGCGCTGAAGTCCAGAACCTCTGACCATCTGGAGCTCACAGCTCCGAAAACATTGAAGCTAATTTTCAAATAGATGTTATCTTTATTAACAAACTGCATATTTGAATTATAAACAAGTACATACTCGCCTGAAAACATCTTAAAGGGTTACTCCACCCCAAAATGAAAATGTTGCCATTAATCATGTTACCCCCAAGTCGTTTCAAACCCGTAAAAGCTTGGTTCGTCTTTGGAGCACAATTTGAAATATTTTGGATGAAAACCGGGAGGCTGACTGTCCCATTGACTGCCCTGACACAAAAATAATAAAAGTAATATTTATAAAAATGATACTGGATCTGGGCGTCCGCCATGACACTCGCTGTAAGAAGTACTGCTAGCAGAATGATATGATTACATACTATGAAACAGCTGTTGAGTTCTGATAACACTCCAATATCACACTCTTATCAGCCAATCAGATTCAAGAACCAGAAAGAGCTGTTGTGTATATATATATATTCCAACATTTGGCAGATCAGAGCTGCATGATAATATAGTTACATTGTGTTATAGTATAACCAGTCATAACAATATAAACAATTGCTATATAGTGGGCTATATATATCACTCTACGTGAGTGTAAATGTAATCTCTAAATTTGACGATATCTACTTATATTGTTTCCTCATTTGTAAAGTTGTGGAAATGCTGCAGTGGATTTTTTCATTTATCCTGCTGTCATTCACAGAAATGTGAGATGGGTCTGCTTTTTCCCTTGTTTAATAAACATGTAGATGTGTTATATATGTAATTCACAGAGCATCTGTGAGTCTGATCTCCTCTGCGCTGCTCTACAGCCGAAGCCGCCGTGTTTACTGCTGTTTGTTTGATCTGTGTGTGTGTGTGTGTGTGTGTGTGTGAGCGCTGAGGACACGCCGTCTTCATTATCTGTTCCTGCGTGTAATCTGATGTTAATTTCATCTCATCTCTTAATTGGCTGATTTATTGTGGTGATTAATTGGTTTTTCGAGGTCTCCCTGTTGGTTTAGCTGGCTTAATTGGTCTCTAAGTGAAATGCAGACACACTGGAGCATTAGCATACGAGTCTGAGTACTTCCTGTTTCCTGTAGATCTGCAGCTGAGTGAGTGTCTCTCTGCTGTCACTAGACCGGCTCAGACCGGCTCAGACCAGGAGCTGTGTTTAGTGGCGATGGACCACTGCTACCAAAATTTACCTGCTGAAACATTAACTAGATTAGTTTTTATTGTTTAGATAGTTAAGAAGCGTTTAAACATAAGCTGGTTACTAGATGGTTGTGAAATTCGTAAAGTTTGTATTTTTTTTATCCTTTATTCTTTTAGTTTGTATAGGGTAAATACTTATATATAGTATACTTATAGTTAAATCTGTAAGTTGTGTATAGGTTTATAGTGTTTTTTACTTCATTGTTGTATGTCTGTATTTATGTAGCACCGTGGTCCTGCGAGACACGACATTTCCTCCCACTGTATGTCCCCACATGTAGCAGAATGACAATAAAGCTCAACTTGACTTGAAATAAAATGATGAAAGTAAACCAGACAGAATCCAAACAAACGAAAACAAATTGAACCCATTTGTAGCTGCTTTTTCAATTTCTTTTTTCATCAGTACATGCATATTTATGCATATAATGCAAAATATATATAATGAAATTATATTATATAATATAGATTTTTTTTTTTTCATTTTTATACAGTTTTAAAAAAACTTTTCTTTTTAATTATTTTTAAAACTGCATGTTTCTCTGATGCGTGAGTTAATGAAGCAGGTCTGGGTGTGTGTGATTCTGTCTAACATGCTTCTGCATCTGTGTGTGTGTGTGTGTGTGTGTGTGTGACTGCTGATAAAGTTGTTTTCATGTCACCTTGACTTCAAAGAAGAACTGCTGTATTGCCGAGTGTGAACGCTCTTCTGCTGTCAGACACACACACACTCGCACTCGCACTCACATACACATACACACAGACTCACACACACACTCACACACACGCACACACACTCACACACATAAACACAGACAGGGACTTCTTTCTAATGGGTCAGTTTGGCTGTGAATACAGAATTCAGGGCTGAAAGATTTGTGTGTTTTCATCTGCAGCTGCAACACACACACACACACACACACACACACTAATTTACATGTAAATGAGGTCATCCCAAAGGCCTCTATTAAATAGCGTGTGCTGTTTTTATGTGAATCAGTATGCAGTGATAAGCGTTCAAACAGCAGTGTGCTTGCTTGTTCTCCGTTTGGTTCGGTTCTCATCGCAGTTATTGTGTGTTTTCATTATATAATATTACATGTAATAGTGTTGTCAGTCTGATCAGATGAGTCCTGACACACTCAGATCAACTGATGTCACTTCCTGTCCATCATCACGCCAGTCGAGTCTGCTGACCCGCGGAGAGCTGCACTCGTTTAGTAATTAGCCAACTGATGGCTTCTTAACGACAGCATGTGTGAAAGAGCAATTATTGTCAGGACTGGTGATGATCAGACTGATAAACAGCACAGTGTCGTTGACCCTTCGGTAAGCCCCGCCCCATGTGATAAACTTCACACCTGGATAAGCCCCGCCCCATCTTTACAGAGCGTCCAATAGGAATGAGAGTGACATTCAGTGATTTCTGTGTTCTGATTGGCGGTGGTGACATCATGTGACTGATCATGTGACTGATCGCGCTCTGTTCTTACGCTGCTCTATATATAATGACTGGATTCTAAACTCTGAAGCGGTGAAGCTACCAGAAGCTATTCCCTACCAGCAGAGAGCATCACTAGCTACGTTTCCATCTCCCTCTTTTTATGCTCATTTTAAAGTATCGCATCATAAACAAGTGATGGAAACACCAAATTTCAAAAAGAAATCCCTTGATTCGCGAAACAGTTTTTATGCTCGCTTGAAGTGGTTTTTGTCTTGTGCGAAAAAGGGTTAATGCGAATAACAGTGGATGAAAACGCATTTGCCAAATACATTTTTCTTGACCATTCAAAAAAGTCATGTGACTTTGCAGGATAACTATAATAATAAAACTAATAAAATAACAATATAAATAACTAACTAATAAATGTTTTTGGTCGTTCTGAAATGCCCGAGGAAAGTCTGTCGTAGGGATGGATCGATTACCGGTTTGACGATAAATCAGGATAAAACTCCACGTGGTTAGTATTACAGTTTCATATTTTAATGATCATTAAAACCGTATTCGATTACCGCGATGTGAACCACTGAGGATAAATAAATACTGTCCGGCATAAAGCAGAGTTTTCAGTAACAGTCTCAGGTGCACAGCAGCAGAGGAGGGAAAACAGGGCGGAAAAGCTGCGAGCTTTTAAAAGAGTGCTTAAGGGAGGTATACAAATGAATATAGGAATGATTTGATTATATAAATATACCTCTGAAGGTTCTGACTGTCTTCAGAAAATATTTGATGGTGTTTTGTTTTCATCTACAGTTTAATCACAAAGCTGCTTTGTTCACGGAGGAAACAGCTGTATTTCTGCTGCTCCATCAGCGCCACCTGCTGTCAGAGACTGGATTTACACCGACTCACATTCACATTCAGTCTGTGTGCAGATTCAGTCTGGACTAAACACAGACCGGATCTGTGTGTCCTGCTGTAAACTCTGACCGGTCGATGGAAAACAAGCTTATGTGGATTCTACACATTCAAACAATTCAGATAAGCTATATAGAATTATTTATGAGCGGATAAAATACATACATTTATTTATTAATTATAATTTTGACTTTTTTACCATTTTCTTTATTTAATGGCTGAAATGTGAGGTTTACATTTCTATGAAGCTTTTCAGAGCTTTATTTGAAGGTTTTAAACATGCTATTAGATTAACTGTTGCCAGTCATGTTGTCATTTTAGTGTTTATGCAAACAAAAAAGTAATTTTATTTATTGTTTATTGATTTTAAATGTAAAACTTGGTGAAAGATTTATGTCAGAACGTTTTAAACATGTCCCGGATATTTGACCAGTACTGTGATAACACTGATAACCGTGATAATGGTCACTCTAATCGTGATGATGAGCAGAACTCTGATCGTGTAATGATGCTACACATCACAGGTGACTGTAGGGAAAAAGAGCCAGCAAACGATTCACTTCCTCTCGTCTGCATCAGCCACGAGTGATCTTTCATCTCAGCTCAAACACTGCTGCTTAAGTTATTAGCAGTAAACATACACAAACAACCTTTTCATTTATAAATGACCACATGTAAAACAGATAGATAGTTAAAGTGAGAGAGAAATAGCATATGCATGTGTGTGTGTGTGTGTTTCTATTTGGTTTTCAAGTCAAAATATCTAATCATCTTTAAAACAATATTTGGCAAAGTATTTTTATTTTAATATATAAATAACTACATTTAAAAATGATACATTTAGCATTTATATTACAATATTAAAACATAATTTTAGACATATCTGTCTCTCGGTGTGTGTGTGTGTGCGCGCAGTTAAAATACATAAAAATATAGAGAGATACACTTATGAGTAAATAGTCTATAAGCTAAATTGATATGAATTAAATCCCTTGCCTTTTCTATATATCAATATGGTCATTTTTGTCGACTCCACCAAAGGTTTCTGGCTAAAAATGTTGATTTTGATCTTATATTAGACGTCACAGATGTATATTTATGGAGTAATCCACTGTTTTGTAGAGGAGGGTCGAAATGACAGTTTTCACCTGAGATTCAGAGCCAAATTACAGGAGGAGAAAATGACTTCAGAAACATGCAGCAGTACTATTTTATTTCCACACAGAGATTGCTAGCTCTATTAAAATCTGTTGACTTTAGCCGTTTTTGAGCTCAGTGCTGCCAGTTTAAATATGGGGAAAAAAGCACTTTTCACGTGTTTTCATCTTTCTAAAGTCATTTTGCTTCAAATTCAGCCGAAAAGGGTCATTTTGCTTCACAACATAGTGGATTACTCAGTAAATATTCATTTATGGCCTTTAATATCTTTGCTTTCTTCACTAATTGCATTGGTCTTTCTTCAGATTTTTAGCCGGAGAAGTTTCTGAAATTAGTTTGATTTGACGTTGAATGATCCCATTACATCTTGTTGTTTTGTGGTTAATATTTGATCCATGTTTGATTATGTTTGTTTGTCATGAGCAGGTTGGTCAGAGCTGTTGATGATATTCAGTGTGTTTCAGTCGTATCTGATGCTGATTGGTGTGAATCGGTCAGAAACGGCGTGTGCTTGAAGGACGAGAGTGTGTGCTGCATCATTATCAGTGTGAGCGTCTCTCTCAAACACACTCTGTCAACGTGACTTCTGTAAATGAGAGCGTTCACAATAGTGTTTGCACTCACAATAGCACTCGTCCTTGAAGTGATCAAATCAAACATGAACCCTGACGAACCTTAAATATTTATTTGCAGAGCTGGACTGTGTCCGACTCATCACTGCTAATGAATCATTACTGACAGCCTGCTGTTTAACAGCACAATGTTTCTGCTTCTTTCTCACGCGGAAACCCAAAGACATCCAGTACCAGCACATTAAAGTCTAACAGCTGGAGGAGTTGCAGCTGTCAGTCACACCTGATGTGGCCTGCTATTGGCCGGAGTGTGTGTCAGTCAGTTCTGTTGGCCACGCCTCCACATTTATTATTATTTCTTGATCTGGTGCGTTTTGTCTCTTTGATTTGATGGCCTGATGACAGTCAGTTTTGTTTTAGTACTGTTGAAATACTAATGTAGTTTTTATCAATATAATTTTTTATTTTTTTTATTAGTTTTTAATGCATATATAGTTATTATTATTATTTCAGTTTTAATAATTAAAAAGGAAAAATCTTGAGAATGAGAAATCCCAGCTAGCTGAGATGAAATAAGTTAATTGTATTTATTTATTGTTTAATTATATTTTATTTAAGTTTATTTTACTCCAAGTAATTACTTATGGCTTTAGTTTTAGATTATACTATAATAACCCTAGATACGTTTTGTTACTATTTACAAAAATAATTTTTCTATTCAGAGTTTCTGTCAAAATATCTAACTTAGGAAAAAAATAATTTCAACACCTATTCTCTGAAAACAAGTCTTAATAATATGCAGTCCTAATTGTCTGCATACATATTTGTTTAATCTTGTAAAAAATTGTATCCAATAATTGGAAGTTATAAGGATGTTGGGAAAAATACAAGATCAAATGACTGAGCGGCTGGAACATTGCTGTATTTGACCGTAGAGAAGCAGTAAAAGTTGCTCTTTCTAGAGTTCTTTCTTCTCTTTCTTTCAAGCCTTTGACTGCTCATTAATAATGAGCGTGGAGCGCTCGTGCTCTGAATGCAGGATGAGGATGAGGAGTCTGTGTCCTGATGAAGGGTTTAATTCATGAGGCGTGAAGCTGCGCTGCGCTCCGGATCAACCTTTAGCTGACCTCGGTGAGATCGGCTCATTATCTCCTCCTGTGAGCCCACACCAGCAACAGAGACTCAAACCACATCTGTCCTCCGAGAGCAAACCAGATCAAATCTCCCATGAGCCCAAGCGCAGAGTGTTCCTACAGAAAATGCTCCTTTAACTGATTTTGATTGGAATAACATGGACATGTTGGGCAGTTTTATATGTATTTCTCTATTTTACAATTCCTGGCAAATACTGGAAGTCTTTTATAGTGCTAATGCAGCAAAATGAGCATTAGGTGTGAGATTGTTGCTTTATGTGTGTGTTTCCTTTGCTCTTTTTTTCTTTCGCATCGTAAACTGCAGTAAAGTTCATGTGCAGGAACAGTTGACCCAAAAAACTAAATTCTCCTGAAAATGTGTTCACCCTCAGATCATCTGAGATCAGGATGAGTGTGTTTCTTCATCAGGTTTGTATAAATGTGTCTCTGCATCAGTGTCTCAGCAATGGATGCTCTGCAGTGAATGGGTGCCGTCAGAATGAGAGTCCAAACAGCTGATAAAAACATCACAATAATCCACACCACTCCAGTCCATCAGTTAACATCTGGAGAAGACTAAAGCTGAAACAAATCCAGCATTAAAGAGATAGTTCACGTCATCATTTACTCACCCTAAAGTAGCTCTATACCTGTATGAATGTCTCTGTTCTGCTGAACACAAAGGAAGATATTCTGAAGAAAGTCAAAAACAGAGCAGTTCTAGGGTATTTTCTTTTTCCTACTATGGAAGTCAATGGTGCCCCAATACAGCCTGTTTCATCTTTTATCTTCTCCAGATGGTAACTGATGGACTGGAGTGGTGTGGATTATTGTGATGTTTTTATCAGCTGTTTGGACTCTCATTCTGACGGCACCCATTCACTGCAGAGCATCCATTGCTGAGACACTGATGCAGAGACACATTTCTACAAACCTGATGAAGAAACACACTCATCCTGATCTCAGAGGAACTGAGGGTGAACACATTTTCAGCAGATCTTTATTTTTTGATGAGCTGTCCATTTAAATGAATTATGGTCATTCTGATGTGAAGGAAGCGTAATAATCAGCAGAAACACAGCCGTTTATTCCTGACTCTGTTCTCGTGGTTTGACTAAAATCAGACGATGATAATTAATCTGACAGAATGATCTCTCTTTTGTTCGCGAGGGGGTTTGTGGGTTAGCGATGGTTCTGAGGAAGGGTTTTACCGTGTGTAATTACTCAAAGAGGCCGCGAGGGCAGATCTGGCAGCCCGAGGTGCGTCTGTCCTTCACATTCACTCCCGTAATTAAAGCCGTGGCTGATGAGGCGTGCTTTATTTCTCTTCTGCTAACAGAGGGAATAAACCACATCCCAGAGAAGCACCGCTCGCTTCTGGTCCTGCTTACAGCTCTTCAATCAATCCCTCAAGAAAGAGCAGAAAAGACCTGATGCTAACTGCTGTTTCCAGCCGGATAAATCTTCCTGTAAATCAAAGAGTCGAGTGTGACGCTGGCAACGCCAAGGTCATGGGTTCGCTTCCCAGGGAATGAATGAACGGAACATATGTGTAGATTGAATGCAATGCAACTTGCTTTGGGAAAAAAGCACCTGCCTGTTGCATTAATGTGATTATAAGTCATTGTAAATATAAGAAGTTTAAATTTTTGTAGACTCTGGCGATAGCAACACTGAGGTCATGGGTTCGATTCATAAGGGATGTGTCTCTTGATTAATTGTGTGAATGCAATGCAAGTTACTTTGGATAAAAGCATCTGCCAAATGTATAAATGTAAATAGATAAGACATGGATTCTTTACAGTCATTAGCTGGTCAAGATGGTTGATTAATTGGCATTTAAATGACGTTTCATTCACTGATACGCTTCACTCGGCAGCACATATACTTACCTGCCAGCAGCCGCCAGAATTTTTAGGTTAGAAATGCTGAAAATTCATATAAAAAGAAAGAAAGAAAATATGAAAATTATTTATTTAATAAAATTATATTAAAAATTAGCATTGTAGTTTTTAGTGTACTATAAATGAATATTCCTTTTTAATTTTAAAATATAATAGTTTCACATTTTATTTATTATTTCGGTTATTATAGTATTAAAAAATAGGTAAATAAAGTGCAATAATAGTATTATGTATTTTATTGTTTTATAGTTAGATTGAATGATTAACTAATGTGAGCGCCCATCCAGATCCAGAAAACCTATGTGCACCCTTTCAAATAATTTAAAATGTAAAATAAAGGGATTAACAGTGTGCAGATCTTTTTTCTACTTTTCCCACCCTTTCAAATAAACCATCTTGACCACAATCTTGAAATGAATGTTGCTCAAACAGTAGATCACGACACTAACAACGCCAACGTCATGGGTTCGATTCCCAGACTACGCTCAGGTGAGAATGATCCAGCAGCTCTTAAGTAAAGCATCTCAGAGCTTTAGAAACACATCCCAAAGCTTGACTTTCTCTGGATCTTCTGTGCTGCCGCTCCATTAAGGGTCAGGAGTTTCCTCTCAAGAGCCGCTGACAGGAAGCTGGAGCAAAGCAGAGATCGATGTGAATCTCCCAAATGCACTTCTGACTGTGGAGGGGCTGCGCACTATGGATTTTTACACACACACACACACACACACACACACTCACTTGGCACTGTAACAGCATCAGGCTGCTGGAATCAATCTGTAGCTGTCATCCGCACATTGATCCGAGGCCCGTTTCCATCTCGTCTGGGCTAATGGACGCCGCCGAAACCAGTCTTAATCTGCTCAGAGACTTTGAGATCTCGCACGGAGTCTGCGCTAATCTTTCGCTTGCCTTCAGCCGTTTAGATATTAGAGTCATAATTAGCTCCAGCGGCCGTGAGCGAGCTGTTTTAATTGTCTGGTTGTGGTCAGTTGGCTGCAGAAGTGATTTTTGACACCCCAGAGGTCATTAGCTCTTGATAACGGCCAGTTTTCTTCATTTGGTTCAGTGTTTAACTTTATCTTAATGACCGCAGACACGCTGCAGAGGTTCGTTAGCGCCAAACACAATTAGGTGCAGGAGAGAAGCCCGGCTCTGGATCATGTGTGTGTTTGTGTGGGAGGATGTTTGTTAATGATGCGCTCAGACTAATGCACGTTTACCACAGTATTTGAGGTAAATGTGTTGCCTGCAGCGTCTCTGAAAGTGTGATTGTGATGAACGGCTGATGAAATACACCTGCGCTTTTCTTCACAGACTTCAGTTCGGCTTTACAAACAAAACAAAACAAAACAAAAAAAATGAAAATTGTGTTTTGTAGAACCATTAGCATCATTATCATTTTTTATTTATTTATTTTTTTTGTTATGGCATTTAAGCTGAATGTATTACTCCTTCTCTCCCTCCTTTGGCTGCTCTTGTTAGGGGTCTCCACGTTGTACTTATACACACTTCATTTGGAAGCTCAATTCATTACTGAGAATTATTATTATTACAATTTATGTTGGGTCATTCCATGTCATTATAATATTTATAATATTAGTTATTATAAATTTATAATTGTATTAGGTGTGTACAAAGTGACCAACAATTGGTTTTTAACCACTGAAAAAGGGCAATATTCAACATCTGGAGCCTCGTTGAGATCCCTGTGTCTTTGGGACTGAAGGATGTAGGGCCTTGAAGATGAAGATTACAAATGAAAAGTTTATTAGGAATTAGAATCAAAAATCTTATTGCGATATCTTTAATAATTCTTGAGTTATAGGCACGCCAACTTAAAAAAAAAAAAAAAAAAAAACTCCTGGAGCCATATTGAAATTCC
This sequence comes from Barbus barbus, assembly GCF_936440315.1. NCBI lineage: Eukaryota > Metazoa > Chordata > Actinopteri > Cypriniformes > Cyprinidae > Barbus > Barbus barbus. The sequence goes on from NC_136730.1 coordinate 887,195, forward strand.
AGTATCTCTGGAACTGAACCATATAGGGCCTTACAAATGAAGACGCCAAAAGGGAAGTTTGTTAAGACCCAAAATCTAAAAGGGCATTAAGATATATTTAATACTTACAGTTACAGACATGCAAACTTTGTAGAAAAAACTTGAAAAGTGCTCTTTCCCCATATATGAATGGCCACCATTGGCACATAATGCAACACATATTGCTAAAGTCAACAGATTTTACTAACAGACCCACCAATCTCTGTGTATAAATAACATTATGATGCTGTCATCACTCTGAAGTCATTTTTACCCCCCTGTAATTTGGCTCTGAATCTCAGGTGGCTTGTGCCACTGGAGTTTGTTACAGATGTGTATATATTTGTGTGTTTGTCAGTGGGATTGTGCTGTTTGACAGACACAGGTCATAATGTCTCATATATCAGATGAGTCCGTCTCCATCTCTCATATGTTAGCTTTGGAGGCAGTATTTCATATGTATCTGTCAGCACATGCAGTTATGAAGAACACAAACACATCACATATGCCCTGCTGAAGCTGCAGCTTGATTTAAACTGTGCATCAGACTCTCATTCAGTTTATGCATTTATTATGTTCCAGTTCATAATACAGGGCCTGTGTAATCCAGTTTATTTTTCTTATTTTTATTTTTTATTTTTTTTTAAATGTGTTTATTTTATTTATTTATTTACCCACCAAAATCATTTTTGTCTTTTACATTTTTGTGTTTTTACATTTTTACATTTATTTTTAAATTTTAAAAATGGCTGTAATCAAATTAATTAATAAAAATGTTATTGATCATTTAAAATGTAATCAAATGAAAATTCTAATTCCTGTACAATAAAATGTTGCACTTAAAATAAATAAATAAAATATTATATAAAATAATAAATAATATAAAAAAATGTACTTATATAATGTATTTATATTTTAGTTTTATTGATTGGGTGGTATTCTTTAAAAAACGTTTTGAATTTGATTCATTGCACAGCCATATTTTGATTTAATAATTTAAAATGATCTAACATTCTGTAAATTCCAGTTGTTTATACTATACACAGTATTTCATGTGCATTATCTGCATTGCAGAAGTCACAGGGCTCCAGTAGTAAACTCAACATGTCTGGCAGGTGTTTGTTTGGAGTGTGTGTGATGAGGTTGCTGTGGTCAGTGGTCACGGAGCGGTCAGTGGACTCTCAGTGAGTCTTCAGTCAGGCTATGTGTGATTGTTAACTGTTCGCTCCCTCAGAATAACACACAGTGAGCGCTACAGGACACGCGTGGGGAGGAGCCTGCGGTTCCCCATTGATTGATGGCCTCCATTGTTGACTGTCTTTTCTTTGCGTGTGTGTAATTGCTTCTTGATAATATAACAAATGAGAAATTACTCCAGTACATCAGCACAGGACAGTAAACACTGAGACGCAGAGATAACACACACAGCCTGGTGCTCTGTCGCTCAAACTCTGTTATCAGGTGGAGGAGGACGAGGCTGTGTGTGTGTGTGTGTGTGTGTGTGTGTGCCTGGTGCTCTGTCGCTCAAACTCTGTTATCAGGTGGAGGAGGACGAGGCTGTGTGTGTGCGTGTGTGTGTGCAGGAAATCAGATCCCTTGGAGTTTGAGCTCAGAGGATCGATGAAGTGTCTCACGGCTGCTGCAGCTTCATCTCAGATCCTTCAGATCCACAGCTTCAGTCCAGCAGCCCCTGTGGATGAGCACAACACACACACACACACACACATACACACGTACATATACATTCATTTAGCAGACGCTTTTATCCAAAGTGACTTACAAATGATGACAATAGATGCAATAAAAACCAACAAAAGAGCAATAACATGCAAGTGCTATGACTATGGATGTGTTTTTAGCCGATTCTTGAAGATGGCTAAGGACTCAGCTGCTTTGATTGAGTTGGGCAGGTCATTCCACCAGGAGGGAACAGTTAATGAAAAAGTCTGTTAAAGTGATTTTGTGCCTCTTTGGGATGAACAATAAAGTGATGTTCATCCCAAAGAGGCACAAAATCACTTTAACAGACTTTTAAAAGTACATAAGTTTAACAAACTTCTAGAAGTACATAAGTCTGAAGTGAAGTAGTGAATTTGGGTAAAGGGGTGCAGAGCCAGTGGTGGTTTTGTAGGCAAATATTAATGCCTTGAATTCTATGTGAGCAGCAATTGGTAGCAGTGCAAATTGATCAACAGAGGTGTGACATGCTTTTGCTTTTAATGAAAGATTAATCTTGCAGCCGCGTTCTGGATTAATTGTAAAGGTCTAATAGAACTGGCTGGAAGACCTGCCAAGAGATCATTGCAGTAGTCCAGCCTGGACAGAACAAGAGCTTGAACAAGGAATTGTGAAGCATGTTCTGAAAGATCTTCTTGATTTTGAATAAAGCAAATCTGCAGGACCGGCCAGTTTTAGCAGTGTGGTCTGAGAAAGTCAGCTGATCATCAATCATAACTCCAAGGTTTCTGGCTGTTTTTGAAGGAGTTATGGTTGATGAGTCTAACTGGATGGTGAAATTGTGATGAAACGGGTTTGCTGGAACCACAAGCAGTTCTGTCTTGGCAAGGTTGAGTTGATGGTGATGGTCCTTCATTCAGCAAGAAATGTCTGTTAGACACGCTGAGATGCGAGAATGAGAGTTGAGTGTCATCAGCATAGCAGTCATATGAAAAGCCATGTTTCTGAATGACAGAACCTTGTGATGCCATGTAGACAGAGAAGAGAAGTGGACCAAGAACTGAGCCCTGAGATACCCTTATATATATGCTCACACACACACACACTCATTCCATCCATGCATTCATAAACACACATGCTCACACACACACACACACACACACACAATGCAAGGATCGGTTTATTCAGGACAGTCGTGTGGACATTGATATTAATTGTGATTATAAAGATAGAGAATCAGACAGAATTGCCTAGACTTCATCACATGGGCTCAGGGTTTCTCTGCTTATCATGGTTTAGTTAGGGTTAGTTAACCCCTGCTGGTAAATGTTATAACTACACCATTTGGCTCTTAAAACTAGAAGTATTATTGACAGCAGCTCAAAACTGAGTTTTAATGGAGTAACATTTCTGACAGGCAACAGATAATCACTGTCACATGATCTTCTAGTAGATGTTTTATCCTTATCTGATTGTTATTTCGAGTATTTAACATTTATTTCTTCATCTCTCAATCATCATTGGATTGCACTGCATTATATATTTGGATCATTTCAGTCTCATCTTACTGAGACATATTATTGGAGATTTAAAGTGACCACTGATATTCAGATCATTTTAAGGCAGTATCTGCTAAAGTCCTCAATGATTTACATTAAAGGCAGCACAATCTTTCAGTTCAATTCAATTCAAGTTTATTTGTATAGCGCTTTTTATGATACAAATCGTTGCAAAGCAGCTCTACAGGAATTTAAGTTTCCATAATATATTTATATATTGCAGAACCTTAATATATTTAACTTATGGCAAAATTTGGTAATTCTGTATGTTGTCTGAGCGTTGGCATCCTCTGAGGTCCTCTGAGGGGTTAGCATCATCTTTTCTCAGGTGTTCGGTCATCTCAGATCATTTAAGGGTTGGATCCAGACTGAAGCTTCTGTCATTCCTAGTTACCACGGGATGTTAATCAACAGAGAAACAAATAGAGACATAATTACCGTAGCTGCTGTTCCATCTAAGCAAAAATGATTTGTTCAACCCAAGCTAAAGAATAATAATAATGCACATTTGATCAGATATAACTGCAGTACAAGATTATAAGATGCATTATGTGAATGCTTGGCTAAAGAGATGTGTCTTTAATCTAGATTTAAACAGAGAGAGTGTGTCTGAACCCCGAACGTTATCAGGAAGGCTATTCCAGAGTTTGGGAGCCAAATGTGAAAAAGCTCTACCTCCTTTAGTGGACTTTGCTATCCTAGGTACTACCAAAAGTCCAGAGTTTTGCGACCTTAGGGAGCGGGTTGGATTGTAGCGTGGTAGAAGATGAGTTAGGTACGCAGGAGCTAAACCATTTAGGGCCTTATAGGCAAGTAATAATATTTTGTAAATGATACGGAACTGAATAGGTAGCCAGTGCAGAGACTGTACAATTGGGGTAATATGATCATATTTTCTTGACCTGGTAAGAACTCTAGCCGCTGCATTTTGGACTATCTGTAGCTTGTTTATTGAAGATGCAGGACAACCAGCTAGCAGTGCATTACAATAGTCCAGTCTAGAGCTCATGAATGCATGGACTAGCTTTTCTGCATCAGAAACAGGGAGCATGCTTCGAAGCTTGGCAATGTTTCTAAGATGGAAGAATGCTGTTTTTGTAACATGGGAAATATGATTTTCAAAGGACAAGTTGCTGTCTAATATAACACCCAGATTTTTGACTTTAGAGGATGTAACAGTGCATCCGTCTAGCTGCAAATTATAATCCACGAGATTCTGTGTACTGTTTTTTGGTCCAATAAGTAATATCTCTGTCTTATCTGAATTTAATAGGAGGAAATTATTGGTAATCCAATCTTTTACATTTTTTACACAATCTATTAGCTTAGATAGTTGAGAAGTTTCATCTGGTCTTGTAGAGATATATAGTTGAGTATCATCAGCATAACAATGAAAACTAATCCCGTATTTTCTAATAATATTACCAAGAGGCAACATGTATATTGAAAATAGCAGAGGACCTAGGACAGATCCTTGTGGTACTCCATACTTTACTGGTGATAATTGAGATGACTCTCCATTTAAATGAACAAAGTGGTAGCGATCGGACAGGTAGGATCTAAACCATCTTAAAGCCTGCCTTTGAATACCAGTATAGTTTTGTAATCGATCTATGAGTGTGTCATGGTCTATAGTGTCGAACGCAGCACTAAGATCAAGCAATAATAGCAATGAGATGCAGCCTTGATCTGAAGCAAGAAGCAAGTCATTTGTAATTTTAACAAGTGCAGTTTCTGTGCTATGGTGAGGCCTGAAACCTGACTGAAATTCTTCATAGAGATAATTTTTTTTGCCAGAAGGAGCACAATTGAGCAGACACAACTTTTTCTAAAATTTTAGACATAAATGGAAGATTTGAAATGGGTCTGTAATTTGCCAGTTCATTAGAATCTAGTTGTGGTTTCTTAATAAGAGGCTTAATAACCGCCAGCTTGAATGGTTTTGGGACGTGACCTAAAGATAACGATGAGTTAATAATATTGAGAAGCGGTTCTTCTGCTACAGGTAACAACTCTTTCAGTAGTTTAGTGGGTACAGGATCTAATAAACACGTTGTTGGTTTAGATGCACTGATAAGTTTATTTAGCTCTTCCTGTCCTATAGTTGTAAAGCACTGCAGTTGTTCTTTGGGTGCGATGACTGAAGCTGAAATACTAGACGCAGTAGAATCTACATTTGATATTGTATTTCTGATGTTATCTATTTTATCAGTAAAGAAATTCATAAAGTCATTACTATTAAACTGTGAGGGAATATTTAGATCGGGCGGTGTCTGTTTATTTGTTAATCTAGCCACTGTGCTAAATAAGAGCCTTGGATTGTTTTGGTTATTATCTATGAGTTTGTGGATATGCTCTGCCCTGGCAGCTTTTAGAGCCGGTCTATAGCTGGACATACTGTTTTTCCACGCAATTCTAAAAACTTCCAAGTTAGTGTAGCAAATTAGCTCAAAGTAAGATGAACATAATTTATCATAACGGGTTGTTATCAATTAGATATTCATCTTCAGGAATTAACTGTAGCATTAACAGTACAATAAAATGATTTGTTCGTCCGCAGTACGGACAGTTTCAATCGTCTATTGACTCTAAGGGAAATTATTTCTCTGGTCACTGAGAATGATCCCCTTTTTAACACATCTCTCATAGAGCGTGTAACAAAATCGGAACGTTAAAGTGACCTCGTTCTGTGAGCTGCAGACACAGACGACCAAGTGTGAATACATATGGATGTTTATTAAACTACACTACAGGGGTACATGTAACATTGAACTAAACACAAACATACATACATTAAACACAGATGCCAACGCAAGGAAGGCATGGAGGGAGAGAGAGAGGAGAGAGAGAGAGAGAGAGAGAGAGAGAGAGAGAGAGAGAGGGAGAGGGAGAGAGAGAGAACGAGAGAGAGAGAGAGAGAGAGAGAGAGAGAGAGAGAGAGAGGGATTTTTTGATTTTCAAAACCCCTTTTTATTACAATTTACAAACATTGTTGCAACTGTTGCAAACATTTTGCTCAATTTTTTCTTTTCTTGTGGCATAAATCGCCATTTTTGCCTGACCCAACAAGAAATTTAACAATTGACACAGATGACGATTTTTCTTCACATATTTAAACCCACAAATAAACACTTTAATTGAGAAAACTACATCAAAAGAAGCAAAAAGTTTTCTCAAAATATCAAATACGGGTTTTAACCTCACACAGTGCATAAACGCATGAAAGATAGTCTCTTTTTCCAAACAAAAAGGGCAACCGTCAGTCACTTCAGAATTTATCAAAGACACAAAAGCATTTACTGCAATAGCACCGTGTAACACTCTCCACTGTAAATCCCCAGTTTTTTTGACTAATGGTGACTTATACAAGGCTCTCCATTCTGGTTTTTCATTGACAGTAAGATTGAGTATTTTTCGCCAAGGTGTATCACACTTGTTGTCTAAAAATTTCTTATTAAAAGCTTTTACACAAACCTTGTACAGTTCTTTTCCAAGTGATACATGTGAACCCACAATCATTACTTCTTTACAATCCAAAAACATACTGTTGTGTTCTCCCAAAATGGGAGATATACCCAACTTCGGAAAAGGGTCTTTACAATCAGGATTTATTAACCCCTTTGAATATTGATCCAACAGTTCTGTCTCTTCCTCAGTAAGAGCCGATCTCCATTTTTCAAGAGCTTTTGCTACTATACGGTAGGATTTGAGTCCCAAATGCTCAGCAATCGCGGTCACATTCTTAAAAGCAGATCCCGCTATATGTTGTAAATGATCGACTACTGTCAACTTGGCATTACACAAAGTCCTTTCCGGTATGAGGAACGAAAACTCACGTGATAAGTCCAAACGTGAGCCACAGACCAATGGTTCTTGAAGTAACCAAAACAGAGAAGCAACATTGCTTTCCCTATTTTTCTTAAATAGAGACCAGACTTTAAATAAGTTGCGATAAAAAACTGGAGAATTAGATAGTTTTAATCTTTGAGAGTCCAACCAGAACAAAGTTTTGTCCATTCCACGCCCTTCAATATTCCGAAGAATTGCACAGGCAGCTCCCATCCAACTCGACTGTGAAGAGCACTGTAAAAGTCTCTGTACATATTGCAGACGAAATGCAGCCGTTCGGCTCTGCAGGTGTATCAAACCAAGTCCTCCTTCGTCTTTTGATAAATACAGAACACTTTTTGGTACCCAGTGCATTCGGTCCCAGAAAAAATCTATTAACATTGACTGGATTTTCATCAATACATCTACTGGGGGATCTATACAGACCAGGCGGTGCAGAAGTGCAGAGGCAACCAGATTGTTGATGATCAAGATTCTTCCTTTATATGAAATTTTAGGGAGTAAAAACCTCCACTTATCCAGTCGCCCTTTGACCTTTTCAACAGTGCCTTCAAAATTCTTTTTTACAATATTTTCATTTCCTAAAAAGACTCCTAGATATTTAAAACCATCTCTTGTCCATTTTAGACCATCAGGAACTCTTGGTTCACCTTTTGGCCATTTTCCAACTAATATGGCTTCACTTTTTTTCCAGTTAACCTTTGCCGAAGAAAGAGACTTAAAATCATCCAAAACCTTCAACATCACATTGACATCATTGGGTTCACTGATTATGACAACGACGACATCAGCGTACGCTGACAACTTAAAAACATTTACACAATTTGGCATGCGCAATCCACACACATCAGTTCTTAGTTTATTTAACAGGGGTTCTATGGCTAAGGTGTATAACATGCCTGACAGCGCACAGCCTTGTCTGACACCCCTGTACACCCTAAACGGAGAGCATAAGTCACCATTAATCTTTAATATACTCTCAACGCCACAATACATCATTTTAATCATTGCAATAAAATCTGAACTAAAACCAAAGGCTTTTAAAACGTTCCATAAATAAATATGCTCGACTCTGTCGAAAGCCTTCTCTTGATCGATTGATATCATACCAAAATATATGTCAAAAATGTTTCCACAGTCTACAATGTCTCTAATAAAAGAAACATTATCAAAGATTCTTCTTCCTGGGACACAATATGACTGATCTGGATGAACAATAGATCCAATGACTTCACCCAATCTGATGGCTAAAGCTTTAGACAATATTTTATAGTCATTACATAATAAACTTACTGGTCTCCAATTTATGATGTCATTTAAATCTCCTTTTTTCGGCAATAAAGTAACAATTGCCCTCCGGCAGCTTTGTGGCAGTTGTCCATTTGCCAAACTCTCATTAAAAACTGTTACCAATTCTGGACCTATTTCTACCCAAAAAGATTTATAAAATTCAGTTGTAATGCCATCAATACCTGGTGCCTTTCCATTTTCCATTTTTTTAAGGGCATTTTCAAGCTCAACAACACTGAAAGTTTTACTAATTTCCTCATTTGCATTTTTAGTTATCTGTGGTAAATTTTCAAAAAAAATCCAAATTTTCATCTTGTTCTTCTGAAATTTCACTTTTGTACAAATCTTTATAGAAATGTACAGCTCTTTTTCTAATATCTGAAGGATTTGTCAATAAAAACCCTCTTTCCGACCGCAAGGCATGAATAAACTTTTTCTGACCATTCTTTTTTTCTAAACTGAAAAAGAATTTTGAAGGAGCATCCATTAATTCTACACTTTGGAAACGTGATCTAATAATAGCACCTTTTGTTGTACAACCTAGCATATCGGCTAACAAATTATTTTTCTTTTTAATGTGCTCTATATATATGGCTTCCTTTGTGGACTCTGCAAGCTCCTGTAGCTTCATCAACTCTTCTTCTAACACACTCATTGAGCTATTTATGTCTCTTGTGGCGTTGTGAGTATATTGTTGACACAACTGTTTGATTTGTATCTTCACAAAATCCCACCACTGCTGCAAAGTTAAGAAAGAAGCTTTCATAGATTTAGCATTTGTCCAAAACTCTTTAAAAACTTCTCTAAAAAAGTATCACACAATAAATTATTGTTAAAATGCCAAAAAGCACTTTTTGATTTCACAAAACTTTTTGCTACAACACATTTTATCAAGCAATGATCAGAAAGACAAACCGGACTAATTGAACATTCTCTAAACATACTTAATTGATGCTTAAAACCATAAAATCTATCAAGCCTTGCCAGCGATAGCTGATTATCGTGAATGTGAGCCCAAGTGTACTGTCTCTGTGTACCATGGAAATTTCTCCATATATCAATTAAGCTATGAGACTTTTTCATTTGAATTAGCCTCTTTCTTGACTGCATATGTGGGTCAACATGATTCCGATCTATGACATTTTCAGTGCAATTAAAATCCCCTCCTAACATTAACAGATCATCATTATTACAATCATTTAAAACATCATCCAAAGTGTTCAAAAAAATAATTCTTTCCAAAGCTATAGTTGGAACATATACACAGACAAAAACAAAAGAACTATTTTCAAAAACAGCTTTGATCTTCAGCAACCTTCCTTTAATTATTTCCTCTACATTATAGGAATATGGAGTAAAGTTTTTAGAAAATAACACCGCAACTCCGCCACTCAATGAAGTAAGATGGCTTAAAATCACTAATCCGTCAAATTCTTTAACCCATTCTACAGCATTTGATACATCACTATGGGTCTCTTGTATGAACAACACATCAATTCTCTTATGTTTCATTAATTCAAATACTTGAGCTCTCTTCTTAAAATCCCTTGCTCCGTTAACATTCAAGGAAGCAAAATTTATTTCCCCCATAAAGGATAAAAAAAGAGAGCAAAATAAATAATAAAGCCATAAAAGATGCATCAATTTATCCATTCTGGCTGATTTCACTGGGCTCACCTGACTGACTACTTAATTTCGTAAGAATTTTCTTAAGACGGTAAACCTCTTGATTGGTGAAACAACTTTCACTTCTAAAAAACCTTACCTTCTCAATGAACTGTACTATGTCAGGAAAATACTCCTCTAGTTTAACCTTTTTCACATTTTTTGTCATTTTCAAAAAGGACTTAATATCTCCAACAGTATATGTACGGCTAGAGAAACCACTTTGGGGAAGACTAACATTGACACTACATTCTGACATGTCACTTTCACTCTCAGTGTCAGTCTGGCTGATGTGAATACCATCTGTTCTTTTTGCTTTTTTATCAGCAGGGCATTCCAACAACTTCCTTTTTTGGGGGATTTTAAAAAAGCATTCTTTATCTTCCAACACAAAACCCCCATCCTCTGGGTTTACCCTAGCCTCGTCTTCACTGTTACTACCATCATCTGAATCACATTCTGCTTGTTCTATCCTCTGGGAACTTATGACCTCCTCTTCCTCAGCTACAGCTACACTGACTTCTTCAACAACTTCTTTTTCTATAGTCTTAGAGACACTCTCCACCATTGTTGGAGCAACTAACACCCTACTTGGACCCGGCATCTCCTCAACAACTGTGGCGATTTCACCCTGCACTTCAGTTACATTTTCTGAAGCAACAGTTGATGCAGTTTTATTTGTGTTATCCTCTCTTTTTGGACAAGCACGGATCAGGTGTCCATTTTCACCACAGCCAAAGCACCTCATCGTATTAGTAGTGGCATATATCACATAATTAAATTCTTCATGCCGAAAATTTAGAGTCAAATCAAGTTCCTCAACGTTATCTTTCAATACAATGTAAACATAACGCCTAAAAGACACCACATGTTTCAACAAAGATGACTTGCTTCCAATTGGGATCATTTTAATTGAGGAGACCAGTTTCCCATACCTAGCGAGCATTCCAACTAGAACTTCGTTCTTAATAAACGGCGGCACATTAGATAAAGTTACTCTCTTAGACGGCGTAGAAAGAGGCAACACTGAGGTAAAAATACCACCAATCTCTACCCCACTCTCCACTAACAAGTTCGCCAATTCGATCGTCTTAACAAACAATACAATCGCGTTGTTCATTCGCGACGCCGACAACACATTCTCATGACCAACTACTGCACTCACCGCTAAACTACACTCCTCTATACTTGCAGTAACATCAATTTTCACACCATGATGCCTCATTAGAAACTCCAAGGTCTCCGCACCTGGAGCTGCCATTCTCCCAGCACACAGACTGGGAGTAAAAACTCCCCCAAAAACAACCACCTACCTCACCAAAATTACCTAAACCTCAATATAAGTTACTAAAAACAATTACTAAAGATAGAAAAAAGGTAGAAAAAGGCAGAAAAAGAGTTTTCAAACACTCGTACCTCACAACGCCGTCACACACTCTCCATCCACGCGCCTCACTCACTCGACGCATGCGCACACACAGAGAGAGAGAGGAGAGAGAGAGAGAGAGAGAGAGAGAGAGAGAGAGAGAGAGAGAGAGAGAGAGAGAGAGAGAGAACGAGAGAGAGCACGCTCTCGTGTGCGAGAGAGAGAGAGAGAGCGCATAATGGAAGGAGTTGTACATCAGCTGACACAACCTGTTAGAACCATCAAAGAATTACATCACCTTAATCAATAAATGTCTAAACGGCTATCAAGCTGTTCTTGATTTTGTTGCACTGGTTTGTTGCAATGTGTTCCTTAATTCTTGATTAATTCCTTTAGGAGCGAAAGCTTTGTCATTCCAGACACGGGTTGATTGGTCCGAAGTTAAATCGCCAAAGTTACTGAGCTCAAAGCTGCCATGAGCTCGAACTTCCCCCGAAGGGGAGTCGCTAAGTTTTTTTTTTCCACTGTGATTGTGTGTCTCTAGGGCACCAAAGGTAGAGAGAAGAACAAGTCTTTTGGGTGTGGGAGAAGTTTTATCTGACCAAGTTACACCCATTTCTGGTCAGTTCGACCAGTAACAACGCGCATAGTTTCGGCGGGAGAGTGTTCCTTTGTCTCACTTGACACCTCATTTGCATTTTATGACTTCTGCTGGATCAGTGTAAGTCTTCCCACAGTACTGTAGGAATATTATGATGCATTTCATGAGGTCACTGTGTCCATCATTGTTTGAGAAATGAAGAGCAGATCATTTTGATATCAAGAAAGAAGCATCTAGCATATATTAAACCAGAGATACATTCATATACCTGAATATGAGTATTTAAGTGAGTGAAGTGAAGTGAAGTGACATTCAGCCAAGTATGGTGACCCATACTCGGAATTCATGCTCTGCATTTAACCCATCCAACGTGCACACACACAGCAGTGAACACACACACACCGTGAACACACACCCGGAGCACTAATTTAGAGCTTACTAATACAAGTAAAGGGTTGTAACTAGGTTAATATAATAGGGCAATATACATACAACACACGCATATATCAGATACATTTATAACTGTTTGATTATAGCCTAAATAAAGCAAATGTCTTTATGTGTGTGTGTGTGTGATGTGTATTTGAAATTGTGGAGACCACTGGTCTAGTCAGGCCTGGTACCGAGGGTCATTTAGTTCTCTTGGAATGTGTTTGAAGTCCGATGGAGAGGGCAGATAGTCAATTCTGCTTAGCATCTGACAGTGGGGGGAGAACCACTGGCAATTAAGCAGCCATATAAATGTAGAATGTGGGACCAGGTCTGTGACTTATTTAGCTAATGTCAGAGGCTAAAAGGGGTCTCTAAGACATAAAACCACAATGACCATCAAGAATCATAAGCAGACGCTACATTAGTTTTTCTCCATTTGCGCTCAAGATTACGAGTTTCTTTCTTGAGAGAATGGGTATAACTGTTGTACCATGGCGCAGTACGGTTTTCTCTAACCTTTTTCAATTTGAGGGGGGCAACAGCTTCTAATGTGTTAGAGAAGATAGTGCCCATGTTGCTAGTTATTTCGTCTAGTTCATGTGTATTTATGGGTACACAGAGCAGTTGAGCTAAATCAGGCAGGTTATTTGTGAATCTGTCTTTGGTGGCTGGAACAATAGTTCTGCCCAGACGATAACGCGGAGCCATATAATTAATATCAGTAATACGCAGCATGCACGATACAAGGAAATGATCAGTAACATCATCACTTTGAGGTACGATATCTATATCGGTAAGATCAAGTCCATGCGATATAATTAAATCTAGCGTATGATTAAAACGATGAGTGGGCCCGGTGACGTTTTGCTTGACTCCAAAAGAGTTTATTAGGTCAGTAAACGCAAGTCCTAACGCATCATTTGTATTATCAACGTGAATGTTAAAATCTCCGACAATTAGCAGTTTATCAACATTAACCAATAGATCTGAGAGGAAATCTGCAAATTCTTTTAGGAAATCTGTATATGGCCCTGGCGGTCTATACACAGTAGCCAAAGCAAGAGATAAGAGAGATTTCTTTTGCATATCTAACAGTGTAACATTAAGCAGAAGTATTTTGAATGAGTTAAACCTCCTGTATCCTGTTTTCTGAGTAACATTGAGAATATCACTATATATTGTTGCCACACCGCCGCCACGGCCAGTCTGACGGGGCTCATGTTTATAACAGTAGCTTGGTGGAGTAGACTCATTTAGACCAAAATATTCATTTGGTTTCAGCCAGGTTTCAGTCAGGCAGAGTACATCAAAATTATTATCTGTGATCATTTCATTTACAATAACTGCTTTGGGTGCGAGTGATGTAATATTTAGGAGCCCAAGCTTTAAAAATAGTTTTTGTTCATTTATTTAGCGTTTTTCTGGTTTAATCACGATCAGATTTTTTCTAGATCCTGCATTAAATTTATATTTTGACCTCGCTATTCGGGGAACAGACACAGTCTGTATAGATTGGACAACGCAAGTACTTCTATCTTTTAAATGGGTAATCATAGCAGTTATTTGAGAGTTGTCTTACTAGTCAGATGGAGCGTAGCGTCCTGGAGATGTTGTCCGACAGGAGTTCCGCTCCGACTCTGCTGGGGTGCAGGCCATCAGCACGGAAAAGCCTAGGACGCTCCCAGAAAAGATTCCAGTTATTAACAAAGAGCAATTTCTGTTCTTTACACCATGACAATAACCATTCGTTTAAAGCAAACAGTCTACTGAACCTTTCGTGTCCTCGACGATACGTGGGAAGCGGTCCTGACACGATGATCGTCGCCGCGGGCGATGTGCTGTGTACCGTCTCGATCAGGCTCCTGAAGTCCCTCTTCAGTGTCTCCGTCTGCCGCAGCTTGGTGTCGTTAACCCCCGCGTGCAGCACGACAGCACCGATGCTCTCATCGCCCTTCAGGATCGCGGGTATCTGCGCAGAAACATCGAGAACACGAGCACCGGGGAAACAGTGTGTGTGCACTTTACCTTCAGCTAACGTAGCACGGACGTGCCGGACGATGGAGTCTCCGACGATCACAGCGTCGCGTTCCGTCTTGCGGAGGGGAGCGAAGCGGTTCCGGGTGGAGATCTCGAAGGGCGGAGGGGGAGAGGTCATCGCCCGGGGCTTGGCTCACGTCTTCCGCTGATGGCACATCCAGGGTCCGTGGCGTCCCGGCACCGGAGTGAAGGACATCTGGGAAGATCGCGTCCTGGGTGCACAGGGTCTGTGCAGAGAAACACATGGGGTAGAGGTGGTGGGAGTGTTAGCAGCGTGCTGTATACTTACCCCGGACTTGTGAGCGTCAGCCCGGGATGTTTCCAGCGCGGCTCTCTGCTCTCTCAGCTGAGCCTGCTTCTCCATGGCTTCCAGGTCCAGCTGCACCGAATGCAGCTCGAACGTGTCCTCACCTGCACTCAAAGGTAGACACAAATCTGCCATTTAAGCAAGTAAGAGTGAAACAATGTTAATGTGTGTGAATAGAGTATTAGCAATCTAAGCGAGATTAGCGGCAGCCACGCTGCCGATGCTAACAGGCTATAAGCTAATAGCAGACTCGAGAAATCAAAATAAAACTAGTGATAACAAGGCGCTCTGATTGGTTTTGTTTTAGAATGCTATAGGGGATATATTCACACATTATAGAAACGAAAATGATAGTGTATAAAATTGTTTTTAAGATAGAAAATAGATGATAAAGAATCAACTTGACGGAGCTCAAACTCAAAACACGCAGTCACAAATCAGCGCATGCGCATATAATTCAAATAATTAAATTTCATTATATAAATATTAGCATCTGCAGCAAATTCATATTTTTGCAATTGATTACATGAGGCATAAAAGCCTGATGCATCAAATATGATGCAAAACATAAAACATATTTTTTAAACATATCATCTAAAGTAAATGATGTAAACTCAATAAACTGTTACATTTAAGTTCGATTTTTCCATTATTTCATATTTCAACTTGCATGATTTTTATATCATAATCAATATCTGTTTTTCTTTTTACTATTATTGCTTGCTCAGATCCTATTTCACTTGTTCAGTTGTTCTAAACTCATGAGGCCTTTTAATGATCTGGCAACACATGCATTTGAGAACAGAATGTATCTGTGAACTAGAGACAGTGATTTGATTTCCACTGAAAGTGTGTCCAGGTTTGTCTTGAATGGAATCGTCTCAGGTGTTTGTCAGAGTCACAGACCGTTGATGTTTGTAAGGAGATTGAGAATCAGAGGAGCTGGGGCTGATGGAGTGTGATTCATTAACAAGTTGTTTGCTCTGTGCTTGTTGTTGTTGAATGTGTGGATGATGTCACGTCCTGCGGGCCGATGGAGAGTCAGAGACGGCTGTAGAAGCTGGTCTCTCCGGAGAGGCTCAGGAAAACTCCTGTAACCGCTGCTGTGTTTGCTGGCCGCTGGGATTGATGGAGTGAAGAGCACAAACACAGCAGCACTCCATCACAGAGCTTCAGAAAACAGCATTAAAATACAGCACTTCAAACAAATGACATCTCGCCGTCCTGCAGAACGGTGTTCGCTCGTCTCTCAGGGACTCGTTTATCTTCCCGCATCGGCCTTCCAGGCACAAAATGGCCATCCAATTAAAGCAGAAATCTGAGAGCCGGTCTGAGTTGAGCGAGGTTGTTAAGGCCGGTCTGTTCTCCACTGATGAATCCAGATCAGCTGCAGATGAGCAATTTAAGCTGTGCTCACCCCAGAGCTGCACCCGCTGGAGAAACCGGCCTGAAGCCTCATTAGTCTGGTTTGCTGGGTTTAGACGGGTTCTGGGCACTTCTCAGATCGTCAGACACTGATTTCTGATAATACTACAAATACTGGGTAAAATAGCTGCTTCTGTTAGGAGACAAGTGTGGAAAAAATCTTCTAAAACCATCGGATCAGAGCAGGGTTTACTGTCTTATAGTAATGATGGCTATATTTGTCAGCCGTCACATTTAGTCATCATTTATGAAGTCATGTTTAGGCCTAAATTTAAGATTTATCTATTTGTATTGCATATAAATTTTCCATCCGCTTGCATTACAGACTTTAAACATAAACGTAAACTAATCAACTTAATGTGATCATATTTGTCTGTCATACAGAAATTAAACGGGAAAATCATTGCATCTTATTATGAACTATTTGCATCTATTTAAATAATCATATTTTCAAAATGCATTTATTCCAATAGCTTAGAATCAGGATAAATTGTAAAAGCAGTTTGATTTATTAAATTAAAAAGTATGAACATGGTTAAAATATGGCTAGTGTTATTTTAGTATCACTAGATATTATCACTGTTTTTATTAATATTTTAAATTTGTTTTTTTATTTAATATTTGATATATTTTTATTTTAATGTTAAAGTTTTATTAATTGTGTTTTGTTTTTGTCTTTTTTGTGTGTATTCTTTCTTTATTTTTTGGAAAGAAATTAATACATTTATTCATCAAGGATACATTAAACTGATCAAAAGTAAGAATAAAGCCATTTATAATGTTACAAAAGATTTATATTTCAAATAAATGCTGTTCAAATTTATTCGTGAATCCTGAAAAATAAAATGCATCACAGTTTACAGCAAAATTTTGTGCAGCACAACTGTGTTCAACATTGATAATAATCAGAAATGTTTTCTTGATGCTGAACATTCATCATTGATCACAGAAATCAATTACAGTTGAACAGTCACACAGAAAACTGCTGTTTTACGTTGCATAATATTTCACAGATTTTACTGTATTTCCCCCAAACCTTTAAACACTAGTGTAGATGTTTTATCATTGGCATTATTAATAACCGGAGCGCAGTGTCTTCAGGATGATCTGGTGCTGGTGTTCCCTAGATGAGCAGTAGCAGTTCTGGTCTGTAATGATGGATAAATCCTCTCGCTGCTAACAGTAATCAGAGTCTGTATAATTCAGCTCAACTCTAACGGCAGATCAGCTGGACACCGTTTGAGAATCACCAGATGACTGTGTGCTCAGATCTTCAAAGAGAGAAGTTATCGTTTGAGATTACCGCAGTCAGCTCGTCAAACTCGTGTAGACGTCATTCACATCCCAATGAGAGACTCCCTGTGTGTGTGTGTGTGTGTGTGTGTGAGAGAGAGAAAGAATGAATTACATAACAAAATCTCAAATCAGTATAACAGTTTAAGGAATGAAAATATAAAATGCTGCATTATTATTTTAATTAACTGTAGTTATATAATTATTATTAACTATTTAAATATTTAATTATTTTTAATGACCTAAAATGTAATGTGTAACATTTTGCATTACTGCATATTTTTTTCTTTATTTTAGTTTTTTTTTTTTTTTTATTTAAAGATGTTTGTTTATTTTTTTATTTCATTTTTAACTATGCGTAGAGTGTGTTTAGTCCAAAATGTGATATATGTATTTGATACAGGGTTAAAGCTGAAATGTTTGTTAAATTGACAAAAACACAACCAAATGATTATTTACCATTTATTGATAAAGACAAGAGGGACATTCACGATCAGTTTCTTAATGGTTTGAAAGAAGTCTCTTCTGCTCACAAACCTGCATTAAATGGATCAAAAGTACAGTATAAATTGTGAAATATTATAATGTAAATCAGCCGTTTTCTATGTGAATATGTGTTAAACTGTAATGTATTTCTGTGATCTGCAGCTGTATTTTCAGCATCATTACTCCAGTCTTCAGTGTCACATGATCTTCAGAAACCATTCTAATATACTGATTTACTGCTCAACAAACATATTTCTGATGATTATCAATGTTGAACACAGTTGTGCTGCTTATATTTATGTGTAAAGCAGTAATGTTGGAGCAGTATGTGGCGATGCATCTGTTTATGACGTGTTTCTGTCAGCGTCCGGCGAGACGACGGCTAATCGTTTCTGCAGCTGCTCGTCTGATCCGCGAGGAGCGATGTGAAACAGACATTTGTTTAGGGTGTTGTTAGCACTCGACTGTAATCAAAAGTTGGAGATGAACACACACCATCTGCCTGGTTTCTACCTCACAGTCACTAACGACGCGTTAGCGCTCAGGTCTCGACGCGCCGCTTTGGATGAAGGACAAGATCAATAATCCTGCAAACAAACGCAGATCTCGCTGTTTCTGTGGCTCACAGCCGGCTGAAGTTTGTTCTTCTCAGTCGTAGCTCACACGTTTCTCTTGTCATTTGACGTGTCGAATGCAAACCCGTGTATTTCCCCATTTCACTCACACCTAAACAGTGATCGACACATCACATTAATAAACACTATTACGTGTGCTGTGATCATATGAAGTCAAACAGACCTTAATGGCCTTTGTGGTTCTTCTAAGTTGGTTATTTGGACTTTCAATGGACTTTCCACCTCTCAGGTTTCATGAAAAATGTCTGAATTTATGTTTTGAAAATGAATGAAAGTCTTAAGGGTTTGTAATGGCATGAGGGCAAGTAAATAATGATAGGATGCTCATTTTAGTGTGTACTGTTCCCTTAAGAAGGCACTGAGATGTTAACCCAGTTTCATCTCCAGGACCTACAGGAGCTAGGTTTAGGAAGTGGGTTATTTCAGAGAAATGCTTGATAAATGAATAATGTGTGTGGATGTGAGGTTTGTGTGATCAGCAGATACGGAGCGAGACGCTCTGACAGAGTGAATGACGACACGCAGATATTCTACAGTCGCTCACTAAAACACACAGAGATCCAGCCTGAGCGCTCAGATCGACGCATCACACCTCAGTCTGTAATAATCTGCTGTTAGTTCTGTGTGTCTCTGTGTGAATACGCATGACATCATATGATATTGAAAAACTTAAAATGGAGATAATATCGCACAGCCCGACAGAAAATCTAGTTTTGATAGTTTCTCTGACAGCTTTGTCAGGCCGTTTAGATGATTGGGCCTGAAGCACTGATGTCCTGGTGTGAGTGAATGATGACGGGCTCGCTCTCTCTCTGTCCTGAGCAGACGGATGATTTCAGTGGAGGATCGGTCTGCTCTCTCTGTCCAGCGCTGAAGGTTCGGCCAGCGCGGCCTGACTCCGGCTCTAATGGCGGCTGTGTGTGCTCGGTGTCCGATCAGCGTCTCTGAACACATTAGTGCACCGGAGACACCGGAGAGACCGGAGAGACCGGATGAGCCGGCGGGTCGGATTAAAGCCGTTTGTGCGTGAGTGCGTTTTTCATGCCTCAAAAATGCTGAATGAAGACATTCTGAATCAGTTGACTGTAATGGAGGGTGTGAGGTGAATCAGATGCTCTCTGTATTGCTCTGGTAAAGGCTCAGATCTCCAGAGATTAGGGGTGTAAGAAAATATCGATACACGTGAGTATCGCGATATTTTGTTTGGCGATACTGTATCGATTCTCCAGAACGGAATATCGATATTTAAAAAAAAAAAAAAAAATAAATCATACAAGATTCATGGCAGTTGTTTTGTTTTGAGTTCATATCCCGACCACTAGTCTTCATCTCTGAACTTAAACAGTGACAGGAAATACTAGCATTAGGGCACTCCACTAATGTTAGCGTTAATATAGTTCGCTGCCAGTAACGGAGGCTGAAAGAATTGTTCCAGTTCTCGTTTCGATGTACAAAGCTGCAGTGTGGCACCATTTGGGCTTTTGAGGTAATGTCCGCCCCGGGGCCGGGGCGCGAGCCGTGTTGAAGAGCCTTTGCGCGGCAGGCGGTGCGTCGCGGTCTCTGTGATTCCACGCGGAACATAAACACAAACTGAAAAACCTGTGAAATCCAAGTTAAAAGGTTCTGAGAATGTTTAACATCTGTATTTATTTGATTGTTTTACAAT
>NC_136730.1:912500-932500 GCF_936440315.1 Barbus barbus
CACAACCTATAATATTTGAGGCAGTCCGCACTATATTACAAATCTGACTTTTTTGTTGAGCTGTTGAACTGCCAAACCACACTATTATTAAGAAATCAGCACACTTTCTATGACAGCTCTATAAAACCGGAACATACCAGCTTTAGATACTCCAAATTTTTTTGAGCTGTCTTAAGATATACAATCTTTTATTAGATTTATTAAGTTGTCCTGCCACTTCAACGATGCAGATATTGTGGTTCCAAGAAACTTAAAACTCTCGACATTTTCAATGACCTGGCCATCAATAGTTAGTGCAATAACAGTATTTTTACCCCGTCGAAAATCAAACACAATTTCCTTTGTCTTAGCGGCATTCAATTTAAAATTGTGGGTACAACTTCAGATGTGTTGATACCTCATTTCTATAATCTGTTTCATCATTACCTGTTATCAAACCAATTAATGTAGTATCATCAGCAAACTTAAAAATTTTAACTGATTCACTGTATGAAACACAATCATTAGTGTACATGGAATATAACACTGGATTTACCAAAAAGTTTCACTGGAACAATTGTATTAAATGCAGATTTATAATCCACAAAAAGAGCCCTGACATAAGTGCCAGGAGTCTCAAAGTGTTGCAGAATTGAGTGAAGACACAGAGCAACAGCGTCATTGACTGACCTACTACCCCTATAAGCAAATTAAGAATCCAGACAAACAGTTGAAATTATATTCTTCAGTACCAATCTCTCAAAGATTTTCATTACAGCCGATGTTAGGGCCACTGGTCTGTAAGCGTCTAAGCAGCTAATATGCGGGTTTTTTAGCACAGGAATAATTATAGCTGCTTTAAAACATGGAACTCTACTCACTCTTAGCGACCAGTTAAATGTCTTGGTGAAAACAGGAGAAAGAGAAAAGGCACGACATTTTAAAGTTGCAGGTGATATGGCATCAGGGCCAGCTGTCTTCCTGCAATTCTGCCTCCTCAGCAGGTTCCTAACTTCATGTTCTTCTATTTTATAAGATGGAGTCACAGAACTGGGCCGGGAAGGCAGCGTTAGCTGACCAACCTGTACCTTTGGACTAAAGCAACTATAGAACGTGCTAAGTTCATCAGGCAATGTAATGTCATCAGAGATGACTGAGGGTTTTCTCTTATAACCTGTAATCCGCTCAAGACTCCTCCAAACACCATAAGTAGGGTGTTATGCAGTTGTTAGAGAGTTTTGCGTGGTTGCTAGGGTGTTATGTAGTTGATGGGGTGTTGCCATGCAGTTACTAGGGTGTTCTAGGTGGTTGCTAGGGTGTTATGCAGTTGTTATAGAGTTTTGGGTGGTTGCTAGGGTGTTATGTAGTTGTTAGAGTTTTGGGTGGTTTCTAGGGCGTTGCCATGCAGTTACTAGGGTGGTCTGGGTGGTTGCTAGGGATTTATGTAGTTGTTAAATAATTGTGGGTAATTGATGGGGTGTTGCCATGCAGTTACTCGGGTGTTCTGGGTGGTTGCTAGGGTGTTATGTAGTTGAAAGAGAGTTTTGGGTGGTTGCTATGGTGTTGCTAGGATGTTATGTAGTTGTTAGAGTTTTGGGTGGTTGCTAGGGTGTTATGTAGTTGTTAGAGTTTTGGGTGGTTTCTAGGGTGTTGCCATGCAGTTACTAGGGTGGTCTGGGTGATTGATGGGGTGTTGCCATGCAGTTACTTGGGTGTTCTGGGTGGTTGCTAGGGCGTTATGCAGTTGTCAGAGAGTTTGGGGAGGATGCTGGGGTGTTTTCCTGATCTTCTGGAGGTCGAGTTGCATGCTGAAGTTTAATACTCTGTGTCAGAGGTTTGATCAGGTCACTACGAGCACCAGTACTAGTGATGGTTCACTGAACTAATAGCACTTATAAAATAACAGATGCCGTGTTTCTTACTGCGGTATTCTGACTGTGGAAAAAGCTGAACTGCTCATGAAAACTTCAATATGAAATGTGGAGCTGCTTTAATAAACATCATGACTCTATTTTAAGAAACACAATTAATGATGAGAAAACAGACACAATTGTTTGTGTTTCTTCAAATGGCCTTATAAATGAGATTCGTTTTAAGTGTGTGATTAGCAAATGAAGGCATTCGGAAGGTTAATTTCTTGAAAATCAACTTTTGCAGGCTGCTCCTTTATTGAATCACATTTGCTGTGGAGAGAAAGTTGTGCATAAGTTTTATGATTTTTAGTGTTTGGTTTTAGTGTGTGTGTGTGTGTGTGTGTGTGTGTGTGTGTGTGTGTGTTTATCACGTTATGGGGACCAAATGTACCCACAAAGATAGTCATACCAGTAAATTTGGACCTTGTGGGGACATTTGTCCGGTCCCCATGAGGAAACAAGCTTATAATTCATAAAGAATTAAGTTTTTTGAAAATCTAAAAATGCAGAAAGTTTCCTGTGAGGGGTAGGTTTAGGTGTAGCGTGTGCGTGTGTTTGCCAAATTATGGGGACAAAGGTTGCCCACAGAAGTGAGTTAAAACCCCCTTTTGGGGACACACTAATTCATAAAAATATATAGATACCTGTATTTGATATAGATATCTATCTATCTATGTAAATACATTTCTTTTTTTAATGTAAAAATGCAGGAAGTTGTCTGTCACGATCATTTATTTTATTTTTGTTCACGCTTTCCATCTGAAATAAGCTGATAAAAGCTGATACGTGTGAATGGATCGTTATGAATGATGTATTTAATGAACTTCTGCAGTGAAGTTAAAGTTGGATGTGTGTGTCTCAGCACAGTCTGTCTCAGATCGTCAGTACTGTGCGGCTGCAGCTGGTCGTGATAAGCAAGCGTGTTTCCGCTGGCGGCTGGTAGTGTGTTGGCGGAGCGTGTAATGGAAGGGGAAGGCCGCTCAGATCAGGTGTGTGTAATCACGTTAGCTCCTGCGACCGCGTGTCCGCTGGCTTTTGTTGCGGCGGGACGCAGGTGAGCGACCGGCAGCAGGTCCAGACCCCATCCGGTGAAGATTAGATGTGACTCGTGCAACCAAATCTGCCTTCCACACATGAGCCTCTCAGACGCACTTCAAAAGCACTGGGCAAACCACGCTCACAGAAGCTCACGAAGACCTGCAGACGTCTCAGCTCTTCATGCAGCATTTTAGCATGTTTGCATGAGCTCCTGCAGATCTGCTGGTCTCTTGTAATTGCTGGGTCTGTGTCGTGTCGTGCGGAATCATATTCAGATGTAAGTGAGATTAATCTGCATCAGAAGTGTCTAACGAGCCCACTTCTGCTCCTCCTACACGCTCGTATCATGGCGGCTCGTTGTGCCGTTTCATATTTACACCTTTATGTTTATTTTTAGCTGAGCGGCTCCATGCATTTGTTTCGTAAATTAACTATGTAATTATTTTTTTTTTTTTCATTGAAAAACTGTTTGTTCCTGTAGACCCACGAAAATAGCTCCTGGCATTGGCGGGTCAAGATGAACTAACTAACAAGCTAACCAACTCTTGTCAGGGCCTAATGGATAGAGAGTTGGACTTGTAACCTGAAGGTCGTGGGTTCGAGTCTCGGGCCGGCAGGGATTGTAGGTGGGGGAGTGAATAACCAACACTCTCTCCACCCTCAATACCACGACTGAGGTGAGACCCTTGAGCAAGACACCGAACCCCCAACAGCATTGGCTGCCCACTGCTCCGGTTGTGTTCACTACTGTGTGTACACTTGGATAGGTTAAATGCAGAGCACAAAATCCATACTTGGCCACACATAACTTCCCTTTCCCTTGTTCCACGGCAGCAGCTCATTAAAGCTTGCACGATGTGTCAGAACAGCATGTTTCTTCATGCTCGGCTGATGATTTAGCAGGAGAATCTTGGGTTACACTTTACTTGAAGGAGTGTGCATAAGACTGACATGACACCTTCATAACCATGACATGACACATGTCATGATTATGAAGGTTTTTTATGCATGTTTATGAAAACTGTCATTAAGTGTCATTCGGTTATGTCATTTTTAATGCAAAGATGACATTGTTTGAGATGTCTTTGTTATGGGCTCGGGTTAGGGGTAGGGTTAGGTCAAATAATGTCATCTTTGCATTAAAAATGACATAACTGAACGAATGACACTTAATGACAGTTTTCATAAACATGCATAAAACCTCCTTCATATTCATGACATGTGTCATGTCAGTCTTATGCACACCCCTTCAAGTAAAGTGTTACCGAATCTTGTTCTTCATGACATGATTATTTGACCCTCCGCAGGAAACCCTTGTATCTCCTGTGAGTGAACATGTCTCTGGTGAACGTCAGATGGGGTGGTTATGATTATCATGCACCAAAATTAAAATTCTGGGCTGGAACCAAAACCAAAAGTTCTCTTGGCCGAGAACCAAAACCAAAACCGAAAATGCTTTGTAATAATGATTTATTATTTAAAAAAAAAATGATATAAAGTAATTGTGTAAGACTTTTTAATTTAACTCAATAATTTGAATGATACTGAATTTATAAAAAACACAAGCTAATAAAATAACCACACTTTTAGTGAAAGTAACACAATAAAATTGGACAGAAAATATATTAATATTAGATATCAATGTATTATTTTTATTCACTTCTATGCAACAGAATCAGATTTTTTTAACTAATTATCCAAAATATTATTATCAGAGCATGTGAGCAGATCAGTGAAAGAAAGGGTAGCGTCATTTTAGCAGCGTTGTCCAGTACAGTTGTACTAAAGCATGTTACAGCACAGTAGCACTACTGCAAACAGGAACAAATGTACAGCACTACATAGATTCAGAGCATCCCTTATGATCAACCAGCATGGGTTAACTGACCCATGATAACCAAATGAACCCATGAAATCTTTCAGTCCTGCTCAGATTTGTGGTCTTAAGTGGCAGAAGGTCTATCTTTGTCTCCTCTTCTGTCCAGAGAATCGTGTCCCGCTGAGATCTTTATCATCCACATGTTATCTGACGTGTCTTCTCTGCTTCGTGATGAATCACAGCTTCTGCTCTCAGAGCTTCTATCAACCTCTGGCAATGCTTCTCTCTCCAAACATGATGAGAAAGCAATTGGTTTGTAAAACGAATCACACAGTTGCTTGTTGTTCAGAAGCTCATCCGATCATTGAGTCCATATCTTTAATCCCCAGTGTCTGCTGTGTGCTGTGATGAAGTAGCTAGACTGGTTTTCTAGTCTAAATCAGCTCCGGTTTGCTGCTGTCACTCTAAGCGAGGGAGTCAGTGATGGCTCTGAACGATTCACTGAAACAAACTGATTCTTAGCCTGATTTGTACTCATGAGTGGATCTGTTTGTAGATTATTTTTGGCTAACTCAAGTTTTCCAGGCTAGATGTTCAAGCATTGTTGCATTAGTGTTATTTTAGTATCGTTGAGATACTAGTGCTGTCAAACGATTAATTGCGATTAATCACATCCAAAATATCCAAAGTTTTTTTTTACATAACATATGTGTGGACTGTGTACATTTCTTATGTATATATAAATACACACACATACAGTATATATTTAGAAAATATTTCCATGTATATATTTATATTCATATAATTGATATGATATATAAATGTTTTAAATGTATAAACTTATTTTTCTTAAATATATACGTGCATGTGTATTTATATATACACAATAAATATACACAGTACACACATATTATGTACACAAAAACGTATTTATTTTGGATGTGATTCATTACGATTAATCATTTGACAGCACTACTGTCATTTTTATTGTTTTTAATCAGTTTTATTTTAAGTTAGTAATTTTGTCGTGTTTTTGTCATTTGCTTTTTTATGTTTTAAATAATGGATTATCACATTTTATTTTCAAGTAACATTTTTTTAAGGTTTTAGTTTCAGTTTTAGTGACGTACAGTGTAATACCCCTATGTTGCATAATTGTTATCATAGTTACTAGTACATTGGTGTATGTGGCATTATATTAAAATGGAACATTCAGCTATTCTAGAATATTGTAAAGAGAATTCAGAGAGCCCTCAGTTGTTAGTTTTGGTGTCAATTCTAAAATTCATTTGAAGAAGCTAAATCAGGGACAGCAGCTCAGAAGCGATTGAGTTGGTATTGAGATGACTGGTGTGTGTTTCTCAGAGGAGCATCTCTGGTTTCCTGTGCTTCACTATGTTTTACTGCGACTAAATTTGTCATCGAGTGTAGAAACCAGTAACCAGCGTGTGTGTCTCTGAGCACCTCTCTCCCTCCCTTGCTCGCTCTCTCTCTCTCTCTCTCTCTCTCTCTCTCTCTCTCTCTCTCTCCCTCACTCCCTCCCTCCCACCTCCTCCGTCTCTCTCTCTCTCTCTCTCTCTATCTCTCTCTCTCTCTCTCTCTCTCTCCCTCGCTCCCTCCCTCCCACCTCCTCCGTCTCTCTCTCTCTCTCTCTCTCTCTATCTCTCTCTCTCTCTCGCTCTCTCTCTCTCTCTCTCTCCCTCGCTCCCTCCCTCCCACCTCCTCCGTCTCTCTCTCTCTCTCTCTCTTTCTCTCAGTGTTTGTCCGCAGCTGTGTCTCGCATCTCTCTCAGTCTCAGGCTTGCTTTCACACGAGCGGAGCGTCTCCTCAGCCTAAGCACTGCCACATCTCTCTCTCTCTGTCTCTGTCCTCATCTCTCTGGCGCATCACTACCGTCTCTAGCCGCTAGATCAGCGAGAGGATGGAGCCCATGATGCTGCAGGGTCTGTTTCATTAGCTCTCCGCCGCAGAATACCGGGACTGAGCACGAATGGAGAGAACGGATTTACCCAGACAGGAAGATAAAGTTAATCAGAGCCACGGATCGTAGGGAAGAGGAGCGGCTCGATTTGGTGATGAAGCTGAGAAGAGACGGCCGGATCCTTGTTTTCCTCTCTCCGTCCCGGAGGCTGGAGTCCCTCCTTCTTGATTTATTTTGGTTAGTCTCTGGTTTCAGCTCACGTCTCTGTGTTCTCTGCTCGTCACTGGAGGTTTGATCATCTAATAGAAGAATCCGTCATTTGGACCTGCGTCTCGTTTCTCCTCCCATCCCTTGGGAAGCTCATTCTCTGTTTTTCTTCGGTTGGGTTTGTTTTTCATTCAGGATTTCTCCGTCTATTGGAGTTTTCCAGGATGGCGTGTGTCTCGACACTAGTGTTCTGGACTTTGAATGGATAGCCTCTTGGCAAACTTGAGGATCAACTCATCAGATTTGGGAGGATTCTAGTTTGGTTGAGGCTTTTCTATGCCTTTGTGTTTTGATGTAGATCTAACTACTAGTTTTCGCTTATTAGTTTGATTAACCTGATTATTGTGGCAGTTTTTTACTTTTGAAGCGTACTTGACCTGACCGTTGGATTGCATCGTTGAAATTGGAATTGTCTTTTTAATGCCTGAAGGTTTATTTTTGTTTGTTTTTGGTTTGCAGTTTTCATGATCCTAAACAACCAAGATCTTTTTGGTTCCACATGATCAAGGCATTTTTCCCAGGTGCAGGAATCTAGAAACCATGGATACCGGCTCGGTCTGAAATGTCTTCCTGTTTTTGTCACGTGAGGAGGCGTGGCATGGAGGCCCCGTCCCCTTTTTCTTCCGCCCTTGGGGCTTTGCTTCTGACCAGTGGATTAGTGCTTTACCCACGAGCCCCGGCGGCAGCTCCGGCCCGGTTCTTCTGGACCAGCGTGTCCGGGTTGTGGCGACTGGTTCTGTCCCTGGCGCTGCTCGCCTTCCCGGGTCCGGCGGTCTCCGCTAGAGTGTCATCAAGTCTGAGCACCACGCATCACGTTCACCATTTCCACAACAAACACGGCACCGTGCCCATCGCCATCAACCGGATGCCCTTCCTGACGAGGGGAAGCCACGGTAGGCTCTTGTATGAGGTGTAGGAAGGTATGATTGTGGAGTCGATGTTTGTTCAGTTTTGGCTCAGTAAATGACTCTTGAGTGGTGGAGACCACGGGCTTGTTCTCCAGCAGCCAGTGAATGAATGTGTTTTGGAATATCTGTGACTTCCTGAACGTTTGAATTTTTGCATTTGGTAGATGCTTTTGTCCAAAGCAACTAACATTGCATTCAAGTTTTGTTTTCGATTTATGTAATCCCTGAGAACCCAAACGTGATCTACAGCAAGGGTTCCCAACCCTGATCCTGGAGCCCCAGCACTGCACATTTTGCATGTCTCCTCAATCAAACACCTGATTCAGGTCATCAGCTCATTAACAGAGACTCCAAGTCCTGAAATTGCTGTGTCAGACAAAACAGATTCAGGCCTCCAGGAATGTAGTTGGGAAGCGCTGATCTACAGTTTGAGCTACAGGAAGCTATGAAACTGGACTTCTGTGAGCTCAGTGATGGGGAGTTCTGGGCCATAGCTATAAATCCAGATTTATGTAAGGAATAATCTTCCTTTGTGCTGCTTGAGCCATGAAACTGCTGTAGAAGCTTCACGGTAGAGAGTCTGTCAGTTCCTAATGTAGTTTAATGCTAATGTGTGATATGAATAGAGACTCCTCACAGTAACTCACTGGCACAACTCTTGTCGTGTTTTGTCTGAATTTCATCTGCTCGCTCTGAGATGTCCTCCATTGTGTCTCTATATTTGTTCCTCCTCTCGTTCTTTCTCGCCTGATTTATTCTGTTCGGTTACAGTCAGGTGTTAATGTCGTCAAGAGGCTGTAAACGCTGCAGCCAGTCGTCCTGAACCGTGTCGTTGGTGATGATCGCTCATCTCTTCTTCTGTTTGATCGTGTCCATGGCACTGTTCACATGAGACAGTGGAATACTAACCCGCTTCATTCTGGTTGTGTTTGGAAATCAAACCTGTACTGTTTCTTTATTGGCATCAGTGGTTCCATGAAGAACCTTAAAGGTAACATATCATGAAAATCTGATATTTAAGTGCAATAATTGGGTCCCCAGTGCATCTACCAACTCAGAAAACATGAAAAAGAACAACCCAGTACATTTTTTTCTCTGCAAGCTTGTAAAAAAAACGAATGCGTCAGATTTTGCTCCCCTATGACGTAGAAAGGGAATGGTATTATAATATTGCTGCCCCTTAATCTGCACGGTTCCACCCACTGTGCTGCCATTGTGTTTTCACAAATGACAACGGTGTACCAGTTCTAATGCCACGGCGAAAGTTCAAGCAAAGCATGCTAACTGTTCTGTCTTTGGCAAGGGACAGAAAACTATTTAGAGTCCCAGCCTCAGAGAAGACAAGAGAGCTGTGGATTTATTGATTTATTTATTATGCTGCTGTCACACAGATCCAATATAAACATGCAATTTATTTCCCAGGTGTTTACCTTCACAAACATAACCAACTGTTTTTGCAACTTATGTGTGTATTTAACACAAACTTGTGTGTATTTGACAGTTTAAGTGCGATAAGACATGAAAGAGAACTTAGTTTAATACTTTCATGTTGTATGACAGCCACTTCCTGTGTGCATGTTTCGGATGTGTGCGCTCAGAAAACCCTATCAGAATTTTAAACTAATATGGTTTAACACACATGATTTCAGCATGACAGACATGATAATCACAAACAAACAGATGGTATTAGCTGTAAAGGCAGAGCCCTATTCTAGAAAAGGGGGTGGGGAGAAGCAGTTCATTTGCATTTAAAGAGACATGCATGAAAACAACAAGTGTGTTTCTGTTTCCACTCGAAATAGGCATTTTCAAAATGATATAATAAATGATCTGTGGGGTATTTTGAGCTGAACCTTCACAGACACATTCTGAGGACACCTGAGACTTATATTACATCTTGTAAAAAGGGGCATAATAGGTCTCCTTTAAACATCCATTGAACCCCATGTTCTTAACAGTTCACATCATTTAAGAACTGTTCACTCAGTTTCTTCGGGGAACCAAAAATGATTATTCTATGGCTTCTATGGTTCTTCTTATTATTTGTCAGTGTGTGCTCACAAACTGCCTCTCCCTAGTCATTGCATGCATAATCAGATTGCAGTTCTCTTGCATCTTTCGTGTGCACAGCTATTTGAATTTGCATAATTAACACAGCGGCGTCCCGTGGAACCCTAAACGCACTGGAGTCTGACAGCTCGCGCTTGGCTCCGGGTGGACGTTCAGCAGGAGCCTCGGGGAGAGCAAAAACAATAAAAATGATAATTCTCTGAGATTTTTGGCTGAAAAATTCGGAGCGGCATCAGTGTCTGTTCCCTGAAAACACTGACCCCTTGCTGAACCGCTTCATGTTGATGGTGTTTCCAGTTCATCCAGGTTCATGTCTGACCGCAGGCGTCTCCTGAAGGAATCATTCAAAAACAAAACCCTATGACTTTCTGTTTTCAGCAGAGCATCACATTTCTAATTCCTATTAGGGTTGATGTTAAAAATCACATGAGAACTGATGATGGCTGGTGCCAGTTGAGAGCTCTTCATGAGTAAGAGTTGGTTTTAGCATTCAGGGTATGATGTTGTGTACAGACCACCCCTACCCATAATTCCACACGACTGCCCTCTTTATATGTCTGTGTGTGTTTTATTTACACCAGCATCAATCCAACACGGCTGATGAAAGTGTTGAAGCACCTCGTGAATATCTCCCTCCATTTGATGTTCCAGGAGATTTAGACAGCTGATGTAAGAATAATTCAGGAGTTATTTGTGTGTTTGCGGCCGTTCAGAACTGAACTGACGTGTCTGCTGGAGTATAGTTTGGTATTCATTCATAGTTTAGTTTATTTATATTGATTTATGGTGCTTTTATGATCATTTTTGGAGTTCATCTGCTGGTTAGTAAAGTCAAATACCTTTAGTGAACTCATACTCGTTTGGGATTTTTAGTTTAACTCTTCCTCTGATTGCAGTGTTTAATAGTTAAAGTCAAGTCAAATTTATTTCTATAGAGCTTTTCACAATACACATTGTTTGAAAGCAGATTCCCACCAAACAGTAAGTTCTAAGCTATGAAAATGTAATTTCTCAATGTTCTCTGTTCTTTTTTTTTAATGAACGTAAAAGGAAACATTCCATCTTATAATTTATCATTTGGAAATCATTATAGGAAAGTGAAAACATTGGTTCCAGATTAAACTAAAACATTTCAGAAGTAAAACATTCTGATGTATGAGGGTCAAAGGCATCAAAATAAAAAAAAAAAGTGATTTTATATGCATAGAAAGCACATTAAATGCACATTAAAGTGTCTCATTTTAAGGTTTCAAATAAGTTTAGGGAGAATGAAATGGCAAAAAGTGGGTGAAATAATGTTCCATTGCCATTCAGTGTAACACTTATATTTATGTAAAACTTGAAACAACACTTATTCTGACCTGTACATTTTAAAATATATAAAAGAATAAGTAAGCATACAAAATTTTATTGCATTTTAAATTAGTAAAAAAATTATTGCTCACAAATGGCCAAAATTGGACAGTGGCAAAGTTAAAAAATGTAAAATTACAAGTGTAACAAAGTTCGTAGAACGGGAAGAAGGAGGCGGGAACCGGCAAACATTTAAAGACTTTAATAACAAAATAAACAAACACAAAAGAGTGATGACACTTCCACTGTCATCACTCCTCCTTTTATCCTTCCGGAGTTCTAGTGATGGGAAGTTCGGATCATTTTACCGACTTGGACCTTTGAGTCTCGTTCAGCAAAATGAACGAATCTTTTTTCGAGTCATTTCGTTCATTTTAGCAAAATATCATTCAAATGTTATGTGTTACTTTCCAAACACATCTACTACTTATGCAAACGTTTATCACACTACAAACAATACAAAACTATAACGCTATAAGAAACAGAAAATATTAATTCATTGTTTACCTGGGTCTTTAGTCTATGATTTGCGCACCACCTCTTATCTGACAAGTCTTCAGGTTTGAGTCGTTCGTTCATCACGTGACAGCCCCATACGCTTAACCAATGCAGACTGAGCCAGAAAGATAATTGATTAGTTCACCTCTCGAGTCTCGGGTTTGAGTCGTTCGTTCATCACGTGACAGCCCCATACACTTAACCAATGCAGACTGAGCCAGAAAGAGAATTGATTAGTTCATCTCTCGAGTCTCGGGTTTGAGTCGTTCGTTCATCACGTGACAGCCCCATACACTTAACCAATGCAGCCTGAGCCGGAAAGAGAATTGATTAGTTCGTCTATCGAGTCTCGGGTTTGAGTCGTTCGTTCATCACGTGACAGCCCCATACGCTTAACCAATGCAGCCTGAGCCAGAAAGAGAATTGATTAGTTCGTCTCTCGAGTCTCGGGTTTGAGTCGTTCGTTCATCACGTGACAGCCCCATACGCTTAACCAATGCAGCCTGAGCCAGAAAGAGAATTGATTAGTTCGTCTATCGAGTCTCGGGTTTGAGTCGTTCGTTCATCACGTGACAGCCCCATACGCTTAACCAATGCAGCCTGAGCCAGAAAGAGAATTGATTAGTTCGTCTATCGAGTCTCGGGTTTGAGTCGTTCGTTCATCACGTGACAGCCCCATACGCTTAACCAATGCAGCCTGAGCCAGAAAGAGAATTGATTAGTTCGTCTATATCGAGTCTCGGGTTTGAGTCGTTCGTTCATCACGTGACAGCCCCATACGCTTAACCAATGCAGCCTGAGCCAGAAAGAGAATTGATTAGTTCGTCTCTCGAGTCTCGGGTTTGAGTCGTTCGTTCATCACGTGACAGCCCCATACACTTAACCAATGCAGCCTGAGCCGGAAAGAGAATTGATTAGTTCATCTCTCGAGTCTCGGGTTTGAGTCGTTCGTTCATCACGTGACAGCCCCATACGCTTAACCAATGCAGCCTGAGCCGGAAAGATAATTGATTAGTTCGTCTATATCGAGTCTCGGGTTTGAGTCGTTCGTTCATCACGTGACAGCCCCATACACTTAACCAATGCAGCCTGAGCCGGAAAGAGAATTGATTAGTTCGTCTATATCGAGTCTCGGGTTTGAGTCGTTCGTTCATCACGTGACAGCCCCATACGCTTAACCAATGCAGCCTGAGCCGGAAAGAGAATTGATTAGTTCGTCTATAGAGTCTCAGGTTTGAGTCGTTCGTTCATCACGTGACAGCCCCATACGCTTAACCAATGCAGCCTGAGCCGGAAAGATAATTGATTAGTTCGTCTATATCGAGTCTCGGGTTTGAGTCGTTCGTTCATCACGTGACAGCCCCATACACTTAACCAATGCAGCCTGAGCCGGAAAGAGAATTGATTAGTTCGTCTATATCGAGTCTCGGGTTTGAGTCGTTCGTTCATCACGTGACAGCCCCATACGCTTAACCAATGCAGCCTGAGCCGGAAAGAGAATTGATTAGTTCGTCTATAGAGTCTCAGGTTTGAGTCGTTCGTTCATCACGTGACAGCCCCATACGCTTAACCAATGCAGCCTGAGCCGGAAAGAGAATTGATTAGTTCGTCTATAGAGTCTCAGGTTTGAGTCGTTCGTTCATCACGTGACAGCCCCATACGCTTAACCAATGCAGTCTGAGCCAGAAAGAGAATTGATTAGTTCGTCTATAGAGTCTCAGGTTTGAGTCGTTCGTTCATCACGTGACAGCCCCATACGCTTAACCAATGCAGTCTGAGCCAGAAAGAGAATTGATTAGTTCGTCTATAGAGTCTCGGGTTTGAGTCGTTCGTTCATCACGTGACAGCCCCATACGCTTAACCAATGCAGCCTGAGCCGGAAAGAGAATTGATTAGTTCGTCTATATCGAGTCTCGGGTTTGAGTCGTTCGTTCATCACGTGACAGCCCCATACGCTTAACCAATGCAGCCTGAGCCGGAAAGATAATTGATTAGTTCGTCTATATCGAGTCTCGGGTTTGAGTCGTTCGTTCATCACGTGACAGCCCCATACACTTAACCAATGCAGCCTGAGCCGGAAAGAGAATTGATTAGTTCGTCTATATCGAGTCTCGGGTTTGAGTCGTTCGTTCATCACGTGACAGCCCCATACACTTAACCAATGCAGTCTGAGCCAGAAAGAGAATTGATTAGTTCGTCTATAGAGTCTCAGGTTTGAGTCGTTCGTTCATCACGTGACAGCCCCATACGCTTAACCAATGCAGTCTGAGCCAGAAAGAGAATTGATTAGTTCGTCTATAGAGTCTCAGGTTTGAGTCGTTCGTTCATCACGTGACAGCCCCATACGCTTAACCAATGCAGCCTGAGCCGGAAAGAGAATTGATTAGTTCGTCTATATCGAGTCTCGGGTTTGAGTCGTTCGTTCATCACGTGACAGCCCCATACGCTTAACCAATGCAGCCTGAGCCGGAAAGAGAATTGATTAGTTCGTCTATATCGAGTCTCGGGTTTGAGTCGTTCGTTCATCACGTGACAGCCCCATACGCTTAACCAATGCAGCCTGAGCCGGAAAGATAATTGATTAGTTCGTCTATATCGAGTCTCGGGTTTGAGTCGTTCGTTCATCACGTGACAGCCCCATACACTTAACCAATGCAGCCTGAGCCGGAAAGATAATTGATTAGTTCGTCTATATCGAGTCTCGGGTTTGAGTCGTTCGTTCATCACGTGACAGCCCCATACACTTAACCAATGCAGCCTGAGTCGGAAAGAGAATTGATTAGTTCGTCTATATCGAGTCTCGGGTTTGAGTCGTTCGTTCATCACGTGACAGCCCCATACGCTTAACCAATGCAGCCTGAGCCGGAAAGAGAATTGATTAGTTCGTCTATATCGAGTCTCGGGTTTGAGTCGTTCGTTCATCACGTGACAGCCCCATACACTTAACCAATGCAGCCTGAGCCGGAAAGAGAATTGATTAGTTCGTCTATATCGAGTCTCGGGTTTGAGTCGTTCGTTCATCACGTGACAGCCCCATACGCTTAACCAATGCAGCCTGAGCCGGAAAGAGAATTGATTAGTTCGTCTATATCGAGTCTCGGGTTTGAGTCGTTCGTTCATCACGTGACAGCCCCATACACTTAACCAATGCAGCCTGAGCCGGAAAGAGAATTGATTAGTTCATCTCTTGAGTCTCGGGTTTGAGTCGTTCGTTCATCACGTGACAGCCCCATACGCTTAGCCAATGCTGTCTGAGCCAGAAAGAGAATTGATTAGTTCATCTCTCGAGTCTTCGGGTTTGAGTCGTTCGTTCATCACGTGACAGCCCCATACGCTTAACCAATGCTGTCTGAGCCGGAAAGAGAATTGATTAGTTCATCTCTCGAGTCTTCGGGTTTGAGTCGTTCGTTCATCACGTGACAGCCCCATACGCTTAACCAATGCTGTCTGAGCCAGAAAGAGAATTGATTAGTTCTTGATCGAGTCTCGGGTTTGAGTCGTTCGTTCATCACGTGACAGCCCCATATGCTTAACCAATGCTGTCTGAGCCGGAAAGAGAATTGATTAGTTCACCTCTTGAGTCTCGGGTTTGAGTCGTTCGTTCATCACGTGACAGCCCCATACGCTTAACCAATGCTGTCTGAGCCGGAAAGAGAATTGATTAGTTCACCTCTTGAGTCTCGGGTTTGAGTCGTTCGTTCATCACGTGACAGCCCCATACGCTTAACCAATGCAGCCTGAGCCGGAAAGAGAATTGATTAGTTCGTCTATATCGAGTCTCGGGTTTGAGTCGTTCGTTCATCACGTGACAGCCCCATACACTTAACCAATGCAGCCTGAGCCGGAAAGATAATTGATTAGTTCGTCTATATCGAGTCTCGGGTTTGAGTCGTTCGTTCATCACGTGACAGCCCCATACACTTAACCAATGCAGCCTGAGCCGGAAAGAGAATTGATTAGTTCGTCTATATCGAGTCTCGGGTTTGAGTCGTTCGTTCATCACGTGACAGCCCCATACGCTTAACCAATGCAGCCTGAGCCGGAAAGAGAATTGATTAGTTCGTCTATATCGAGTCTCGGGTTTGAGTCGTTCGTTCATCACGTGACAGCCCCATACACTTAACCAATGCAGCCTGAGCCGGAAAGAGAATTGATTAGTTCGTCTATATCGAGTCTCGGGTTTGAGTCGTTCGTTCATCACGTGACAGCCCCATACACTTAACCAATGCAGCCTGAGCCGGAAAGAGAATTGATTAGTTCATCTCTTGAGTCTCGGGTTTGAGTCGTTCGTTCATCACGTGACAGCCCCATACGCTTAGCCAATGCTGTCTGAGCCAGAAAGAGAATTGATTAGTTCATCTCTCGAGTCTTCGGGTTTGAGTCGTTCGTTCATCACGTGACAGCCCCATACGCTTAACCAATGCTGTCTGAGCCGGAAAGAGAATTGATTAGTTCATCTCTCGAGTCTTCGGGTTTGAGTCGTTCGTTCATCACGTGACAGCCCCATACGCTTAACCAATGCTGTCTGAGCCAGAAAGAGAATTGATTAGTTCTTGATCGAGTCTCGGGTTTGAGTCGTTCGTTCATCACGTGACAGCCCCATATGCTTAACCAATGCTGTCTGAGCCGGAAAGAGAATTGATTAGTTCACCTCTTGAGTCTCGGGTTTGAGTCGTTCGTTCATCACGTGACAGCCCCATACGCTTAACCAATGCTGTCTGAGCCGGAAAGAGAATTGATTAGTTCACCTCTTGAGTCTCGGGTTTGAGTCGTTCGTTCATCACGTGACAGCCCCATACGCTTAACCAATGCTGTCTGAGCCGGAAAGAGAATTGATTAGTTCACCTCTCGAGTCTCGGGTTCGAGTCGTTCGTTCATCACGTGACAGCCCCATACACTTAACCAATGCAGCCTGAGCCGGAAAGAGAATTGATTAGTTCACCTCTTGAGTCTCGGGTTTGAGTCGTTCGTTCATCACGTGACAGCCCCATACACTTAACCAATGCAGCCTGAGCCGGAAAGAGAATTGATTAGTTCACCTCTCGAGTCTCGGGTTTGAGTCGTTGGTTCTTTTCTCACGTGACGTGACAGTTTTGGACAAAGAAATTAGTTAATTTACAACCTTCCTTACAAACGGGTGCATAGTCATTATTATTATTATTAGAATTATTAGTATTATTATTTACTCTTACAGTTATGTGATGCTTTTCTGGTCTCAAATTATTGCTTTTAATTTCTGTCATGTGGTTCTTTTCCATAACACCATGTGGTAATAAAGATAATAAGGACTTGGTTATGCTTTATTTTTATTTTTTTGGAGTCTAATCTTTATAAAATACAATACCTTGTTGTATTTATGTCTTTTGAGTTAACCTTTTAGATTGGACTATAGTGTTACTATACTTTTGTAACATATGACACTTTAGACATTAACACTCTGTACACACTCCTGAATTGTTTTTTATTGTTTATTTTTGTGCCAGAAAAAGCTATAGCAAAGAGGATAACTATTCCAAAATGAATTTAAACTATTTAAATAAAAAATACAAGAAACTTTAAATATACTAAAGACACAGAGCCTTAAAAAACTAAAATAAAATACTGCACAACAAGCTAGGCTTTTTTTATAATAAATAAAATAAATAAGATTTAAAATAAATAACACTTTTGTGCCAAAAAAAGCTTTCTAGCTAAGAGAATAACTAATCCCAAATGAATTTAAACAATTAACAAAAAAATGAAAAAAAAGATAAAATATATATATATATATATATATATATATTGCACAACAAGCTAGGCTTTTTTTAAATAAATAAAAAATAAATAAGCTTTAAAATAAATAACACACTGTGGCTATATTTTAGAACATGCTTTAAGGCATGTTTGCATTCAAAAAAATGAACAGACCATTTTTATTTCTAGGAAAATGCTTATTACACATATTTTGATCATTTTATGATAATTCTTAAATATGATCCAACATACAAAAAATACAGTTTTACTTTATAGTAGCCTATTTGATATGTACTGATCCGGCAAGTGGTCACGTGACAAAAGAACGAACGACTCAAACCCGAGACTCGGGAGGTGAACTAATTCCAGTACAGGACCCATAGAATGTTGTGCAATGCGCATGCGCAACTGAACGAATCACTCCCCGAGACGACTCGTTCTTCCCGAGTCACATTAAAGATTCGTTCAAGAACAACCCATCACTATGGTTGTGTCCAAATTCAGGGTCTGCATCCTCCTTAGGATCCTTCCTACCCGGTTGAAGGAGGAGGGATCCTCCGACGTCCGCAAAACCCGGAAGTCGGTGTTTGTGAATTTGGACAGCCTACCCTTCTTTCAGTTCCCTCCCTTACCCGTTGCTCATATCCTGTCGCCTAGCAACCGTGACAGCCCCAAGCAAGAAGCGGGAAAATGGACAAACAAAGAGTTATTCTCCTCATTTTAATTCTTTTGGAAGAAATAAAGCAATTAAATAAATTAAATACTTTCTTTGCTCGTTGTCGGAGAGTTTTTTATATCAGACTACAAGACAGTCACATCCAGGTAAGCCATTATAGCCTATTTTTATTTGTTTTTAAGTATTCGACTAATTTCTCCTACAAATTCATTGAGCCGAAGCATAAACTTTAGCTTGTTTTGTCAGAGAAACTCCTCTCCCACTCCGCTACCGCTCGCTTCGTCCGCCATTACGCTCTGCCGAAAAGAATTATGGGATAGGTAGGACGGGAAAGGATCCACCACACCCATCCTTCCAATTCGGGGAAAAGGAGGACGTATTTGTGGGCCGCATTTGAAGGATCCTACGAATTTGGACAGCCTTCGTCGCGGCGCTGTGACGTAACATCCTTCAAATGAGTACTCCGAAGGATGCAGACCCTGAATTTGGACACAGCCTATGGAGCTCCTCCGTGGGACTCGAGACCGGTGAGTGGTGCAGGTGTCGCTCATTATCATTAACTCCACCGGCCCCGCACCACTCACTACAACAAGTCAATAGCATTTGGGGTAAAACTAATTAGTCTTTTAATGTACTGTATCATAGACTGATTCTTGTAGTAAATATGCCTGACAAGATTGTTACACTGAATGACATTTTAGTGACTGTTTTCTGTAAATCATGGCAAAAATGTATGATATTTATTTTTTGTGCAGAAAAAATATATATATTTAATTAAACAGGACACTTTCTAACATATTGAAAAACAACAGCAGCAATTCAAAGCTGTATTACACTTATTGTTTTGATGCTTGAAAACCCTTTTTCGTCCACTAATGTTTTTCTGCTAATGTTTTGATAAAATTATGAAAGAGCAGAATCTTACTGGGAAAACGATTGTTTGTAACTTTGAGAGAACCTTGCCAGAATGTTCTCAGAACGTTTCCTGTTAGCTGCATTTACAGAAAATCATGATGTTAATGTTTCTAATATCTCTTGGTGCCTTCTATTTACAGATGTACATATATTCACCTTTAGCAGAGCGGAGCTGGGTGATAGTATAGTTATTGTCGAGCTGAAGGTCTGCACTTGATGAGGGTCCAGAGCGGTGTTTTGTGTTGGCTTCTGCTGCTCGTGTCCTTGGGCGTTGTTTCTGCAGCGTTTGCTGATGCAAGTCCACATGGAGCCGGCCTCTCCACGAGGATCATGGGAGATATTTCATCATCCTCTGCAGTCGTGCCGGTGTGTGTTTAGCGTGTCTCACACACAGCTGCGGTGATGAACTCTCCTCAGAAGATGTGCTGGGAGTGTCATGTGAGAGCTTCATTCTGAATTAGATGTGAGGTACAAACACTGAAAATGATGTCTTCCACATTAGTTCACGCAGCTCCAGTGCTGCGGTCAGCAAAGCATTACTGCTGGAACATATTTCAGTTTTGGCTGAGATGTGTGTTTGCTGGTGAGAGCAGCTGAAACACAGGCAGAGGAGAGCAGAACTGATCTGCTGATGTGGTCAGAGAATGTTAATGAGCAGCGGTTCATCTGAAGGACTGATGGTGTGTGTGTTTGATGCTCAGCGCTGGTTCAAGGTCAGTATTGAGCGTGCAGTCTGTAGTCAGGGCTATTGAACTTGTGTGTGTGTGAATCACACTCGTTTAAACAGTGATGAGTGGAGGGCTGCTTCTGTTCTTCTGTTTACCTCTGTTGATTAATGGACAGACGTGGATGGAGAGCGCCATGATCGATGCTGCATATGAATGTGTGTGTTTATGAGTCACTGATTCAA